>NC_058105.1:12742500-13045000 GCF_020171115.1 Neogale vison
ATTCGACTTTCAGGCACGCCTTTGGAACCGCACGATAGGTGCGGGGAGAGTTCACCTAGGTGGGTGCAGGCTCAGAGGGAAGGTGGCAACTGAGGTGCCTTCTTGGAGATTTTCTCCACCACCGTCGCTCTGATTCAAGTGTTTCTTACAAGTGCTGTCAAGTCAGCCTAATTGAGAACACATACTGCGTTATTTTATTAGGCTTTCATTTACACATGATAAAGTAAGTTTATTTTTCTAAAATACATATGTATATGTACTAGTATATGTGCATTTGTATATAATTTTTAAAGTGTAAGATAAAATACTCATAAAATTGACCATCTTAACCATTTTTTTAGTGTATAAGCTCCATTTTATTTTTTTTTCCAGAGAACAGTTTCTCTTCAGTGCTTAAGGACTTGGCTCCTTACATGGGCTTCTGTGAAGTGGTGGGGGGTAGCACCCACGGGTCTAAATTGGGGTGAACGTGTTGGGTCCTTCCATGCTTCAGGAGAGATTCTGGACTAGCTTGCTGGGAATGGCGCAGCTCGCGCGGTGACGTCTCACAGACAGCTTGGGACGCACAGAGGCCTGGAAGACATTGGTTTTGGAAATGCCCCTTATGGAGGCAGTCTTTACTGTGGTCTGAATAGCAAACTTTTTAAAATTTGTATTATTATTATTATTTAAAGATTTTATTTCTTTGACACACACACACACACACAGAGATCACAAGTAGGCAGAGAGGCAGAGAGAGAGAAGGGGAAGCAGGCTTCCTGCCCAGCAGAGAGCCCGATGTGGGGCTTGATCCACGGACCTAGCAAACTTTTTAAAATTTGTATTATTATTTAAAGATTTTATTTCTTTGACACACACACACACACACACACACAGAGATCACAAGTAGGCAGAGAGGCAGAGAGAGAGAAGGGGAAGCAGGCTTCCTGCCCAGCAGAGAGCCCGATGTGGGGCTCGATCCACGGACCTAGCAAACTTTTTAAAATTTGTATTATTATTTAAAGATTTTATTTCTTTGACACACACACACACACACACACACACACAGATCACAAGTAGGCAGAGAGGCAGAGAGAGAGAAGGGGAAGCAGGCTTCCTGCCCAGCAGAGAGCCCGATGTGGGGCTCGATCCACGGACCCTGAGACCATGACCTGAGCCAAAGGCAGAGGCTTAGCCCACTCTGTCACCCATGTGCCTCACAAACTTTTTTTTGAAGATTTTATTTATTTGAGAGAGAGTATGTGTGCGTGCGTACACACACACACACACACACACACAAGTTGGGAGAGAAAGCTCAGACTCCTTCCCTTCCCAGCACAGAGCCTGAAGCAGGGCTCCATCCCAGGAGCCTGAGATCATGCCTCAAGCTGAAACCAAGAGTTGGATGCTCAGCCATGAGCCACCTAGGTGCCCTTGAACAAGGAACTTCTTGATGGCCTTGTCCTTGGGGACGCAGTGGGTGCCATTGGTGCTATGAATGGACTGCACCTGGCTGTGGCCCTTTGTGGCACGACTGTCATTCCTCCTTTTCTTGGTCATCTTAGCAGCGAGGACCCAAGAGAGCCCATGTTAACCATTTTAAAATGTACGGTTGGGGGACATCAAGTTCATTCACCCTGTTGTGCAGCCATCCCCACCAACCATCTCCTGACCTCTTGCTCTTGCAAAACTGAAACTCTGTACCCACTGAAACGTAACCCCCCATTCCCTTCTCCTCACAGCCCTGGCATCCACCATTCTACTTGGGCCCTCTGGGTATTTGACAATTCTAGGTACTACATGAAGCATAATCATACAGGGTTAGTCTTTTTGTAACTGGCTTATTTCACTTAGATAATGTCCTCAGGGTCCACCCAAGCTATATAGGTCAGTATATGTCAGAATTTCCTCCCTTTTTAAGACTGAATACTATTCCATTGCATGTATCTACTACATTTATCCACTGAGGGATGGCTCAGTAGCATTCCTTATTCTTAGAGAGATAACTGGTAAACCCTCCTTCTCTTTCGGACTCATTCAGAAATCTAGGGAAAGTTTTGCTTTTTAATACTTTAAAAAAGTATTGCTTTTTAATACTTTAATACTTTTAGGTATTAATTTGAACTATAGCGTTAAACATTATTATACCAAACAGATACGAGAAATTTACGAGTTTGCATTGTCTGCAGGAAAATGAATGCTTCTTCGGAGTTGAGAGAAGAACAGATCTCACTCCTTTTATGTAGCTTAATTGTTGCGCCCAAAGTGGTATCAGCATGCTCAGTTTACTAAACAAGCATTTACTTTATAGATGATCCTAATTGGACACTTCAGTCTGGCCTCTGCTTTAATGATTATAATTAACAGTAATTGTGAATTAGTGGTGACTTAATTAATGTAGCTTTATGTTTTATTCTTATAAGTGCTATAAATGTGTGACATATTGTCACTCTTGAGATTTCCTCAAATGCCCACCTGTGTTCCATACAAAACAACCCTCAAGCCTTGTCCCCCCATCCAGACCTCTGCCACAGTTTCTTTATCTGCTTTTGGTAATTCTTTTCTTTTTTTTTTCTTTTTTAAAGATTTTTATTTATTTGACAGAGAGAGGCACAGCGAGAGAGGGAACACAAGCAGGGAGAATGGGAGAGGGAGAAGCAGCCTTCCTGCCGAGCAGGGAGCTCGATGTGGAACTTGATCATGACCTGAGCCGAAGGCAGACGCTTAATGGTTGAACCACCCAGGCAACCCCCCTTTATTTATTTATTTATTTATTTATTTATTTTCAGGATTCTGGTTATTATTTTCAAAATGCTCCAGCATACGGGTTCTTGTGAAGAAAGGGTTTCTGGTGGAAAAATAATTAAAACCTTCCCATTTGGAATATAAGCCCCTCTCATTCTTTTCTCACACATTTACTACCTAGCAGGGCACTTGTAGGTACTCAGTGGTAATAACAGTTTATAGATTCATCCATGATAATCTACCCTTATAAGAACCTATATGCATTCTTTCCTTCGACAGATAAAGCTTTCCTAAGTGCTAGTTGGTTCTGTCTTTAACTGGAGTGCTTACCAGCTTGCTTGGGAAAGTCTGTTATATTAAATATAATATACATATGCTAAGTTTTATGTTATATATTGTTTATTTGTTTTTTATGTCTTTATCTTAAGTAAACTCTATGCCCAATGAGCTCATGATCTCAAGATTAAGAGTCACACGCTCTACTGACTGAGCTAGCCAGGTGCCCTTGTTATGTAACACTCACATGACTAGTTCTGTGCCATATTCTACCTATAGAGGCCCTTTGTTTAATGTTTTGCTGTATGTCTTGGTTTAGAGTTGTACAGTTTCTCCTTCGAGTTCCTTTCAAACTCTTGGGTAGACGCTGTCATTGTTCAGGATAATCTTCATCCTGTTCTCTAAGCTTAGAAGATTTATCATTTGATGTAAGTAATAGTTTGATTCAAGAAGATGATTGGGAATGGGGACTCTCCATCACGTTTCTCTTGGTAAGGATTAAGGCAGTGAATGAATTGGTTTTTTTTCCAAGTGTACCAGGAAAGAATGTGTATTCTGCTTTTGTTGGATGGAATCTTCTGTTAATGTCGATTAGGTCATGTTGGTTAAGATTGTTGCTCAGGTGTACTGTATCCTTGCAGATTTCCTGCCTACTTGTTCTATCAATTATTGAGAGAGGGGTGGTAAAATTTATTTTTTATTTTTAAATTTTTATTAAAATTTCTTTAAAAGATTTATTTTATTTATTTATTTTTAAAAGATTTTATTTATTTATTGGACAGACAGAGATCACAAGTAGGCAGAGAGGCAGGCAGAGAGAGAGGGGGAAGCAGGCTCCCTGCTGAGCAGAGAGCCCGATACGGGGCTTGATTCCAGGACCCTGAGATCATGACCTGAGCCGAAGGCAGAGGCTTAAACCACCTAGGTACCCCTTTTATTTATTTATTTTTTAAAGATTTTATTTATTTATCTATTTGACACAGAGAGAGAGAGCACAAGTAGGGGAGCAGTAGGCAGAGGGAGAGGGAGAAACAGGCTCTCCACTGATCAGGGAGCCCGATGCGGGGCTCAATCCCAGGACCCTGGCATCATGACCTGAGCTGAAGGCAGCTCCTTAACTGACTGAGCCACACAGGTGCCCCAGATTTATTTATTTTAGAGCGAGAGAGAGAGCATGTACATGAGTGGGGGGAGGGGCAGAGAGAGAGAGAGAGAGAGCGTGAGAATCTCAAGCAGAGTTTTCACTGAGCTCAGAGCCTGACTTAAGTCTAGATCCCAGGACCCTGAGATTGTGACCTGAGCCAAAACCAAGAGTCAAATGCTTAACTGACTGTGCCACCCAGGCGCCCCAGTGAAAATTTTTGACTGAAGTTGTGGATTTGACTGTTTCTCCTTGCACTTCTACCATTTTTTGTTTCATGTATTTTAAAGCTGCTATCAGGTACATAAGCATTTAGGATTATTATATTCTCTTGAATATACCACAGTTTGATGGTATATTTACCACAGTTTGATAATCAAATGATTTTCTTAGTATGTAGTAATATTCCGGACTCTGAAATCTATTTTGTCTAAAATTAGACAACTTCCTTTTGACTAATTCTAGCATGGTATATCATCTTTTTCTGTCCTTTTCCTTTTAATGCATTTGTGCTTCCTATTTAAATTGTGTTTCTGGGTGGCTGGCTGGCTCAGTTGGTAGAGCATGCAACTCTTGATTTTGGGCTTCCGAGTTGAAGTCCCATATAGAGTGTAGAACTTACTTAAAAAAATAAAAATAAGGGGCGCCTGGGCTGCTTACTGGGTTAAGCCTCTGCCTTTGGCTCAGGTCATGATCCCAGAGTCCTGGGATCGAGCCCCGCATTGGGCTCTCTGCTCAGTAGGGAGCCAGCTTCCCCCCCCGCCTGCCTCTCTGCCTACTTGTGATCTCTCCCTCTCTGTCAAATAAATAAATAAAATCTTAATAAATAAATAAGATTACATTAAAAACTAAAGTGTTTCTTAGAGACAGTATATAGTTGGGTCTCGGTTTTTTTAATTCAATTTGATCATCTCCAACTAATTGGGATATCAAGATTATTTACATTTTATGTGATTATTCATATGAGTGGGTTTAAATCTACCATCTTACTATTTGTTTTCTATTTACCCCTTTAGTTCTTTGTTTTGTTCCTCTCCATTTTTGCTTTCTTTGGGGTTAAGTATTTTTATCAGTCCACTTTATCTCCTTTGCATTGTCTTATTTTTTGAAGTTTAAAATTTTTTTTTAGTAATCTCTACACCCAACGTGGGGCTTGAATTCACAATCCTAAGATCAAGAATCACGCTTGGGGCGCCTGGGTGGCTCAGTGGGTTAAGCCTCTGCCTTCAGTTCAGATCATGGTCTCAGGATCCTGGGATCGAGTCCTGCGTCGGGCTCTCTGCTCAGCAGGGAGTCTGCTTCTGCCTACTTGTGATCTCTCTCTTGGTCAAATAAATAAATAAATAAAATCTTTGAAAAAAAAAAAAAGAGTCTCATGCTCTTCCAACTGATCCAGCCAGGTGCCCTGCCATTTACATATTTTTATTGCACATTGAATTTTTTATAACCTTACATCTTTATTTATTTATTTTATCGTGTTATGTTAGTCACATAAAATACATCATTAGCTTTTGATGCAGTGTTCCAAGATTCATTGTTTATGCAGCACACCCAGTGCTCCATGCAATCCGTGCCCTCCTTGATACCCACCACCAGGCTCACCCAACCTCCCACCCCTCCCCACTGAAACCCTCAGTTTGTTTCTCAGAGTCCACAGTCTCTCTCCTCTCCCCCTCTGATTTCCAATTCGCTTATCATTTCTTTCTAACGTCCTCCATGCTATTCCTTATGTTCCACAAGTAAGTGAAACCGTATGATAACTGACTTTCTCTGTGTGACTTAGTTTGCTCAGCATAATCTCTGGTCCAATCCATGCTGATGCAAAAGCTGGGTATTCATCCTTTCTGATGGTTGAGTAATACTCCAGTGTATATATGGACCACAGAATTTCTAGTGCCAAGCTAAATTCAAAGACCACCCTGTAACTTTCCTCATTAAATGATCCTTCTATTTCCATTTAGCACTAAATATTTACTGAGTGTCTACTCTGCCCAGTTGTTGGACCAGCTGTAGGGTGGGACCTTGAACGCATGTAAGGCTCATCCCTGTACTTAGGCTTTCACTCTCAATGTTCCTTATCCTCCAAACTTCCTCTTGTGGTTGAGTTCTAGCTTCAGAGCATTGTGGTCTGAAAATATGCAGGGAATGATCCCAATCTTTTGATACTGGTTGAGTCCTGATTTAGGACCGAGGATGTGATCTATTCTGGAGAATGTTCCATGTGCACTAGAGAAGAATGTGTATTCTGTTGCTTTGGGATGAAATGTTCTGAATATATCTGTGATGTCCATCTCATCCAGTGTATCATTTAAGGCCTTTATTTCCCTGTTGATCTTTTGCTTGGATGATCTGTCCATTTCAGTGAGGGGAGTGTTAAAGTCCCCTACTATTATTGTATTATTGTTGATGTGTTTCTTTGATTTTGTTATTAATTGGTTTATATAGTTTGCTGCGCCCACGTTGGGGGCATAGATATTTAAAATTGTTAGATCTTCTTGTTGGACAGACCCTTTGAGTATGATATAGTGTCCTTCCTCATCTCTTATTATAGTCTTTGGCTTAAAATCTAATTGATCTGATATAAGGATTGCCACTCCTGCTTTTTTCTGATGTCCATTAGCATGGTAAATTCTTTTCCACCCCCTCACTTTAAGTCTGGAGGTGTCTTCGGGTTTAAAATGAGTTTCTTGGAGGCAACATATAGATGGGTTTTGTTTTTTTATCCATTCTGATACCCTGTGTCTTTTGATTGGGGCATTTAGCCCATTAACATTCAGGGTAACTATTGAGAGATATGATTTTAGTGCCATTGTATTGCCTGTAAGGTGACTGTTACTGTATATTGTCTCTGTTCCTTTCTGATCTACCACTTGTAGGCTCTCTCTTTGCTTAGAGGACCCCTTTCAGTATTTCCTGTAGAGCTGGTTTGGTGTTTGCAAATTCTTTCAGTTTTTGTTTGTCCTGGAAGCTTTTAATCTCTCCTTCTATTTTCAATGATAGCCTAGCTGGATATAGTATTCTTGGCTGCATGTTTTTCTCGTTCCTTATCCTCCATGCTTTGTAGAGGGCTCTCGAGTAGGTACAGACTGAATTTTAAAAAATGTTTTATTTATTTTTTACATTTCTTTTCAGTGTTCCAGAATCCATTGTTTATGCACCACACTCAGTGCTCCATGCAATACGTGCCCTCCACAATACCCACCACCAGGCTCACTCAACCTCCCACTCCCGCCCCTCCAAAACCTCAGTTTGTTTCTCAGAGTCCACAGTCTCTCATGGTTCATCTCCCCCTCCATTTCCCCCCAACTCCCTTTTCCTCTCCATCTCCCCATGTCCTTCGTGTTATTCCTTATGCTCCACAAATAAGCGAAACCGTATGATAATTGACTCTCTCTGCTTGACTTATTTCACTCAGCATTACCTCTTCCAGTCCCATCCATGCTGATAGAAAAGTTGGGTATTCATCCTTTCTGCTGGAGGCATAAAACTCCATAGTGTATATGGACCACATCATCTTTATCCATTCATCCGTTGAAGGGCATCTTGGTTCTTTACACAGTTTGGGACCATGGCTATTGCTGCTATAAACATTGGGGTACAGATGGCTCTTCTTTTCACTACATCTGTATCTTTTGGGGTTAATACCCAGTAGTGCAATTGCAGGGTCATAGGGAAGCTCTGTTTTTAATTTCTTGAGGAATCTCCACACTGTTCTCCAAGGTGGCTGCACCAACTTGCATTCCCACCAACAGTGTAAGAGGGTTCCCCTTTCTCCACATCCTCTCCAACACTTGTTGTTTGCTGTCTTGCTAATTTTGGCCATTCTAACTGGTGTGAGGTGGTAACTCAATGTGGTTTTAATTTGAATCTCCCTGATGGCTAGTGGTGATGAACATTTTTTCATGTGTCTGATAGCCATTTGTATGTCTTCATTGGAGAAGTGTCTGTTCATATCTTCTGCCCATTTTTTGATATGATTATCTGCTTTGTGTGTGTTGAGTTTGAGGAGTTCTTTATAGATCCTGGATTTCAACCTTTTGTCTGTAATGTCTTCTGCCCATTTTTTGACGTGATTGTCTGCACATTGAATTTTAACCCACAGAGAATTCATGGTCTTGTTTCTTTGCATTAGTAAGAGTCCTATACTGTTGTTGCTGTTAAAGCTTATGTTGTTTCTTCTACAAATTCATTAGAACAGCACTTATTTCCTGTAGTTTATATCCGTATTCCCTCAGGCTGATCATAGATGAAAATGGTTGGTTATATCAAGTTGCCCAGTTTGAACTGAGGACCATAGCATTGGTGTAGAAACCATTATTTCCCCGTACCCTTGGTTGTCCAGCATGAAGGGTCAGCTGTGTTTTTAATTATATGAATTCCATGAAAATTTCTTCTGAGTATAATCACTCAGTTTGCCTTTTCTCCCTCTCTCTCTTTTTTCTCTTTCTTAAATTCTGTTTTCATTCAGACACTACTCGACTACTTTCTTCTTTTTTTTAAGTAAGCTCCATGCCTTACTGTGTGGGGCTTGAACTCAAGACCTTGAGGTCAAGAGTCAGACACTTTACTGACTGAAGCCCCTAGGCGCCCCTTGGCTACTTTTTTTTCCTTTTTTTTAAACTTAAGGGCATGGTGCCATTTTGATTTATGTGGAGACCATTATCCTTATAAAGTTACATTGCCCCTAAACTGTCCTCTCAAATCCTCTTACTTGCATTGCTGTTACATGAATTGTTAATTTGTTTGATTTTTTTTTTTAAATGGTTTTAGGTGGCCGGGGAAAGGAAAATGATTGGATCATTACTTTCCCAGAAAATTGTAATTTCAGATGTATACCAGAAGAAGTGATAGCAAAAGTGCTGACTTACTTGACATCTCTTGCCAGGTATAGTATTTCATTACATTTCTTTCAGTTTGGTGTGTTAGAGACCCATTTGAATATAATAACAGGAAAAGAGCTTTTTAATGTGACTGTTATTATTATTATGATTACAAGACTCACTGTCAGAGCAGATAAGAAATAAAACTTAGAAGGGGAAACCAACAGCTACCTAAATTGCTATAAAAATTATACTGAGGATCTGTGAAAACAAAATTGAGAGTCTGGAGATATTTGTCTTCATGAAGAAAAACATAGGTTGAAAATGATGATCATACTTCAAGCCTTTGGTTTGCCTAAAGGAAATCATACTAGCCCAGAGTGAGGGTAGCTCTTCTTCCATGGGTAAAATATGAATATCAAATGTTAAGTAGACTCAAAAGTGATATTGGAATTTATTAGGAGGATCTTTTTGTTATTAGAAGTCATCTGAGGCTAGAATGCTTTTAAAGGTAAGTTTCAAAAGCTTCCTTGAAGATTTTATTTAGGTTGAAACAAAATTTTTATTTAATTTTTAAAAAAGATTTATTTATTTGAGGGACACACACACACACAGAGAAAGAGAGAGAGAGAAAGGGAGGGAGAGAGAACATGAGCAGAGGGGAAGGGCAGAGGCAGAGGGAGAAGCGGGCTCCTGAGGCTCTGTCCCAGGACCGGGAGACCATGACCTGAGCCAAAGGCAGACGCTTAACTGACTGAGCCACCCAGGTGCTTATAGGTTGGATACAAAAGTTTTTAAAGGAAACATTTTCTACTTATTAACCCTGAAGACTGAGAGGCCACAAATCCACAACGGTAAAAATATGGAGTTGTGTGAACAGAAGTCCTATCACAGAAACTGAATTTGTAGTGCATCCCTTAAAGCTTGGAAGTCTTTTAGATCTTCTTAGGGCAAATAAAAGCTTTATTATTCATTAAACTGTCTTCTCAAGGAGCAGACGAGATAGAAACCTATATTTAATGGTGTTTTTCTGAGTGAATGAATGGATGGGTGGATCATTGGCTCGTGATGGGTTGCCACGGAAAGGTAAATCTGATGTGTTAAAGGGCAACTGTCTGTAAGGTTTTCTCCTACCCAAGATTGCAGGATGTCACATTCATTTTAGTGACCTAGCTGCATTATGCTATCACTTGACTATTTAAAAGAATGATATTAGTTCCAAAAAAGAAATTTTAAATATTGAGTAGTAGAACATGGAATTAAATTGGTTTTCCAGCATAGCACTTTTTGATAGCTTTCCCAATCCAAATTTATCTTTAGTTAAGACATCAGATGTAGGGGCGCCTGGGTGGCTCAGTAGGTTAAGCCTCTGCCTTTGGCTCATGTCATGACCTCAGTGTCACTGGATGGAGCCCTGCATCGGGCTCTCTGCTCAGCGGGGAGTCTGCTTCCCCTTCCCGCTCTGCCTGCCTCTCTGCCTACTTGTGATCTCTCTCTCTCTGTCAAATAAATAAAATCTTTAAAAAAAAAAGACATCAAATGTAATGAAACAGTCAGAATTAAGGGCACAACCTAGCAAATTTGGGTAGTTACTAAGACCATTATTTCCTCTTATCTTGCAGGCAAAATGGATCTGACTCTCGGTTTACCATTATACTTGATCGAAGACTGGATACATGGTCTTCCCTCAAAATTTCTCTCCAGAAAATCTCAGTAAGTACCAATGCACTCTTCAGCAGCTTTTTATTTTTGTTTTACACAATGCTTTCTGTTTGTGGGAGTACAGAATATTTTGGTATTAGGCAATGAGGACAATAAAAGTACACAATGAAACAATAAAAAAAGATGGGATGGTGAGATGGGAAAGTCCGAAGAAGGGTTGGTAGCGGGCATTAAGCTAAACAGCTCATCCAAAATAAAACCTAATGGGAGAGAATAAGTAGAGTTAGTGGTTCAAGTTATGAGTGAGAAGAGACCCACGGCTCTCTGTGCCTTTCAGAGCAAGGTGAGTTTTTATGGGAGGTTTTTTTTTTTTTTAACGGAAATAGCTCTGTTGTATACTCACTGTATATGGAAAAGCATAAAGAAGAAAGTTTAAAGTAGTAGTCATAATTCATCCATCCACAAATAAACACCTTTGAACATTTTGATGTGTGTCTTTCTCACCGTTTCCCTCCCTGGGATAGAGTCGGGAAGTGACTCAACTATAATATGACTTAGCTCCCTTTCGGAATCTAGCCCCCAGCTTCCCAAGACCCAGACAGAGAAAACAGTGTCCCTAAGAGGAAAATACAAGAGCTGCAATCCTGCCCACAGCCAAGATAATCTTTCACGGTGTCCGGCTCAGCTGGGTTATGGGGGCATTGTCTGACACTGTTCATAGAAGAGGGAGGTGAGGAACCCGTAGATGACTGAGCTGGTGGGAAGGCGGGAAGTATGGCTTCCCATACTTCCCATACAGTCATATGGCTGACTTCCTCCATCAGACCAGAATAGCTGGGAATCAATATATTTTTTTCCTTTGAGAACCCAAGATCATCAATCATCAGAAATTCTGTCTCCTTGACTGACATGGGAGGCCACTCTCTCCCGAGGCAGTTGATTTGGTTGTGAAAGCAAGACAAAAATCTTTTTGCTAGTGTTCTATTTGCTCCACTAACCTAGCTGCTGAGCATAAGAAATACGCTCACATGGTACGACGGATGTGATCATTACTTTTCATACCCAGCCCAAATTATTCTTCATCTTGAGCAAATCCAAGTGGTTTTTTCATTTGTTTCTTTAGCAGAAGCGTGTAACGGTAAGCATTGGGGAGAAGAGTTAACAGGAAATGCACACAGGTTACTAAAATAAAATAGCAATCCCTTGACTTCCTGTAACATATCGTTGCCTTTCACATTGGTATTGTAACTGTCCTGTAGATGAGGGAACTACTTAGGGGAGGGTTTGGTGATGATAGAGCAAAACGAGGCGAAGCAAGAACTGAATTTTCACGAACTTCATTTGGTGCTCTTTCCACCTGTTGCTTTCGATTCTTTTCCAGATGACTTGTGGGTAAACAAATACATTCAGTGTTTTTTTAGAAAAAGGTAAAATTCCTTTGGAGAGAGTGCGTCTGCCAAGCGTATACTGTTGAGCTGTGTGAATGGGGCAAAGTTAAGGAAAAGCTATTTATTTACCTCGCTCTGGCCTTTTAACATCCATCCTTGGGCTTGTTGAGATTTCGGTTCATGATTCTTTTATACTAAATAAAACACTTGTTATAATAAAACATTTTTTTTATTACACAGCCCAGCTTTTTTCTTTTGGCCCAAACTCTCTGCTTGATTAAATTAATTTTCATTGAGTGACCATTGGGCACATGGCATTCATTTCTTGTTAAGGTTTTATTTCTGTTAATCAAATCGGCCACTTGGAACAGTCTTGTTTTTCTTCTAAAAGAGAAAGATAAGATTTGGTCTTGATCCTGTTAGTTGAGGGACAACAGAGTAATAGTGATTTGTTTCTTGGGAGGTGAAGGTCCCCTTTCTGTTTCCCTAGGGATGGTCTTTCCATGGAGAAGTATGGACCATATTCAGCCCAGAGCTTGGCACTCAGGGTCCCTTCATTCTCTTAACTGCCAGACTGCAGGTGCGAGGCAAGATGGGGGCACCGGTGAGGGGGACACGTCAATTAAGCGCGGTTTCCTTTTAACAGGTTAAATGTTTCTATTCGTGGTATAGTTTCTATGCCCATACTCAAAAACACATTAATTACATCTCTACCATAACTAGCCAGTGGGCACAGTTTGCATTAAAGATAAATACTGAATGCAAGCTAATTTCAAGAGCAAGAGTTGCATTCAGAAAGGATTTCTGGTCCAGATTGTCCCTGTATAGATAGCTGTAACTGTCTTCGGCATATTACTTTGAACAAGTATCTTTGAAATAATTATGCAACTCAATTTAAAGATCTTAATTTGTAAATTCCAAAATAAACTGTGCAGTTAGGGTATACTTCATAATTACTGATTGGAAACAAAATTGTTTAAACAGAGCTTTTATTGCCTGGGGGCTCAGTCGTTAAGCGTCTGCCTTTGGCTCAGGTCATGATCCCAGGGTCCTGGGATTGAGTCCACATCGGGCTCCCCGCTTGGCGGGGAGCCTGCTTCCCCTTCTGCCCTTCTCCCTGCTTGTGTCCCCTCTCTCATGGTCTCCCTCTCTCTCTCTTAAATAAATAAATAATAATTTTTTAAAAAGAGCTTTTGTTTATTTGAGAGAGAGGGAGCAAGCATGAGCAGGGGGAGGGGGAGAGGGAGAGAAAGAGCAAAATCTTCAGATGAAGCAGACTCTGTGTTGAGCCTGAGCCCAAATGGGGCTCAATCCCAGGACCCTGGACCCTGAGATCATAACCTGAGCTGAAACCAAGAGACTCAACAGACTGAGCCACCCAGGTACCCCAGGCAAAAGTTGGTGTGTTCTTTCTGGATTATTATCAAAATTTCATAAACTGTTGACTTTTCACAAGGCTTAAACTCAGAATAGAATTTAATAATAATATTAAAAAACCCCAAATCCTGAAGTGTATTTTAAGTTATAGGGCCGGGTAGTGTAGGACGGGAATAAAGATATCAGTTAATACTACCTTCACAAAGATTCTTAGCATTCCACCTTAAAAAGCAAACTGCGCAGAGGAGAAAGCCAGTCCCAGCAAGCCCCTAGGAGGAGAGTGTGGTTTTTTTTTTTTTCCTTCCTCCACTCTTAGGACATGCCTGATCTTCCCGAGCTAATCCATGAGGCTCAATCTGGCTAAGTAATTGGGGGAATGTGTCCCCTGTGAATTACAATGAGCAGCCGGGAAGGCTCTGTCAGCTGACTAATCAGGGGTAGTGGGGTTTCTGCGAGCCGCCACCGCCACCGCGGTAATGGAAGCAGCCACGGTAGCTTTGTGTGACAGAGATTTTTGGCTGCCGCTTTTAAACACTACCCCAGAAGCAGCTCATATTTCATCAATGTTGCATTGACAATTGGAAAAGAAGAGTGTTCTTGTGTATAGGCGAGATGGCAGAAGCAACTCCCCCGAGAGGCAAGATGAGGTTCAGAAGGAATGCGGTAAGGGCTCTGCCTGCAGTCCTGGAAAGCCTGTATTCCCAAGTTCAAGTGCAGGGATGCTGCGGCATGGTGCTATAGCACAGACTGAGGCTGAATGGGGCTTTTAAGGACAGATGGAGAGAATGGAGATGTGTATTTGCATGAATTGCCTTGATGTGATTACTGCGATATTGACAGGGAAATGTACAGGAGTCCAGGAGGTTGAACGTGATTTCAGAAATCTGAATGTGATTCAGTTGATGAAGAAGCCTCATTAGTGAGGTTATTTGTGTCAGACCATATGAACAGTTTTGAATCGTTGGGCAGACTAGCTTTAAATCACTAGTTAAAATAATAGCTAACAAAAGGATTCATCTCTCTTTCACTGTGGTCAAGGCGAGGATGTTTTCCGTGGACAGGTCTGGAGCCGACTTCATCAGCATCTGAAAAGGCAGCCCTTCCTGGGTATTACTTACCGTTCAAGTGAAAAATTTTAAGTCTAATGATTTGAGATATTTCAGATTTCATCTGTTCTCCAGATTCCAACTTTAAAGATGCAGGATTCTAGCCTGTTGACAACTTTTTTTTAAGGGAAAAAAAGTGACTTGCTTTTCGTTGTAGATTAGGATTTAGAAACCTCTTCTTTCAGATAGGTTTCAAACACTTTTGTAATTATTTTTTTTCCCTTCGTTGGTTCACCTGTATGCTAAATTCCCAGCAAATTTCTAAAGTGATATTTAGATGTATTTTTGGGAAATGTGAAAGAACATTGGCTAATTTAATAACTGGTCATCTTTTAAATGCCACTCTTTTTCTTTGAAAACTTAACATTATTGATGTTACCATTTAAAATATAACACTTGATCATTTAAAAAAAACCGAAGCAACACACAAAAACAAAGTAAAAATCAGCCTTAGGAAAAAAAATGACATTTGGAATCAAAAGTAAGATAAGGGAACTAAACCAGTATGAGTTTTATTTTTGCTGGATGAGAGTTAATATCACTGGGTAAGTGAATGATTAAAAAGCTTTTAGGACAGAATGATATTTTTAAAATTGCAGTTGAAGATGTGAATCTTTTTCTCTTGACAAAATTGTATCTTCAGCTCTATGCATGATTTTGTACTTGGGAGTAAATAGTTTCAGACTTTAGACAGACAATTTCTAGTGCGCAGGAAATGCCTGTGTATGTGCTTAGTGGTATTGGGTGCAACTGACATTGGTACTTTTGTTATCAAAAGAAACTGACTTAAACTTTCTGGAAGTTCCTAATTCCTTTATATACATAGATGTTTTCTCAGTGCCAAACTTAGTTCTGTCTGTATGCACATGTTAATATGCACACACGTAAATACAGCACACGAGTTCTAACTGAATAAACCTATCTAGTCTGCTGCTGTGCTACACAAGATACAGGTTACCAAGGAAACCATGCATGGCTACTGAGGTGAAAAGGCTCTGAGTCTAGTTAGAGAAGGTAGGATGTGTTCATACTGGACTATTACGCAGGTGACATTTGTTTGGACCTCAAGCAAGAGCATGTTTCTTTTACTTTGTTTCTGTCCTCCATTTTTCTCTGCAATGAATTACTTTAAGTGGCCCCTAGGAATACATATCTTGAAATGAAATTTATTGGATTAAGTTCAAGACCTAGAACTATAGTGGAAGATACATTGGCTCTGTTTACATGTGTGGGCGTGACCAGAGTGAAAAATTTGAAACTTGCTGATGATACCATGGTTTGACCTTGTGGGATCTCTGGAGTTGGGCTGATTTTGGAGGCTATGATAGGTTTCACCTGAAAGGATGGGACAGTGGATCTAAAGTCCAAAGAGAGGATTAAACGGGTCACTCAGTGGAAATCACGATGACTGTGGCCATTGAGAGGGAGGGGAAGAGAACAGACAAGAAGGGCAAAACCTCAAGGAAGGAATATCTCCCAGGACTGTTCTGCCCTTAGGTAGAAAATGTAGAAAACATTTTCAAAGAAATACCTAGAGTAACTGACAAGTGCGTATAAGGTGTATGAATCGCCTCTCTTAGATGCCGCACAAAAGATTTAAATTAGGTTAATTTCCAGACTCTTGTACTGAAACGATGCATCAGGTTTATGCCTTTTGTTGTTACTGGCGTTCTGACTGCTGTAAGGGCCATGTAACTAGAGAATTTGAGGGTAGGCTTGAGAAGGGAGTAAATCATCTCTAGGTGGGAAAGGAAAGAGCTGGTTAATTCTGTGCCCATCAACTTGAAGAACCAGTAAGAGCTGTTGCAGAGGGCTGGGGCAGGCAGGGGGATGGCTGGGGAGGGCTGGGGCGGGCTGGGGAGGGGCTGGGGAGTGGCCCTGTGCAGTGACTAGAGAAATGGCTCCAAGCCCTGTTGAAGGTGGGCAGCGTGTTCATCTTACTGAGGTGCCTTTAAGCAGTCACATGTTGACACTCCAAAAAAAAAAAAAAAAAGCCTGCAAGAAGCTTTTTAAAAGCAATGCTGTTTCCTCTCTTATGCCATCTTTCTTTTCCTTTTTATAAAAATACAAACAAAATAAGGCTGACCTTTGCCTACATCCCCTTGCTTTTTCGACAGGTTCTCAAAAATGATTTATAGTTGTAAAATGTAGGGTTTGATTGTGGAAAAAATAGAAATTGTGCTTTTTCATGTTTATATAACCATACAGATTAGAGATTCTTAAAGCAGCACAGCAAAGAATTTAGAAATATAGTATCCCCAAACAGAAATGGGAAAGCTCGGTGGTCTTGAGTGATCTTCACTGTTGTATAGGTACATTGGAAACGCCTTATGATAGGTAGCCCGTGGTTCATTTAAATGCTAGTTTTAAAGTGGATTTTCTTGAAACCTTTAGACAAATATCTGCATATAGAAAAAAAGGACTTTCTATACCTATGTGTATGTTCACACTCGAATACATGCAACCTGATCTTAAGTCCCTATGGCCGTTCGGGTTAAAATTTCTCCAGCGATCTGTCCCCTCAAGATTCTCCTAGCCAGCGATCACAGAAGACTATATAGTATGGATACTGGCCCGCATTCAGATACATAAAACATTATGCAAATTGGTAGTCCAAAGATGTGTTTTGTTTAGACAGATGTGTCGAAACACAAAGATGTGTCTGGTTTGTTTCAGCAAACTTTGAACTTGTTTCCCATCTTTAAAAATCCTCAAGTTTCACGCAAATCTGGATTTCTGGCTTCTTCTGAGAAATCAGTGACTTGGCAAAGCCCACCTTTCTGTCTTACATTCAGCTGAAACTGACTAGTGAGTGCCATCCCTCTCCCAGCACCCGATGCTTTCCAGTTCACCAGAATCCCCACCATTTCCTATTACTCCTCATCATCTAGGGAGAGTGTGAGTTGTCATTTGCTTCCTCATTCAAGCTGTCTTTCAATTAAACCTGCCTACTTCAATGTTTACATTGTCCCCCTAACACATGGTAGGCATTCAGGTTTGTCACCTTTGCTGTAGGTTTCAGGTTTAGACTCTCAACCTTGAAACTGATCCTTGTACAATCTTTGCCATGCTTCTCCAAATTCTTCCTGTTGCTCCCTTTTCTATCCATTAGGAGTTTCTCCAGAGGAAGGAGAGCTAAAATGAAAAAAATGCATGTTCTTTTTGTTTTCCAGCCATAGCCTGTTTAAGAGTCTGGCTCTGCAGTCAGGAGAACCTGGGTTCTTCATTCTGCTACTTCCAAACTAGAAGTTCTCAGTGTATTAGCGCCCAACAGCTGCTGTAACAACTACAAACCACAAACTCAAAACAACACAGATGTGTTCTATTAACAGTTCTGGGATCAGAATTCCAAAATAAGTCTCACTGGGCTAGAAGAAAGGTGTGTTATTAGCAGGGCAGTGTTCCTTCTGGAAGCTCTAGAGGAGAATCCATTTTCTTGACTTTTCCAGGTTCTAGAGGCTGCCCATATTCCTTGGCTCATGACCTTGTATCACTGACCTCTGCTTCTAGTGTCACAACTCCTCTGACTCTCCTGCCTCCCTCTCTGTTTAATAAGGATCCTCGTGATTACATTGTTCCACACCAGTAATCCAGAATTATCTCCCCATCTCAAGATCCTTAACTTAATCATCTTTACAAAGTCCCTTTTGCCTTATAAAGTAACATATTTATAATTTTCAGGGATTAAGATGTGGACATCTTTGGGGACTCATTATCTTGCCTACCACAGTCAATTTCTCCAGTTGTGAAACGAGGATAAAAATAGAACCTAATGTATGGAAAGTACTTAGCGCAATGTCGTAATAATACTCATGATGATCATAATTCTTATAATAGTGCTTTCAGTAGAAAGCTATATTCTCACCCATGGTTACCCAGCCAGTCTTCTCTCCCCTACCACAAGGCCTTGAGAGGTCCTGAGTATAAATGAATGTGTGTATTTGAAAAATTCTGTATTTGGGGCACCTGGCTGGCTCAGTTGGAAGAACATCGGACTCTCGATCTCAGAGTTGTGAGTCTGGACGCCATGGTGGATATAGAGATTATTTAAAAATAGAATCATAAAAACCACAACTTTTTTAAAAAATATTTTACTTATTTGTCAGAGAGCACAAGTAGGGAGCGCAGCAGGCAGAGGGAGAAGCAGGTTTTCTTGCTGAGCAGGGAGCTCGGATGTGGGGCTCGGATGTGGGGCTCGATCTGGGATCGAGACCTGAGCCGAAGGCAAACACTTCACTGACTGAGCCACCCAGGCGTCCCTTAAAAAAACAACTTTACAAAATTTTGTATTTGAGTCTAGTTGACACACAGTATTATGTTAGTTTCAGATGCACAGCATAGCGATTGGACACTTCTTTGGGCTATGCTGTGCTTCCCACAAGCATAGCTCCCATCTGTCACCATATAACCCCACATAGGATCATTTTCTGTATTCCGTGTGCTGTATGTATACACACACACACGCACACACACTTACTTTTTTTTTTTGCTAAAGAAAGCTAAGGAAAGTAGTCGTTCATGTGAGGTTATGGATTTGCTCTAACTACAAGCACCTGTTTAGGTTCAGGATAAGTAAACGGGAACGGGGATCGAAAAATCCAGTACGTCTGGTTTGCATGTGGGATCTGATGGGCGTGAGGGATGGAAACCATATACAGGGTCTGAACTGTAGGATTTCATTTTCTAATAAAACATAACTGACCAATCAGATGGGATTGTTTGAGGGCCACCCAGCTGTTTGGTGGTTATAAAGCTCTGGCCTACAAGGTATTTAATGCTCCAAATGGCTATTAAATTTGAGAGTAGCTATTAGTTTAACAAAGCCCATGTGTTCTAGGAGGATCCACATGGTAGCAAAATAAAGATTCTAAAATTACCGTATAATGAAAAACATTGTAAATGTAATTATACAAGCACTAGCTGAAGTTTTCATCCTTGATAATGCATTTTCTTTAAAAATGCTAATTTTGTGGGCTTTTTGTGATGAGCAAATCACTAAGCATTTTGAATGAATTAAGGAAGGAGAATGTATGATAAAATAATCATGAAGTTTTACTTAAGAATGATTTAATTAGAATGTAGAATTATCTTTAGAGGATTTTTTTTTTTTTTACAGGTGTCCGTGTTTGGGATAAACCACTTTTTCAAATACAGGGAGTAACTGATTTTCTTTTAGATTTTATTTATTGATTTGAGGGCGACAGAGAGAGAGCACCAAGGGAGAGGGAGAACAGATTCCCTGTTGAGCGTGGAGCCTGAAGTGATCAAGCCTGGGCTCGATCCCAGGACCCTGAGATCATGACCTGAGCTGAAGGCAGACGCTTAACTGAGCCACCCAGGCGCCCTATAGGCAATAACTGATTTAATAAATAGCTAACAGGGGTGTGTGTCTGGCTCAGTCAGAAGAGTGTGTTACTCTTGATATCAGGGTCGTGAGTTTGAGTCCCACGTTGGGTGTAAGAGATGACTTAAAAATAGATGAATAAATAAAACTTATAAACAATAAATAAAATGGAATATAAAAAAAAACTAGCTAACATAAAATCCCTGATTTATCAGCAGACGGATATCCCCAAACCCTGCCTGTACTTATTTTCCTATGGATTCTGCGGGCACTGGTTTTAATCTTCTCTCCTCTCAGCTTTGTTCCCTCCTGTGTAAATCGTTGTCCTTGGACCTAGCTGCGGGACAGCCTTGCTCTCCGAGGAATGGCAGGCCGAACACCGGGGCCTTACCTCAGCCAGAGAGCTGCCACGTGGCCTTCTGGGTTTCTAACAGTGTCCTCATCCTGACTTTCACTCTGCAGCCCCTGAAGGCTTGGGAGGTGGGCCAGTATTCCAGGCTTTCATTCACTTCGCCCGAGGGCCTTGCATCTAGAGATTTCCTATGTGAGACCAGAGAGTATGACATTAAGGAAAAAGTCAGAGAGACAAGGATGATGAGACCAGGTCCACCTAGAGTCCAGGACAGAATAAAGCAGATTTTGCTTGAAGTGCTGGCAAGGGTAGGGTGCTTTCAATTTCATTTAAGGGGAAAAAAAGTAAAAAGGCAGGCTGGGTCAAGCCTGGTAAGTAGAATAATGATTCTGGGAATGTATCTATTTGAAGAAGAAGCAAAGGCTTTGGGGCACCTGGATGGCTCAGTGGGTTAAAGCCTCTGCCTTCGGCTCAGGTCATGATCCCGGGGTCCTGGGATCGAGCCCCACACCGGGCGCTCTGCTCAGTGGGGAGCCTGCTTCCTCCTCTCTCTCTCTGCCTACTTGTGATCTCTGTCAAATAAAAAATAAATAAAATCTTAAAAAAAGAAAAAGGAAGGAAAGGCTTCGCTCCTAAAGAGAATGGGGTAGAAGCAGACTCTGCTGTCAGTCTAAAAATAGGTCCAGAGTTCTCACAAGCTTCTGCCAGCCTCCCCCTCAGCAAGCCTTTATCGATAACCCACAAGTTTTCTACCTAAACCCACTTGCCTTTAGGTCTGAGAATCCATGGTAAAATTTAAAAATGATCTCTTTATTTTTTTATTAGGTTATGTTAGTCACCATAAAGTACTTTATTGGTTTTGGATGTAGTGTGCCATGATTCATTATTTGAGTATTTTATTTTAGGGTTTATAGAATGCCTTTATATTCATTATTTATTTTAATTCCTACAGTAACTGTAGGAAGAATGTACCCTGTTTAGCATAAAGTAAAATGCACATCACGTACATGCTGTAGGGTAGACTACACATCCTTCTGGGACTCCGTCTCCTTCCAGTTCTCTCTCACGTTAGCTCTGTTCTTTGACATAAGCCTCCTCCAGCTGCAGGGCTCGTGGCCGCAGGTGGGTCTTGAACTGCACCCTCCAAGCTTTTGTCCGGCAACGCTAGTTTGAAGAACCCAGGGCAGGGCTTGGGTCCTGCTGACATCTGCTCTTCATCTACTACTAATCAGGGTGTGTTGGGAGGGCGAGGTCTTGAAGGAAGAGAGCAGTTCTCATTTGGAACCCATATTAACACTAGTAAGAGACTGTGTTTGGACTGTGACAACAGAATATCGTGCCTGGCTTATAAACAACAGGTTTTTGTTTTTTTTTTAAAGATTTTATTTATTTATTTGTCAGGGAGAGAGAGAGAGCAAGCGAGAGCGCTAGAGAGCGCATAAGTGGGGGGAGCAGCAGGCAGAGGGGGAAGCAGGCTCCCCGCTGAGCAGAGAGCCCAGTGCAGGGCTCGATCCCAGGACTCTGGGATCATGGCCTGAGCCGAAGGCAGACGCTCAACCCACTGAGCCACCCCGGCGCCCATGAACACCAGGTGTTTATTTCTTACGGTTCTGGAGGCTGGAAGTCCAAGATCGGGGTGATGGCAGTTGCGGTGTCTGGTGAGGGCCTGGTTTCTGGTTCATATATGGCTGTCTTTCCTCTGCCTCTTCACGTGGCAGAAGGGGCGAGGGGTCGCTCTGGGGTCTCTTTTATGAGGGCGCTAATCCCCTCGTGAGGGCTCCGCCCCCGTGACCTAATCACCTCCCCAGTGCCTCACCTGCTAAGTCGCTCACATTGAGGGCCGGGTTTCCCGTGACTTTAGGAGCGTGTAACCATTCAGCGTGCAGCAGAGGACGAGACGTTTCTCACGGAGGGAGAAGGTAGCACACACGTGGCCATCTGGGGAAGTCATGACTGGACGGCCATCCCCATTTGTGTCTATTTGTAATCTGAGTAATTTATTGATTTAATTTCAACCTCTTTTCTTTCTCCTATTCGTCAGTCTCACACTCAGTCCTCTTCCCTGCTCTGGCTCTCGCCGCCACTTAACTCTGGATTGATGACCCTCTTGAATTGCACTTAAAGATTTTGTTTTATTTTTTTTTTAAGATTTTATTTATTTGAGAGAGAGAGAGAATGCAAGTGGGGTGAGGGGCAGAGGGAGAATCAGACGCCCCGCTGAGCAGGGAGCCTAATGCAGGTCTTGGTCCTGGGACTCCAGGATCATGGCCTGAGCGAAAGGCAGATGCTTCACTGACTGAGCCACCCAGGCGCCCGAAATATTTTATTTTTAAGTAGTCTCTATACCGATCACGGGGCTTGAACTCACAGCTCCACAGATAAAGAGTCCCATGCTCTACCTACTGAGCCAGCCAGGTGCCCTTGAAATTGAAAATTTAAAAAAAAATTTTTAAAGGTTTTATTTGAGATTGAGAGAGAGAGAGGGGGACAGAGACAGAGAGAGAAACAGAGAGAGAGAGAGAGAGAGCACAAGTTAGAGGGGCAGAGGAAGAAGGAGAGAGAACCCCAAGTAGACTCTATAGAGCCTGACTTCGGGCTGGATCCCAGGACTCTGAGATCATGACCTGAGCTGAAATTAAGAGTCAGATGCTTAACCTACTGAGTCACCTGGGTGTCCCCTCTCTTGTTTACGAGAGGGAAAAATAATCCCTAGTTTTAAAAAAAAAAAGATTTATATATTTATTTTAGAGAGAGAGTGGGAGGAGGGGCAGAAAGGGAGAAGGAGAGAAGCAGACTCCCTGCTGAGCATGGAGCCGAACGTGGGGCTCAGTCCGAAGACCCTGAGATCGTACCCTGAGCTGAAATCAAGAGTCAGAGGCTTAACTGACTGAGCCACCCAGGCGCTCCCCCCAAATCTCCAGTTTTAAATGTGTCTTTCCTGAAAGTCTAGGTCTTATACCTCAGTGAAAGTTACTCTTTTTGTTACTAGACTTTCGTTTTTAAAGCAGGTTTAGGGTCACAGCAAATCAAGCACAGGAAGTGCAGAGTTCTGATGTAACCCCTGTCTCCACTTCGTATCTTACTAATTTTTGTCTCATAGTTCTGTTCCATTATGAATATTCCAGCCTGCCAGAAAGATGGCTCGTTTTAAGCACTTTTGTCATGTTTGTCCCTGTTCTGCTTTAATCCACTGTTTGGGGGCTGATGACTCAACATTTCCAGTCCAGACTTCTTTCCCTCTGGACTTGTCCACATGTCTGTCTGATGGCCATCACCTGGATGTCCTGCTGACCCTTCCAGCCCCATGTGTGCAGGAATGGGGAATCAGTCTCTTGTCCCCCTCCTTAAAACCCACTTCTTCTGGGGCGCCGGGCTGGTTCAGTTGGAAGAGCATGCGGCTGTTGATCTCACGGTCATGAGTTTGAGCCCTGTGTCGGGTGTAGAGATTACTAAAAAAAAAAAAAAAAAAAAAAAAAAATTAAGAAAGTTTAAAAACAAGCCCTTGCTTCTCCTGTGTTCCCCATGTCAGCAAGGGTCTTGTTATGTACCCCATTACTCGAGCGATTGGTTATTGACTGGTGCAGTCTCTCTTATCAGACACGTTCTGTCAGCGTGTCTTGCGCATTGTACCTGCTAAATCCTCCACTACTTGCTGCAGCTGTTCCTGCATTTCGGAAACTCACCAGCCCTGATCTGCATTCCTGGGCCGGCCTCCTAGCTCATCAGGCTGTTTCCACTCTTGTCCAAGTCCCGTCCTTTCCTAAAGCCAGAGCGATCCTTCCAAAACGCAGATGTGACTATATTGCTCCGTTGCCTAAAACCTCTCAGAGGCTCCCCTTAACTCCAGGGAAGAACCCAAGGTCTCTCCTAATCTGGCTCCTGTCCATCTTTCTAGAACCACCTCCCATTGCCACACTCCCTGGCATCATTTTCCTCCACCTTTCTTGACTGGGACCTACTTCTCAGGATTATTACCAAGAGGTACTATGATAAAGTTACAAGTTACTTGACCTAGGAGGCATCTGATGTATATTGAATATGAATATTGGCCCATATGAATATTGGGCCATACTATTTTATCTCTCACTACTTTTACATAGTGCCTTCCTGGTTTTGTAGTAATTATGTCTTGGCCGCCTGCTGCATCTTAGTATTCTAGAAACATTAGTGCTCCAGAATGACATTCTGACCCAATTAATTCCTTTTTATGCTTCAGAGAGTTTGTTTTGACCTTCCTAGGTCTAGGATGCCCTGTACTACCACTTCCTGTTGCATAGTATTCTATATTTCCTTCATCTCACTTATTAACTTGGGTTATAGAGTGACAGTTATTGATGTACTGCACTGGTAGACTGTCATTTTCTTGCAAGCTGGGTGGGGACTACATCTTATTAATTTGGGCGCACTGAATGCTAATGGTGCGTGACAGTCACGCACTTAACTTCAGGGAGTGGGCATGGAGATGATATTCAGTGAGTGTTGCTTGGGTGAAACTAGAAATAAGATTCCACAGTACAGGTTTCTTCCATTTTTTTAGTGCAGGTACACAGTATTGAAGCTCCCTTTGGTTTGCAGGGTTATCCCAGGATCCTGCCTTTCAATTCTGTTTCCCAGAGAATAAATGCAGTTCAAGTGCAAATGACTAACTTTAAAATGAAGTTCAAGGGGCACCTGGGTGGCTCAGTGGGTTAAGCCTCTGCTTTCAGCTCAGGTAATGATCCCAGGGTCCTGGGATCGAGCCCTGCTTCGGGCTTCCTGCCCAGCGGGGAGCCTGCTTCTCCCTCTCCCACTCTCCCTCCTTGTGTTCCCTCTCTCACTGTGTCTCTGTCAAATAAATAAATAAAATCTTAAAAAAAAATAAAATGAAGTTCAAGAGTAGAATTCTCTGTGACTTGGGATTTACTGTAGTGTGAGAAAATGCCAGGTTGTGGATGTTGTGAGGGTCTGATCTGATGACCTTACACTAGTTTTATTTCCATTTCCATGTTTTTAGATTGTATCAATATCCATTTTTAAAGTTTTGTCCTTTTAGTGGCCTTTATTACTTTCAAAGTCAGTTCCTTTCATTACATATTTTCTGCTATGTGCTCACTTGAGTGGGTGTTTTGACGGTTTTTTCTTTCTGCAGGTTTCTTTTCCTGCGAACTTGCACTTGGTTTTGGTTCTGCGTCCTACCAGTTTTCTTCAACGAACTTTCACAGACATTGGATTTCGATTTAGCCAGGAAGACTTCATGCTCAAATTACCAGTAAGAGTATTTTATTTAAATGTTTTCTCTCTTTAATTCTCATAAAGAATTTGTACCATGCTGTTGATGTTTTACCTGTGCTCACAAAGCATTTAGAAGAGAAAGATAGAATTTGTCTTCCTAAACTATAAATTTGAAATGCCTAAAAGTCTTCTGCTTCTGTTGTTAAAATAAAGGAATAGTCTAATCAGTTTATAATGAGCAATTCCTTTTGAAAAATATCTTTGTCACATACATTATATGTGTGTGTGTGTGTGTGTATGTGTGTGTGCATGTGTATAAAATCAGGACATTTTATTTTTAGAAAAAAAATTGCATGTGTGTTTTATGTATTTGACTCCCATGAACTTACATCCTGAGCTAGTTCCTAGTACCATGATCTTTTTTTTAAAGCTATTTTTATACGTTTTCAGGGTAAGGAATAGAGCCCTCATAAATTGTGATACTTTTGCAAAGACCAGTCCCTCCTCCTAAGTTCTAACTTACCGCATTGAAGCCCTTCTACTTTGGTGTAGGCGTAACATTCTTTCAGAAGGTTGGCCATTAACAGTACAAAATATTAGATCAAGGAGAATTAGGTATTTGGGTTTCTATGGAGATCAGTTTTGCTTTACAGAGAAATGTTTCGTAAATGAAAATGGTTACTGCTTAAAGAAGGTAGTGTGTACGTGTGTGGGGGGGGGAGGTACAGGAGAGGACTGTTAGAACCATTTATATAAGATAACTTTGTGCTGATGAATGCTGAAGTTCATTGTACAGTTGAATGGAGGGATGCCACGAAGGGCAGTTAACGGTATCTTTCTTGCTTATTTATATAGGTGGTTATGCTGAGCTCAGTTAGTGATTTGCTGACATACATTGATGACAAGCAGTTAACCCCTGAGTTAGGCGGCACCTTGCAGTACTGCCACAGTGAATGGATCATCTTCAGAAATGTATGTTGTCTTCGCCCTTACTGTAGAGCCTATAGTTCATATTCACCTTTAAATCTAGTTCGAGAATTTTTTTTCCTCTTTGGGAAAAACAGGTATCTGGGGCGCCTATTTTTGAAGAACATATAATTCAACATCTCGATTTTCTTTCAGAGGAAATATTTAGGCATGCTGCAGAGTCACTGAGGATGGCCACTGAAGGAGGGGCCTAGGGAGTAAGGGGCCTAGGGCGGTCGTGCTCCGCCCACCCCCTCCTGGTGGCCTTGTAGTAACTTGAAAAAACAAAGGGTTTGGGTTCAAATCTTCGCACTGCTGAGTTTTAGCTATATAACCTGGCACGAGTTATATACCCGCCGTGTCTCGGTTTTCCCAGCTATAAAGTGGGAATAATAGTACTTTAGCTCCTAGGGCTACTGGGAAGATCAAACGAGAGAAGCAGCCCTCAAGAAATGTGAGTCGTAGTGTTCCTCTCGTTCGAGTGATGCTTCTGAGGCTGTTAGAATGATAGCAGAGATTCCTTCTGTCCGAGAAATTTACAAATAGGCAAGGGCCCCGTGCCTCAGGGTGTGCGTTTATAGCGTAAGGATCTTTACTCCACATCCCTGAGCTTAGGGAACCCTTCTGAAGGAAGTGATATTGAATTAAATCAGGATTCTATGTTCATCTTTATTTGTCATTCAGCAGTTTTGTTCACTCATACGAAAAGTGCATTGTCAAAATTAGTGGTGTCTAGGCTTTAATAACCCATGAGACTTTAAATGAAAGAGCAGATTACCTTGAGCTGCATGGGAAACATAACCTTTATATGGTCTCTACATGCTGCCCCCCCTTTTTTTCCTGAGTAATTGATTTTGGAAACAATCAACCACACAGCCTTCCTTGACATTTTAGGGCAACAGGGCTTTTGGGATGACAGTTTCAAGTCTTCTGCTTGAATGAATTGTCGTGACCAGTTTGTTCCCCCATCACCTTTGTCCATTGCTGTGTTTGGAATGCTAATGCTTGCTCATAAGTTATAATAAAGAACGTCAAGTGGCTTTGATGTTCTCATCTCTTCAGAAGTAGAGTTCGTAGAAATCCATTTTACACTTGCAGAGTTTAATAGGATAGGCCTAAACCAAGGCAGAAAACAAATTTCTCAGTACATGGCATCTTTAAGAAATTGTTTTCAGTGATGCCTCGCTGGTTCAGTTGGAGGAGTTTGAGGGTCATGATCTCAGGGTCATGAGTTTGAGCCCCATGTAGGGTGTAGAGAAGACTAGAAAAAAGGAACTTAAAAAAAGAAATTTGTTTTCGATGATGTTCAAGAAATAAGTACAGATGTTTGGATAAAAGGCATTCGAGAGGACTCTTCACCTGGCATTAGTTTCATAGAGGCTCAGATGCAAAATTGGATTTGATTGCCAAGGGCAACGTCACCTTTTCTTAGCAGAGGAGAGGTCATCGTATATGTGCATTGTCAGAGCTAAATAAAAGTAAATACAGTTACTGGTCCATGGCCGTTTCCATGGAACTAAAAGGTTCACTGGCTCTTTGCAGGCTATAGAAAATTTTGCTCTCACAGTGAAAGAAATGGCTCAGATGTTACAGTCCTTTGGAACTGAACTGGCAGAGACAGAACTACCAGATGACATTCCTTCAATAGAAGAAATCCTTGCAGTTCGTGCTGAAAGGTATCACATGTTAAAGGTATGTCTGGTAGAGTCAGCAAACGAACGTTCTCCATGGTCTTTCTTTTCCTAGAGAGGTGTTCAATGCCTGTCCATTTCATGCTGATTGGTGGGTAGGGAGAATGTCCTGGGTGTGTTGAATGCAACGGTCCCCTTTGCAAATGGTGCCTTCTCCTGTGAAGTGCTTTATTTGTTCATAGGATGGTTTTTAAGTGCCCCAGAAATAGAAACCTAGGATCATCTTCGTTATCGTGTATTCTTTGTCTCATCAAAAGGCCCTCTCATCTGGCAGGCTGGAGAATCAAAAGGCAGACAGGTGTTCTAGTTCAGTATCCACCACAGGAGCAACGTGAAATGGAGAAGGAGAACCGGCGGAGGAGGCAGGAGACCTGTGACCAAGGCAAACATCACCAAATTGGTTACAAGCTTTCTTTTCCATAGAGTACTAGTTTGTTTGTTTTTTAAGCAGGCTCCATGCCCAGCGTGGGGCTTGAACCGATGACCCCGAAACCAAGAGTTGCGTGCTTTGATAACAGGAGCCCCCAGAGTCCTAGTTCTTGATGTTTCGTGCCGTAGACCTTAGATGGCAAGCTCCTGCGCAGCTGTCTGGAGTGTTGGCTTTTGAAGGATTCCGAGTCACCATTCAGACAATCACCAAGTGCTCTGAGATTCACCTTCCCCAGAAAGTTGAAGAATGATCTGAAGACGAAAAAAGAAAAAGATTGATCTAAAGAAGCCCCTGTGCAATAATTCACATCCTTCCTATGACAGTAGGCTTGCTGGGGGGGCCCTCCCAGGTAGATGCTCTGTGTCGAGGTGGCATTTTTATTTAATTTTTAATTTTTTTTGAGGTGACATTTTTAAATTAAGAGGAGAGAAACTGAAGTTTTGATTCGTAGTCTAAACGTAAAACTGTTCAAGGAAAGGCAGCTCTGTCCCTCCTGAGTTGCGTGATCAGAGAATTGGCTTCTCCTCTCTCCGAGGTGGAGTTAACTTACGAGCACAGCGAGGCTGGTGCTGAGGAAGCTTGTGCACGTCGTCGGGTCGTGGTGAGGATGAAGTGGAGTATGCGGTGTGTGCACGACAGCTCGGCTCGTAGCTGGTGCTTCGTAAACGCGCGCGCTTCCTGTCTGTGTTCTCACCTGTGGCGGCTGCTGTCACAAAACCTGTTCCCAGACAAACACACGTACGCCTGGATTCTTTGCTTAACGTTTCAGAGGACCCTTGGATCTCCTGAAGGAGGTCACAGATCACTCTTAGATGCCTGAAGAATCTACCCACCAAGGTTAAGACCTTCTGAATAGAAAGAAGCATATGTGGGGCGCCTGGGAGGCTCAGTGGGTTACGCCTCTGCCTTTGGCTCAGGTCATGATCTCAGGGTCCTGGGATCGAGCCCCACATCGGGCTCTCTGCTCAGCGGGGAGCCTGCTTCCCCCTCTTTCTCTGCCTGCCTCTTTGCCTGCTTGTCATCTCTCTCTCTGTCAAATAAATAAATAAAATCTTTAAAAAAAAGAAGCCTATGCTTCATGATGAATTAATTAACCCAAACGTGCAGTAACGTCCTACTTAGGGCGGTCAGCACTTGGTCATGATTACGGATTAGTGGGAAAGGCCCTGGACTCCATTGGACTGTACCGCGCTATTCCTGCTTCGTTGGAGCACATTGAAAATATTCGTAGAATGGAATAAATGAGAGATTTCTAACAGTAAGAGAAGGAAACCACAAATGGAGCACGAAGTACTTCCGCCCGTAAAGATCTTGTAAAAACAGTGATTGCAGCTTCCGTCTCAGCAGCCAGAGGCTTCTTGGAGATCCTCATGGGTTTTGAATTCTGTGGCACTGAGTCCTCAGTAGAGGCTGTTCTAGAACGGCCGTTTGTCTTCTGCGTGCTGTAGGTGTATGCTTCCTTCTCTTTAGGTCATTCCGATTAGGCTACTAGCAGGCTACCTCATCCCATTGTGCCTTTTTACAGAACGATATTACAGCAGTAACCAAAGAGGGGAAAATCCTCCTCACAAGTCTGGAAGTGCCCAGCGCCGAAGACCCTGTCGGTTCAAGGCTCGAACACCGTCACCACGTGAATGGGGACTGGCAGACTGTTAACAAGTGAGTACTCTCCTTTTGGTATGGAGTTTCTTATTTTATCCCTCTGAAAGGGAATTATGCATTTTGCTGCCATCTGTTAGGCATGAAAATATTCCTGGACCTCTGGGAATCGGAACACCTTCCCTGGTTGTCTCCCAGAGAATAGTTTTCTTGTACAAGAGGTTCTGTGGACATTGATGGTCTCTTCGTGGACCAAGTGTCACGGCCTCTGACTTTGCCTCTGATTCTTAATGTCCAGACCGGGCTTATGTACATACCTACAAGACAGGAAGGGATTCTAATGACTTCCCTTTGTTAAGGTTGCTGACTCAAGTACATGATATGGAGATAGCTTTTGATGGATTTTGGGAGAAACACCAACTAAAAATGCAGCAGTATTTGCAACTATGGAAGTTCGAGCAGGATTTTCAAGAGGTCAGTAAAAACACTCCTTTCCACATTTTTTTTTCCATTATGCCAGAGATTCTCACTCCTTGATCATCAGAAATGTAATCTCACAAGATGCCCATTTATACCCAGAGAGAGATGAAGAGGGGGCAGAAGTGAGTGAACCCTGCCAGGATGTCTTTCTTTAAAAAAAAAAATTATTTAAATTCAGTTTAATTATCATATAGCATATTATTAGTTTCGGGGTAGAATTTAGTGATTTGTCACTTGCCTGTCATGCCCAGGGCTCATTCCATCACGTGCCCTCCTTGATGCCCGTCTCCCAGTGACTCCCATCCCCCCACCCGCCTCTCCAAGTTGTCTTTCTTGCTTACTAATGTCCTATGAGAAAGCACGTGAGTTCTAACATGTAAGACAGGACTAAGTTGCTGTTCACCCTGATGTTTATTATTGTAATTTATTTTACATATAAAATGCTTTCAGCCTGAAATTTCCTTTCAGCTTTCCAAGGAAATAATACCCACTTCCTTCTTGATTTTTTTTAATACCATATACCTATACTGACCATATTTAACATGATATAACAGAAAATTTTTCAGATCCAATAATTTATTTCTAGGACAAGCCTAATGCATGAAGTGAAACTGTGTCTAATTATACATTTTGGTAAATGTTACAGAGAAGTACCTTCTTGTCGGATGCTTCTGGAAACTGCATCACCTGGGGTCAGGCTCCTCGCAGTCCCTCTCATAGAACTTTACCGGGAGGTCCGAGGAAATCTCCCTACTCTTCTCTCTTGAACGGGGCCAGCCTGTTTCCCCCACATGACTTTCACACTTGCTCGGTATTTCATCTGTTCTGAACACGGGATCAGGCGCCTCCAGCCCTTTCCCTCCTGTGATGCCAGCAGATCTTGGAATGTGGTGCTCTCTATGAAACCTTCCTTAAGGAAAGAATAGGCCAGGTTGCTCTTGGGCCTTCCAGATATTTGTGTCTTTCTCCTCAACCGAACACATGAAAAAATAACTCCTTCCCAAGCACACCCATCGTGCCTCTACTTCCTTGTTAATTTGCCACCCAGAGAAAATTCTTGCCCTGTAGTTCTATTGTTTCTTTAAATCCTTGTTGCCTTGCTAATCAGTGTTGTCGTCCTTGGTCTTGGATTTGAATTTCACTGACATGATCTGTATCTCATGGTCACCTGCAAAAAGGTTCTATAGGTAGAAGCTTAACTTCAAAAAAATCTTGTTTGTAAATTCCAGCCATCCAGAAGAGTTTATATATTCTCAAACTTGAAATATTCTTGAATATACAGGATAGGAATATCCTCTTGCATAACCACAGTCCAATGATCAAATTCCAGACATTTAAAGGATGCAGTATTTTACATGACCTACTGTTGGTATTCCAGTTTTAGTGATTGATTCAATGATGTCATCTCTATCATCCCCCTCTGGTACAGGATTCAGCCTTAGAGGGTCAGGTATTGTATAAGTTGTCATGTCTAGTCCCCTTTAATCCAGAAGATTTCCATTGCCTTTCTTTGTCTTTTATGACACTGCCATTTTTGAAGAGTACAGTTCTTTTTCACATAAAATGTTCTTCGTCTCCCGTTTGTCTGACATTTTCTCGCAATTAGATTAATCTGTGTGTGACCAGCACGCGTACTATGTAAGTGACGTGTTCTTCCATTCGGTGGTAAGTGGGGTCCTCCTGCCCCTCCTTGTTGATGTGCGCTCCGATCACCCTGTTGGGGTGCTGTAGAAGTTCTCCACGGTATCATTACTCTCCTTCTGCTTGTAACTAGTAAGAAATGGGTGGGGAGAAAATGTTAGGTCATGTAAACTTTTTGCTGCTTATCAAAAGTTCTGGGTGGGTTTAGCATCGATTAATGATTCTTGCTTCAGCCCGTCCTTACTATGATGGTTGCAGAATGCTGATTTTCCCATTTCACTCTGCCCTCCATATTTCCCAGGTTCCACAGACATGCCGCTGGGAGCCAGAGTTCTCCCTTCTCCCCGTGTCTTTGTTTATCTGATTTGAGGGTTCGTGACTTCCCCGTTCTGTGATGGTTTGTCATTCTTTGTTCTTCACGATTTTGGTGTTTCAGACTGACTACTGTGTCCTTGTGACATGGCCAGACTTCTTTTATTGTTATCCCTTACTTTCTGGGATAAAGAGATATTCCAAGTTCATCTCATACGTACTCTGCCTTAGTCCTGGAATCATCCATCTGGCTGAGGAGCCCTGGGTTCTTTTTCTAGGTTCCCTTTGTGTTCATTACTACTGGAGGGTCTTTGTTCCCAGGACCACTGACCACAGAGCTTGGGAATATAATATGCAAGTAAATACACATGCATATACTTTGGTACATGTCCGCATATATCTGCCTGTGTACGTAGTGATATCTTCTATCTCATGAGCACACCCTGAGATCCAGGAGGTTAGATTTTAATAGAGTATAGCAGTTTCTGAGAATAAAATAACAAAGTATTCTCCACACATGCCATTTTTCCATGTTGCTGTCCTTTTTACTAGCATTTCCTACAAAACTGGATTAAGGGAAAATGCTTAATACCTTGTATGCTTTTATTTATTTATTTTTTTTAATTTTTTATTTAAATTCAATGTCCATTATCACCACTGCTATTCAACATAGTACTAGAAGTCCTAGCCTCAGCAATCAGACAACAAAAGGAAATTAAAGGCTTTTATTTTTTTTATTTATTTTTTTTTTAAAAGATTTTATTTTATTTATTTGAGAGAGAGAGACAGTGAGAGAGAGAATGAGCGAGGAGAAGGTCAGAGAGCGAAGCAGACTCCCCATGGAGCTGGGAGCCTGAGGTGGGACTCGATCCCGGGACTCCAGGATCACGCCCTGAGCCTGAGGCAGTCGTCCAACCAACTGCGCCACCCAGGTGTCCCCTACCTTGTATGCTTTTAAGACTTGTATTTTTTTCCTTATTTATAGCTTGTGAGTGAAGTTGAACTTCTGTTGAACCAGCAAGCAGAGTTGGCAGATGTAACCGGGAACATAGGTCAAGTAAAACAAAAAATAAAGAAGTTGGAAAACTTAGATGAAAATTCTCAGGTAAGATCCCATCTGAGATGTTCACTATTCTAATAGTTACATTTTGATGGTTTTCCGTAATATCAGCCCTTATGGGCCACCTTTCATCGCAGTAGCCTATGTAATTAGTTTATAATAATGTTCTATATTCTTTTCTCATCAAGGTGAGCCAGATGTGACACTGCAGACGTGTCCTGTGCTTGTCATAGGTGGCCTCTGAGATGATGATGTGAATGGTTTCAGACCTGTCATTAGGAACAAAGGTGTAAACCATTTTGAAGAAGCTAGACAAAAAATGCCCCTCAACAATGCTACTTGAGGGGTGCCTGGGTGGCTCAGTGGGTTAAGCCTCTGCCTTTGGCTCAGGTCATGATCTCAGGGTCCTGGGATCGAGTGCTGCGTCAGGCTCTTTGCTCAATGGGGAGCCCGCTTCTCCCTCTCTCTCTGCTTCTCCCCTTGCTTGTGTGTTCTCTCTCTCAAATAAATAATAAAATCTTTAAAAAAGAATGCTATTTGGTACTGGAAATGACGGAAATAGACATGAGCGTAATTCCTTAACTCTCCGTCGTGTGGCTGTGCAGTTGAAGCAGACAGCCATTCAGACAGATGGGTCTGCTTAGTCTTACTGGCCTTGTGACCTTGGGTACATTGATTAAATTTTCTCAGCCTTGGTGTCTGCATCTATACATTGGGGATAAAGTGATTGACTTTGCAGAATGATTGTGAGGATTCTTTTAGATGTTGTAGGTAAAACACTTAGCACAATACCTGGGATAGATGACCATATAATAAATAATCAAAAGAGCCAACAATTTTCATTTTGCTGGTCTTAAAGGCTTGGACCAAGGCTTTCATAGTTAACAAACTAGCTTTGCTCTTCTGTCGTAGGTGTTTTTAAAGGTGCATTCCCAGCAAACAAGTAGATTTGTGGGTATACCCTAAGCGTCTAAAATTGGAATTTGTGAGGCAGCAGCTGCAGTGACCAGTTCTAGAATTATGCTTATAGGTTGCTGTGGAATTTGTGAGGCAGCAGCTGCAGTGACCAGTTCTAGAATTATGCTTATAGGTTGCTGTGACTGCGTGGCAATTGATAAATCCCTGTGGCATGGTAGAAAGAGAAGGCAAGAGGCAGCTGGGTGGCTCAGTGGGTTAAAGCCTCTGCCTTCAGCTCCGGTCATGATCCCAGGGTCCTGGGATCAAGCCCCGCATTGGGCTCTCTGCTCAGCAGGGAACCTGCTTCCTCCTTTCTCTGCCTGCCTCTCTGCCTGCTTGTGATCTCTGTCTATCAAATAAATAAATAAAATCTTAAAAAAAAAAAGAAGGCAAATTGGCTTGGAAATAAGGGCGGTTTGGAGTGTTATTTTTGTTTTAATTTTTTTTTAGTTCTGCGATAAAAGTAAACCTCACATAAAATGAAATTTACTATCACAACCATTTAAATAAAATTTTATTTGAGAATGAGAAAGAGGGAGGGAGAAAGAGAATGAGCATGAGTGAAGTAGAGAGGGGCAGAGGGAAAGAAAGAATCTCAGGCAGGCTCCACACTCGGCACAGAGCCCGACGTGGGGCTCAGTCTCGGGACCCTGAGATCAGGACTGGAGCCGAAATCAGGAGTCCGGCGCTTCCCACCCCAGTGCCCTCTGTCTTCTGCATTGTCCAGTATACAGCTCAGTGGTGTTAACCAGAGTCGCATTGTTGTGCAACAGATAGCCAGAAATTTTTCATTTTGCAAATCTGAAACTATACCCATTAAAACACACACACACACACACACACACACACACACACCCAACTCCCTGCTTTAACCGCGGGCTTCCCTCCAGCTAGGTGAGCTGGGCACTTCCTCGTTAGGGCTTTAGTTTTCTTGTTTTCCCTTCACAGTTATTTCCTCACCACCTCCTATTTCAGTCGCCAGGTCAGGAGCAAGAGGGGGGCCAGGAGGGGAGGGGGGTGCCGGTCGTTGACAGAGTGGAGGCCCCTAAGATCCCCGCAGACTTGGAGACCCTGCGGTGTGCACTTCAGGTGTGTGAACATTACATTACATTACATTACAATTACATTACTTACAGTAATGACGCAGATGATGACTAAGGAGATTCCCAAGGCCCAGACGGTACGAAACCCATTAGCTTGCACTTGGCCCCGGGTACGTCACCGAGTATATGCGCTTCTGTTCTAAATCCGCCCGTATCAGGCGAGGCAAAGCTCATCCACACTCGAGCAGGCTCTGGGGCCAGAACCACGTGGGTTCCTGATGGCGTCACTGCTGTAGCTAATGACGCAACCGTAAGCTTTTTTAGAGCCTGCAGAAGTGTGACATACAATTGTATTTCTGGCACCCTCTCTGCCCTGCTAAACCAGTTTGCTTCTCAATTACTTTCTTGTGCTTCCTGTCTTTGAACAGCTGTCGTATTGTTGTTGTTTTTACTTCCTTCTCAAAATTAGGATCTGTTAGCGAAGGCCCGCTTTGTGATACTACACGGACACAGACTTGCTGCAAATCACCATTATGCCCTTGATTTGATCTGCCAGAGGTGCAACGAGCTCCGGTACCTCTCTGATATTTTGGTTAACGAGATCAAAGCCAGAAGGATACAGCTCAGCAGGATCTTCAAAATGCATAAGCTCCTACAACAGGTAGTGTCACAAGGCCTGAGAACATTTTTTTTTTCTTAATGGTTATGGGGTAAAGGTCTGTCTGAGAGAGCTTTGGAATTAAACTTGTGAGACGTTGAAGGATGGGCTTTGATGATGTTCATTTAACGCACGTACCTTTGCTGTGTTCACGGCAAGTGGAGTATGGTAGGGATTTTGGCTTCTGTCCCGAGTGTTGAGATCGCGGTCGTGATGGCTTCCTTTCTATTTTGGGTGCATCTGTGACTCTTCTCCTCCGGTGGTAGTTTGCAGTCAGCACACTTTGCAGAGCCCTAGAGGCATTTGGTAAAGCCAGAAACTCCTTCCACGCGCCATAGGTACCGCAGTAAGAAATTAAACAGTGACGGGAAGCTAGAGGTCTGACCCCTTTCAGAGCTGGCCTCGGAAGTGGAATGTAGAATGAGGCTATCATTTGCAGACGTCGTATCTGAACACGAACACTTGAATCTGTACGTCTCCCTCTTCGGCAAGGAGCTTGTGTCTTTGTCCTTGACTATCACCGCCCATTTTATGTTACACTTTATGTTTGCCGACGCGTTCCATGTTTCACTTACTGACTTGGGGACGGGATCGTGCGGCTGAAGCGTCAGTGTTGTGAGGTCGGTCGGACCCTTTACTGCAGAATGAGTTCCTCATTATGAAATAAGTACAGTGCTTCCCAGCCTCAGCTGTGTGTCTTCAGAATTACCTGTGGGGCGCTGCAGAAATCCCAGCGCCTGGCGTAGGGCCCGGAGCTGCTGAATCGAAATTTCTGGGGGCAGAACCCAGATATCTTTATTTTTAACAGCTCTGAAAACAACTCTGATTCACAGAAGCCAGGACTGGTAAACACTCCTAAAAGACAAACGTATTTCTATATATTCATTCATGTTTTGTGTGTGCGTGTGTGTGTTTATGTGTGTGTGTGTGTGTCTGTGTGTGATTTGCTCATCAGGCTCGCCAGTGCTGTGATGAAGGAGAATGCCTTCTAGCTAACCAGGAAATCGATAAGTTTCAGTCTAAAGAAGATGCTCAGAAAGCCCTCCGAGACATCGAGAATTTTCTTGAGATGGCTTTGCCCTTTATAAATTATGACCCTGATACCCTACAGTATGAATTTGATGTAATTTTATCTCCTGAACTCAAGGTAAGAGGCGGTTTTTTTTTTTTTTCCAAATGAACAGATTTTTTTTTAAAGCTGTAATTCCAGTAGCGTTGGCAAGAGTTTCACTCCCTCACAGCTGACTTTATGTCAAATCGCAGTTACACGCTTCTCTTAAGGATGAGGCGTGATATTAGTACCACTGTGAAGCATGGGAGGGTCCAAAGCCTTGAAGCGCTCCATGGGCTCAGTCGGCGGAGCCTGTGACTCTTGATCTCGGCGTCACCAGTTTGAGCCCCGTGTTCGGTGCAGAGATGTCTTAAAAATTAACTGACTACATAGACTTGAAAAAGAAAAACATCTCAAGGCTTTATGCTTGCTATAAAATGAAGAATGAGCTGTGATGCCCTTCTCCTCTAACTCTTTACCCCTATTAGGAGTTCTCACATACCTTGTTTGCGCATCCTTAGAGAAGGGGCTAAGGTTGTCCTAGGGCAACACTGGGCCCTTGTTAAGAGCATTCTACTCCAAATAGCTTGTTTTCCTGCTGCACTTACTAGCAACAGGTGCTGTGTGGACACAGATCTGGCTTTCCTGCTGAGTTTTGGCATGAAGGGGTAAAGAAATGCTCCGGGGCTTCCTGGGGGGTAGGGTGCAACCAGATGTTGCCGTGAACAAGGTAGAGGACTCTGGGTTCCTGCAGGGCCACACTGCTGGAGCTGTCCCGAGGCCCCCTCATGACAGTGGCGCTAAGAGATTTTTGTCATGCTATCTGTCGCCAAAAGTTGTGGTTGACTCTTAAGTTTGGAACAGTATCCAGAACCATGCTTAGCTGCAGATCTTAGGGGACGTCCCAGAAAAGCAGAAACATGGCCACAACAATAACCAAGTGACTTTTCTGGAAGCAACCGAGCTAATCCCTAACTGCCTCAGATCATCTAGGAGGGTCTAGGAGGAGCTTTTTAGAACACACCGAGAACTGTAGGACGTCTGGGGCAGGATAACACATCACACAGTGCTCTGACACTGCTTTAGCGGGTGCCTTTCTCGTGCTCCACGTGCCGCCTCTTCCAGCCCTCGCTCCTTCCAGCGCTGTAGACCGAGACCTATGTCATGACCGCTCGATCAGTTTCTTTGAGTGCTTTTGTTTGAGATCTTCATCTGTCTTCTGTTGCTTTCCAAGTTTTTTTTTTTAGTTCTGTTTTCAACTCTAAGTTGATTCTCTGACCATCTGGGTCTGAGCCATGTTCTAAGATCTGTAGTGACCCCAATTCAGAAAACATTTCACAGAAGTCTCGCGCAACCGCAGGTTCAGATGCAAACCGTCCAACTCAAGCTCGAACACATCCGAAGTGCATTTGAGAACCAACAAGCCGGTTTCAGGAACCTGACAGACAAGAACGTGAAGCCAGTTGAGTGTGTGGTACCTGCTTCTGACAACCTGATGAGATCTAGAGCGTCGTTCTCACCTAAACATGGTAAAGTATCTTACGTTCACTCTTCTCTTCCTGCTGTGGTGTGTCACTCTTGATGTAGATACTGAACGCATTCTTCAGTCCCGATAAGTTGAAATTGTATGTAAGTGTCTTTGGTCACGTTTGCACTCTGTTGCATGAGGTAGGAGTCGTGGTCGAGATTATCGTACAACAGTCAAACATGGTACTAATGAAGTGAAAGCATATGAATCTGGTACATGTGGGCACGCGTGTGCGTACGCACACACATATTTACTACTTATGTGGATAGATTATTACTTGGTTCTTATTAGCTTCTAGTAAGGGAACGGCTTAGGCAATAGAAGGGATTGCCTTTTCTAAGTAAGTGCTGATAAACAGAGTAATTTTGCTAGTCATTAAACTGTTAGAGTCGATTTTCTTATTTTAATCTTTGTAGACTAGTTTTAACCATGTGGTACCCATTTCCTTTCTACGTTCTGTAGGATAGAATAACTTTCCTGACTGGTGGGGAGCTGGTCTGGAAGTAAGATGATTCTGTTGCCCAAAGTTTCCCTTGAGCTGCCTCTGGAGCCGGGGCCTCTTAGGGGAGAGTAATTTGGCCTTTGGGGCCCTTAGTTGAACAGGTGAACATGGGACTAAATTTGGTCTGTCTGATCTGAAGGCTCAGAGACCTCATTAATGTATGGGAAGGAGCATCAAAACCTTGGCCAGTCCCCATGTGGATCTATGAAAACCAAAGCTAAAAGTTATGTAGTTAAGAGTTATTAAATATAAAAATATACTCACAAATAAAACTGTGAACAATGCTTCTCTAAGTGAAGAAAATTGACAAAGAAGATATAGGGCAATAGACTAAAACAACCCAAGAAACCAATTAGGGGCTACAAACCACCAGCAATGGGAATAAAAATAGGATAGGTTTATATTCCTTAGTGGAAGACAGACCTCAGTCAGATGTCTGGCTGTGTGACCTGGGCCAGTTCACTTCTCTCGTCTTTTAGCCTAGTTTTGCTGTTTGAAAATAGGAACAATAATGCCTACTGACTGAAGTGGGTTGTTGTGAAGACAAAGAGAAAAAAGCCTTACAGAGTGTAAGAAGTACTGAGTAAGCTAGACCAGCCCGCTGACTAAGGTTTCTTGCTCTGTCGTCGTTGGAGAACTCCGCTCCGCTGAAGGCGTTAGTTGCTGAAAGTACATTTGATTTTATTTTTTTCTTTCCAATATTCTTATTTAATGGCATTACACTTTTTTTCTGCAGTGGGAGTTGGATACTCTTTCTTTCAAGCATGTAAACTTTTTTCCAAAGGTACCCATCTTTATTACTTTTCTTCAGTGCATTTTCTGAGTTTGTGTCCGTGTGAAAAACCAGTTTGACATCTAAAGCCAGCAGCAGTTCGTCCTGGAATTTCGCCCACAGTTAACGTTCTCCCTTTTCTTCCATGATAATCATCCATATTCTCAGTGTGAAACTTACCTCGGAAAATGACTCCCTGAAAAGTAGCTTATGCTTCTAAACTCAGTCTCATCATATGACCACTCGTCAAAAGAAATCAAGAAAAACAATCGGCAGCGTTAAATCCAATCAAGCTTTCTTTCGTTTTAGAGAATCTTGTGTCATCCACCGTGCAACTATATGTGGGGAGTAGCTTGAATTTTCTTCAGTTTAAGACTGCCTAATGCATTTATGTGGAAAAAGACAGCAGCCTGAATGATATGGATGGATAAATGATTTTACTCATTATTTATCATGGTTTCTAAATTAAACCAAAGCATCATTTATGCTATCGTATTTATTTTTACCTCATTGCTCTGTGAGAAATGGGGATTATAAGAGTCAGGACTAAATAACTCTTCAAGACTTTTAATTGCTAAGCCAAATATATAGGATTTGGTCAAATCAAATTGTGTTCATCTTTCAAACGATAAGTCAAACTGGTTTTGTTTGTTTTTGTTTGTTTCTTTTTACTAATTTGCATCAGACAGAATCCTGTACCTAGCGCAGTGCGTGGAAACTAGCAGGACACAATCAATATTTGTTGAATTAAGTTTTGGAAAAGATTTTGTTTATTTATTCGAGAGAGGGAGAGAGTAGGAGGGAGTATAAGTGGGGGGAGGGGCAGACGGCAAGAATCTCCAGCAGACTCCCCTGCTGAGGGCACGATCCTGAGATCATGACCTGGGCCCAAATCAAGAGTCGGTTGCTTAACCCCTGAATTAATACAGAGGGAAGTCGGGGAGCCTGGGTGGCTCAGTGGGTTAAGCCACTGCCTTCAGCTCAGGTCATGATCTCAGGGTCCTGGGATCGAGTCCCGCATCGGGCTCTCTGCTCAGCAGGGAGCCTGCTTCTCTCTCTCTCTCTCTCTGCCTGCCTCTCCGTCTACTTGTGATTTCTCTCTGTCAAATAAATAAATAAAATCTAAAAAAAAAAAAAAACAGAGGGAAGTTAGCAATGCATTGTGAGGGGTAAACTGTGCTTTGAGCTCCAAAACCTGTAGCTCTAGTCTGCACCTTCCTTGTAAGCTTCAGACCTGCCTTCACAATTTGCCTCCTTGAACTTCCTCTAGGCAACTCAGGCTCTGCCTGGTGGCCTCTCCCGCACACCTTCCCCGCTTCCCCTGTGCCTCGCTTCCAGGAACAGTTACTGTGATGTCCCCGCTCGCCCCAGCCTCGGCACTCCTGGCCCCACCTTTAATCAGTCACCAAACCCACTTCTTTCCATCCCCACTGCTATGTCCTCGCGGCCACTTCCTTAGCCCAAGCTCCCGTCACCTGTTGCCGCGACAACTGCGGCGGTCTCCCTGTCTCCCCGCTTCCCCTTTCGCATGCCCCTGTTTCTCTGGCCTGTTGGACTTGCCAGGGCTGCTCTCTCTGGGACGCTGTGTCCTTCCCTGTCCCTTTCCCCTTGGCTGGTTGCTTTCCCTCCAGCAGATCTCCTGTCCCTTGGCCACTTCCTTCCCGGAAGCTTTTCTTCCCTGCCTCTCCTGCTCAGCACCCAGTTCGGTTGAGCAGCCGTGCTGCGTGGTGACAGGGCCGGCTGTGTGTCTTCACGGCCTTCGTAGAATTGTCCATTTTCCGTCTCTCTGCTAGACTGTCCACTCTGTAGGGGCAGGGACTGTGCGCAGGTCATACTCGTATCCCCAACACCAAACACGGAGCTCAGTGTAGAGTACAGCGCTCCTGATTTTCACGGATCCATTTACGTCGTTGAAAGAACGAATCTCTTCAGCTTGCTTTTCAGAAAAATCTGCTTTGTCCCAAGTTGTGTATATATATTCCTTTTTCATCTCTTAATGTGGTTGCAAAGAATTACTTATAGTAAAGCTAAGTAGTAAGGCTTCCTCAGTTCCCTTTATAAAGAAGTTTGGATCTCTGTGTATCAGGTGTCTTTAAAGTGGCAAACATCAGTGTTCGTTGAGAAATTGATTTTACGTGGTAAGTGCCACTAAGTCTAACTTACGTACTTATATATATGATACTATAAACATACAGCTTCTGTATAAAATATATATATTTTTAACTTTTTTATTTGAGTGTAGTTGACACAAGTTAACTTTAGTTTCAGCTGTACCACATAGTGTTCAACATCTCTATATATTATGCTATGTTCTGTACATTATATATATATATATGTTTTTTAAGTAGGCCCACACCCAATGTAGGGCTTGAACTTATGACCCTGAGATCAAGAGTTGTGTGTGCTTCTGACTAAACCAGGCAAGCACCCCTATAAAATCTATTTTTGTTTTTACTTTCTTATTTAAAGTAATCTCTACCTCCAACGTGGGGCTCGAACTCATGACCTTGAGATCAAGAGTCGCACGCTGTTCCGATGAGTCAGCCAGGGGCTCCTAAAATATATTTTTCAATAATGAGAGTGGAGTATAAAATTCAGAGAACCTAATAGCATATCCTTTCCCTGAGTGTGCCTTGCAGTGGTTCCTGCCAAGGAGGGAAGGGCGAAAAGTATATTTCTTCCATAGGGAGAAGAGACGCCTGTAGCCTGTGTGCGTGGCAGCCTTTTTTAGCAGCACCAAAAATAAGGAACACGAATGACCTGGTCTTGCACTGGACCATGCTCTGGGGTTTGTAGAAACATTTGGACTCCTTGCTCAATAGTACAGGGGCTCACCCATTGTAAACAGAACGGAAAGTTGAAGCAAAGAAATGGAGAGGCACCTGGCTGGCTCAGTTGGAAGAGTGTGCAGCTCGTGATCTCGGGTCCTAAGTTCGAGGCCCCCGTTGGGTGTAGAGAGGACTAAAAACAAATAAGTCAACTTTAAAAAATAGAGATAACTTCATTTTCAACATGTTTTAAGAAAAGAAAGGGAAAAAATGGAATAGTAGAATAGAAAGATTAAAGCTTGGAATTTTGATGCAGTTGTTTCGTTTTAGCATTTTAATATGCTTCTGAGTTGTTTTATGTAGTTGTTAGCAGCACATATTCTGACAGTCGAGTCTACAGAACACTACCTTTGCTTCCTGGACAAGATACTAACCTTACTTATCTAAGAAATGAAGACAGAGATAGTACGTATCTGTTAGGGTTGCTTTGAGGATTAAAAACCAAAATGGGTGTGTAGGGCTTAGAGCTGCCCAGCATGTAGTTATTAGTTAAATGCAGATGTTTTTCCAAACTCTTTTTGATACCATTAGGCAGTGAGCTACAATCTGATTAAACGCTTATGTGTGCAAATGAATATTAAATCTGCAAATAATTACGTAACACTAGCACTTACCTTCCTGCTCACTCGGCAATCACGTGGATGTTCGATGAGTCAGAGAATGAGTGAAGGTGTAGCAAAGTGATGCTAAATAAGAACTTGAAATCATGTAGATGAATCTAACCAGTCAACTGTTTTGTATGGTGTGATTTAAAAATACTAACCTAAATATGTCAGAATATTCGTAGCTCTCTATTTAATAAACATGCATGCGTTTTAATTTAAAGTGTTGATTTTTAATTCTGGCTTGAAATTCCTCTTTCATATTTTTCTACCAGGAAAGAAGACTTGGAGACAAAATCAGAGCAACTTAAAAGTAAATACCACTAATTAATTCAAAACTGGCTTTATTGCTGTGGTTGCAGAATTGGTATGGAGGCTTAAACCATATTTTTAGTTCACTAAACCAATATTGTACGTTCGGAAGCCTATTTAATCTAAAAGAAAAAGCTGCTGCTGCATTGTGTCTAATTGCAGTTCTGGCATAGCCCCAGGTGTATGAGCAGTTTCTCAAGTCTTGGCTTGAGTTCGGAATTAATTTCTGTAAAATATCTATAAGTCCCAGCTTCTCTTTCCCGCACCCCACCTCAATAAACTTAAATAATTGCGCCTTTCTACAAAAGAAGATTCCTTTCATAACTAATTACATTCCTATAAGTAGGAAGGTTCTAATGGTCCATGTGCCAGGCTCAAAAAAGGACATCTGTTCATTTGTGGGTTGATTCAAATCTCCTTCTCAGTTTTCCAGGACATTCTGGTATCTGCAGAGAGTAGCCTCATCATAACCATAGGGCCCTACATTTTCCTTGTGTCTTCTTGATGGTAAATAAGGACAAGAACATAGATCTCCAAGAGGCAGTATAGGCACTGATAGACACTACCTGCCTTTTAATCCCAACTCTGTCAGTTTCTGTTGGTTACATATAACCTGGGGTAACTCCGTTACCCCATAAGGAACTCCATTTCCTTATCTATAGAATGGGTATAATAACAGAATGCTCTCATCGTAGAGGTCACATAAACATAAAATAATACTTGGGAAGTATTTCGAACGAAGCGTGGCATTGTTAGCTTCTTACATGTTGTATACCATTATGAGCAGGCTAGTGAGTGGCCTAGTTAGCACGGTGTACAGCCACAACCTCTGTTTTCGAGAAGGAAACAGGCTGAAGACCAAATTCCACAGTCTTACGGGGTCTTTCGGTTTCCGTTTCCACTCATGATACCCTAACTTCCTCTATGGGGACTTATTCATTCACATATCTCAGGGGAAAAGTAGGAGGCTGTGGCTCTGTACATTTTCTTGGTGAGATTACTAGCTAGTGAACGGAGTTCCAAAATGCACACGTTCTTCAATTTGAGTCAATTTGCGCAATCCTTTGGCAAGGCATTTAAAAGTATAAATTTATGTTTTGAAACTTTCCAAACTTGAATTTCAGAAACCTGTTAGGAGTAAGGGATGCATACCTATCTGATGAATAAAGAAGTACGCAGCATTATCAGTCTTAATTATAGTATTAAAATAACAGTACATTCAGATAGAACGAATCAAAGCATGGTCTTAAAGAGGGAGCATAATGCTGGCACACCATGGGCTTGACCCTGTTTTATCACTTAACTAGGTATGGGACCTTGGCCCGGTTGCTAAACCTTTCTGAGCCTTGGTTTTCCCATATGCAAAATGAGGATAAGTATGCTATAGCTTGCCAAATTGCTGGGAAGATTGGATACAGTGATTCCCGTTAAGTCCCTACAACTGTGCCTGCACAGTATCTAGGAAATAGTCGGTAAATGTTTGTTCCTTTCCACGCGTGTTTGTAATGTTTTGTGCAAATGCTTTTTAGCTGGCAGATCTCATGCTTCACTTTGGGTTCTACTTGTTACCAAGTAATGCTGCGTTTGCTTGGAGTTCAGACGTTTTACGGGCTCAAAAGTCCAAATTCAGCCAGGATCCCTGGAAGATACTTCTAAGGCTTCTGAAGAACAATGAACCCGCCACAGATCTCATGTAGTTGACCCACTCAGCAAGTCCAAGTCCTGTAGAGTCTTCAAAATAAGATAGTGGCTTAGGGTTGGGGAAGTCACTTGTAGCAAAAACTGACATGTGGCAGAGAGCAGAGACAGAGATCAATAGGCTACAACCATTTTAAGAAAGAATAGAGTTACCCAGATGTTATCAGCCCTGGAGTGGATCATCAATTTTTATCACATCTTTCACTTTCCTGATGGTACCACTGAATTATTAGAGGGAGAGGTAGTGATGTTGTTTATCCTTGGTTAAAGAACTCAAGGACTCATGTACTATTTCCTAGAAAGTTTCCATCAAAAATCATTAATTTTTTTCTTCAATGAATAAACTTTAGTTATCGGGAAACTCAACTTTTTATCAATTAACCTCACTTCCCCAAAGTGCCAAGTAAATGAGACATTATTTAATGTGGAAAATACAATTGTTTTCTTAGAGCAGGAGTGGGGGCTGGGAAAAGGTGGTGGGCAAGGCAGAGGGAGAGAGAATCCTAATCCCGCGACCCTGAGATCATGACCTGAGCCAAAATCAAGAGTTGGATGCTTAACCAGCGGAGGGACCCGAGCGCCCCATGTATAAAATAAGTCCTAATTAGTATCTTAAATCTGTCCTCTTTGGCAACTCAAATAATTTATTTTACCAATATATATCAAAGTTATTCCTGAAAAAAATAATCCTAGTGTTTTCAAGTTTATCTACACAGGACCTAGAGAAAACTTAATTTGAGCTTGATTTTCTTCAAGAAGATCTATACATACGTGGATGCTAATTTAACTTATTTTCGTCCTTTCAGATTGAAGTGGTGCATGATGGTCGGGAGAAGAGAAGTTCTGGTCAATCCTCCAGTTTGGACAATGACAATACCTTGGATGTTTTACAGAAGTATCTTTTCTTTATTGACATACTCTCATATACACATCTACCAGTAGGAATCTGTGATTCAGTGTTGAAGGCAAATGTACTTGGATTTTGAAATCACAAAATGGGATTCTGTTATGTTGATGAAAAGGACACTAGATAAGTTGTCAGAAGTCCTAGAATTAGGCCTGGCTAACCTATGCTCTGTTTGTGTGACTTGAAAATTAACCAGAGTTTTCCAGAATCTTTATTTCCTCTTTTCTAAAAGAGGTAAAAGTGAACGAGATGATGTTTCAAAAACTACAAAGGTTTTATAGATATATAATGATATTTTATAGATGTTGACAGTAATCATTATTTTATTTACTTTTATAAAATTATGTTACTATGCTAGACATAAGAATATTCACCTTTTTTCCCCTAAGATTTTATCTGGGGGCACTGGATTGGCTCAGTTGGTTAAGTGGTTGACTCATGATTTTGGCTCAGGTCATGATCTCAGGGTTGTGAGATCAAGAATCAAGTTGGGCTAAACGCTCAGCACGGAGTCTGCTTGAGATTCTCTTTCTCCCTCTGCCTCTTCTCCCACTTGTGCTCTTTCTCTCTCATATAAATAAATAAATAAATAAATAAATCAATAAAAGCTTAAAAAACAACTCTTACAACTCAGTGGTCAGAAGGAAAAAAACCCCACAAATTTTAAAAAATAAAGATCTATTTATTTGAGAGAGAGAGAGAGAGAGAGAGAGAGAGTAAGAGTGGTGGGGGGTGGTAGAAAGGAGAAGAAGAGGGAGGAGGGGAAAGACTCTCAGGCTGACTCCCCACTGAACACAGAACCCGAGGCGGGGCTCGATCCCACAACCCTGAGATCATGACCCAAAGTGAAACCAAGAGTCGGACGCTTAACTGACTGAACCACCCAGGGGCCCAGTAATTTGATTCATAAGCTTAGTGAGATAGAAATAAAGTGGGTTATTTTTTCTCATGTAAAAATAAGCCCTGAGCCCCCTTTCCTTTCCTCTAAATGTATTTTAAAGAGTCTTGTGGGTGGTACTTATTCTAGAAACCATACAATTAATTTCGTATTTTGATGGTAAAACCAAAACCATTGGTAGTGGCCACGCATTAACGATTTTTACCCTACAGTTTGTAAGGAGAAAGATTGAGAGATCATAATACAATTCTAAAGCAACAAAATAACTGGTAAATACTGTCTTTTCACTTTAGCCACGTCCTGAATGAACTGATACAGACAGAGAGGGTGTATGTCCGCGAGCTGTTTACTGTTCTGTTGGTAAGCGACTCAAATGGTAATTTACCATCTCGGAGCGAATGTTCCCCCGCTACTTTCAGTAAGAGCTGTTGAGCCTTCCCGTGCTGTCTGCCTCCTTGACTGTCACACGCCAGCAGTGCGTACTTCTCCCACTGTTTTGAGGCTGCATGGGTAGCAAATGTGCGCGGTCAGGTTCTCCCTCAGTAGTGACAATTGTGGGACCCAGATTTTAGTACAGAAGAGATAAGCTGTTTTCTTAAGGATCCAGCAGATTGCTATAATTATTCCCAGGGTGCTATTTAGAGATGGTGATGTAAAGAACTAAAAGTAGGAGTAAAACAGTCATTTGATACAAATGTCATAATATTAACTTGGTCTGAAAAACCTAAACGCCTACTGCCAGTTTAAGGAGAGGTTACTGACCTGTAATATACGTTTTCATGCTTGGTTTCCATTTTGTTTCCTACACTATAAGCTACCCTCAAGGCCAGAGAGTCACTTTATTCTACCCGTTAAGTGGGAAACCATGTTGTCCTTGTCTTGCTAAAAAAATTTTAAAAATGGATTAACTTTGGGTACTGGAAAATGTGATTGTTAAAGTTAACCAACAGCTTCACCCACTCATCCCCGATACATTCTGCTGTATCTGTATCTTTGGTGGCTCAAACAAATGTTAATGTGAACATTTCTCAACGAATAAATGTATTTATTTTGGGTAGGGCTATAGAGCAGAGATGGATAATCCTGAGATGTTTGATCTTATGCCACCTCTCCTGAGAAATAAAAAGGATGTTCTCTTTGGAAATATGGCCGAAATATATGAATTCCATAACAAGTATGTAATTGCTGAATTGAATTTACTTTTTCATCATGTTATTTAAAGGCTACTGATACATTTATTACATTTTGCATAAAATTAAAACCTTTTTTTTTCCTCTGAAATTTTCACAGCATTTTCTTGAACAGTCTGGAAAATTGCGTTGATGCTCCAGAAAGAGTGGGACCTTGTTTCCTGGAAAGGGTTTGTTAATTATTATTTTAAAAATATATAAATATGGGTCACTAAAGCAGCAGCTCATTTTATAGGACCAGATTTAGAGACACAGTGGGTCTTGTTTTTTTATGTCTTTGTTTTTGGAGGAGATGCATCACTCCAGCAAGCATTTAATGTTAGACCAAGTTTTGTAACAGAAGCTGGTGCAGGGAGGTATCCAGAGTGCACGAATGGCTATTGTCTTCCGTGGCTCAGCTTGTGACCACTGACCTCTGGCTGGTCTTGGGAGTCCAGGGAACATTCTGGCTAGGAAGATGTGAGACTTGGAATCACCCTCACATGACCATTCTTGCTTTGGTTAAGTCTTAGCCTCAGAGATGCCTTGGCATTCGCCTTGAATACATGTAGAGTGTTAGACTCCAAAGTAGTCTGGCCTTCAGACACTGGGTTATCTGTCCCAGGAACTTTGTGAAATAGAGGGCTGTCTGTTCTTTTTATTCTACGAGTTTATTGCGGGAGGCTCACTTCTCCATGTCTCAAGAGAATGCTTATCACAATTGGCTTCCCAGGCTTTGTAATCATACGTTTCCTCCATTAGCATTTTTCCTTAGACTATTCTCTGCTTATCTACTTCCTCCTCTTCCTGGAAAATCAGTTCCGTCCTGACTTGAGAGTCAGTTTGATAATGGTGATCACTGAAAGCTTCCAAATAGATGTCTTATCCCAGAGAGTGTTAATGCACTGAGAATATGATATGGTTAAGAAAAAACTATTTGTCGTTATGTTTCTCAATATATTCTAACTTCAAACACATTTGGTTGATAGCTAGATTCTTCCCTGACTTCTCTAAGCAACACCAGTCTCTTTTCTTTGGACTTGTGTAGTACTTAATGCCCATGCTACTCATTGGGGATTTTACATTGCTGGGCATTTTTATACACATTTGTGAATTCTGTCTCTAACTAGATGAAAAACGCTTTATATATATTTTTGTATCTCTCCTAAGGTGAGCAGAGTTATTGGCAACCAGCATTGGTGTAATGAATGCCTATCGATACGTTCATTCATTCAGCATCCTTCTACTGAACCCTTGCTAGACACCAAGCACTGTGCTAGGCAATGTGGATAGCAAGACGAAGTCTCTTCCCATAGAGAAAGGGGGAAAAAAATTGTATTCAGTGTGAATTGTGTTATATTAAGGATAAATGAAGGATCCTGTAGGAGCCAAGAAGAGGGGTATCTTACGTAGATCGGAGGTATAAATGATGGCTTTCGAGAAGAGATGACTCATGAGAAGGATGTTGAAGAGTGAGTAGGAGGCGGCCCGTTAGATGAGGGTCAGAGAGAGGTGATTCCAAGCAGAGAGAATAGCATGGGAAGATGCCTAGTGGGGTTCTAATATGATGATGATATCCCAGTGATGAACCAAGGACCTTGGAAGTTAGCTCCATCTTCGTTCACTAGGGAATGGAGAAACTAAGAGCATGGAAGGAGCATGTTTCTTTGTACCCTATTAGCTCATACTTAGGAGAAAAATGCATCTGTTTTTCTAGTTCAGTCAGAGAAGGCTTTTCTCTCTCTAACTCTCAGACTTGGTAAGTGAAAGTCATGAAATTACTGGGATAATGATGTGTCCCTCTGTTCAGTCCAGTGGGTGTGCTTTTCTTGGGACACAGAGAGGGCTCCCGGCCAGCTGTCCATGTGGTGGGCCCTTTAAACCACATTCCCTAGAATGCTTGGCCCCACTCATTCTTGTTCAGCCTTTCTTGGTAAGAGAAGTACATGTTCACAAATTGATAATATATTTGAATTTACTTTTTGTCACAGAAAGATGATTTTCAGATGTATGCAAAATATTGTCAGAACAAACCCAGATCAGAGGCAATTTGGAAGAAGTATTCAGAATGTGCCTTTTTCCAGGTATAGTAATTTTTCAGGTATTGGATGTCCTCCTTCTGGAAGATACTGGGATATTTCTTATAAATTCATTTTCTACTCAAGTTACATATACTATAGATCAAAGAATAGTTTGACCCTACTGCCATACACGCACGTGCACGCACAGACTCATGTGCTCACAGACATACATGCTGCTTCGCAGAGGTAATCACTTACACTTCTTTTAGCTACTTCCTTAGGTATTTGCCTCCATGTTGCCAAAAAACACATTGATATTGCTACTTCAGCCCTCTTCACTGCCCTTGCCTCACCACCAGATACACACACATGCTTCTTTTCCTCCAACACATCCAATATGGCTAGAAGTCTCGTCATGTAGATATACGGTGTTAAATTAAGGCTGTAATTTCTATGCTCAGATGAATCGTGTGGTATAAGATGGTTGCTTTTCTAGCCCTTTTGTTTTTCTTGCAATTGTCATTTGTACTCATTTAATTTTTAGTTTTTTCATTTTTTTTAGAATTTTATCTATTTATTTATTTTTAAAGGTTTATTTACTTGAGAGAGAGAGAGAGCGCGCCTGCATGAGCAAGGGGAGGGGCAGAGGGAAAGAAGCAGACTCCCCACTGAGCATGGACCCGACGTGGGGCTTGATCTCACAACCCTGAGATCATGAGCTGAGCTGAAATCAAGAGTTGGGTGCCTAACCCACTGAGCCACAGAGGCGCCCTTCACTTAATTTTTCAGATACTTTCCCCTGTGTTACACTATGGAGTATGATGCCTCTGTCAGAAAGGATGAAGACCTTGTAGCAACATGGACAGGCAACAGTATCTACCTCTTAAACAGACTTTCAAACACACCTTCATCTCCCACTCTCAGGGGGTACTTGATGTCTGTAATTCTGGACTCTCTGTGGAGGGGAAGGGGTAAATGAGTTAGTTGTTCCTTAGGTTTTCCCTCTGCCATATTGAGAGTCGCTCTTCTCTAGAATGCTCCCTTACTTACCGCTTGTCAGTTAGTTTTTCAGTTTCCATATTCGATTGATAGCTTTTTCTCTCCCATCTTTGTAACTTTGGTTTTTGTCTTGTAAAAATGACTTCTAAAAATCATTTTAGTTGGGCTTCATGAGTGAGGAGAGCTAAATGCATGTATCAGTCCATTACATTTAACTGTAAGTTGCTAACTGAATTGTTTTTAAAGATTTTACTTTTTTAAGTAATCTCTGCACCCAACGTGGGGCAGATCCAGAGCCAGCCCAGGGCCCCCTAACTGTTTGAATTGGATTGTATATTGGTTTTTATCCATACCCAGAAGCAGGTCCCAGATCTTAACACATGTATATCCTTTCGCACTCCCTTTGAATTCTGTACTTCTTAAATGCACATTTCATCCTAATCGGCCCCATCTTGCTGTAGTTAGGGACCCTACAGTGTTCCCAGAACCCAGAGTCATAACCCTTACATTTATCATGGCAGTGAGCCAATAATCAGATGAACTATAGCACCGGTTGTTGAGGGCTGTATTTTTCTCATGATATTAAAACAACAACAACAACTCCGTCTCGTACCCAGTTTGACTTCTATTGGGTACAACCTGTTTCTTTTCTGGGCCTTGGCCTGTGAAGCTGAGCTTTTTGTTAATTTTCTTCACTATTCTTTTAGTCAGGTTTTGTTTGTCATGTTCATCATTTTCTCATCTTTCAAGCATTCAACACCAAAAATGTATTTGCATTTGAAATTTTAGCATTTTCTCCTCTCAAATCCTTGAAATAATGTTTATAGTAGTTTTTTTTTTATATTCACGGCCGCTTAGAATTTCGATACGGTACGTAACAGCGGCTTTTCTAGTAGAATCTCCTCGAGATGTAAGAAATCTGTGTGCATGGGGTTTCATCTGTGGACACTTGGCATTTTCACAGGTACATGTCTTGATTAAATGTACTGATAATTATATTTTAATGACAGGAATGTCAAAGAAAACTAAAACACAGACTTGGTCTGGATTCCTATTTACTCAAACCCGTGCAACGAATCACTAAGTATCAGTTACTGTTAAAGGTAATTACGTGAAGCATTTATTTCTTTCTTTACTTCCTTCTGTGGGTCAGATGTGGCAAAGACATTAAAAAGGAAGTGGCTAGTGAGGAAGCACGAGGCGCAGGGAGGCTTGGTGAGTGCTAAGGCTGGAGTTAACAGTATGCCTCCTGGCTTCATTGTGGCGACTCAAGTTCCCAATGCCTAGATAGAAACAGAGAATCTCTAGAGTCTTTTTAGCTATTTAATTAGCCACATAAGTTACGTTGATGTAGGCATAACAAATGCAGAACTTTCCTGATCGTTAAGAACTAAACAAATATTTCTTAGAGTTTGTGACTGCATTTCACGTGTGCCTCTCCATGAAAACTCCAGATAGCACACCCCTTGTGTCCTGTGACAGGGTTCCTGAAATATCACGTTACGTATAAGCACCGCAAGCATATTTTAGAATATATGTTCACAGTGTTCTGTGGTCTATCCAAAATGAAGAAAACAAATTGTTGCATTTGGAGGGCCAAAAAAGGGTGATTGTTTTAAAAATCAATCTATAGTGTGTTCCAATAGCTCCTTTTCTACAGCTCCAAGAGCACCGAGTGCCCTTTACTTGATACTATTTAGGCACTATTCCATTTCTTCCCAAATTTTGACACGTTTTTATTTTTTTTTAAGATTTTATTTATTTATTTGACAGAGATCACAGGTAGGCAGAGAGGCAGGCAGAGGGAGAGAAAGGGAAGCAGGCTCCCCGCTGAGCAGAGAGCCCAACGTGGGGCTCGATCCCAGGACCCTGAGATCATGACCTGAGCCAAAGGCAGAGACTTTAACCCACTGAACCACCCAGGTGCCCCTTGACATGGTTTTTAAAATAGAGTATTAATGTGACAAATAGCAAATGAAAGATATTGCTCAAAAAATGACATCATCTTTGGATTCCTCCTTGAAAGCATGCTAGCCAAAACTGTATTTGTTTTCTCCAGCTATTAGTATCTGCCTGATACCAAGTTTAATTCTTGACTTCTAATTACAGGAGCTGCTGAAATATAGCAAAGGCTGCCGAGGGTTTGAACAGTTAAAGGAGGCACTGGACACGATGCTGGATTTACTAAAGTCAGTTAATGACTCTATGCATCAGATTGCAATAAATGGCTATATTGTAAGTAAATTTTAATGGTCATTTCAGTTTTGGAAGTAAGCACATAAAATCTCTTTCTTTGGCTCCTGGAACCAAGTGAGAAATAAAAAGGGCAGAAAAATGGAGATCCAAATGTCAGCAGTGTTATGGAGATCAGCAGCCAATGGATTTGTGATCTCCCCCTTTTCCCTAGACGCCTACCCCCAAGTCCAAGCTTGGGATAGCCTGCTTGAAGGAACTGTTGGGGTCTTCTAAAGAGACGTATTGTCCCAGGATTGCTGCTTGCCCTAGTCCAAGATAAATGTGGAGGGAAAAACAAAACCCATCAAATCAAGTCTTTAATGTAAGCTCCTCCTGGTGGGGATGCTTGGTCTGGTAGACGTCAGTCGCCAATCAGGATTGAAAGACATCCATATGGAGGTCTCTTCTATCTCTTGCTCCCGCCGTACTTTTGTACCTGTATGACACAAGGCATGTGTTAATGTAGTCAGTTACTGGGAATGGAATTTTAAAACCTGTACAAGTTTTGTTTCAGGGTTTTAGTGGCTCAAGCTAAACAGTATCACGCCGATGGCAGAGGTGTGAACCGAGCTGTGCCTTGTACTGATGCATGTTGATTCTCCTTTGTAGGGAAACTTAAATGAACTGGGCAAGATGATTATGCAGGGCGCATTCAGTGTTTGGACTGGACACAAGAAAGGCGCTACAAAAATGAAGGATTTTGCTAGATTCAAACCAATGCAGCGGCATCTCTTCTTGTATGAAAAAGCCATCGTTTTTTGTAAGAGGCGTGTTGAAAGTGGAGAAGGCTCCGATAGATACCCGTCATACAGTTTTAAGCACTGTTTGAAAGTAAGATAATTTAAATTGTGTAACATGATATTATTTCATATATATATGTATGTATAAATATAACACTTGGTACACCTTTGCAAGTGAAATGAGTGGGTTTTATACTTCAGTTGTGCACCCCTTTTCTTAAATGAAATCTTTTTATTCAGGTATCATTGACCTACAATACTGGGTTCATTTCAGGTGTGCAGTATAATGAGGAGGTATTTTGTATATAACGCAAAACGATCCCCACAGTAAGTCAAGTTAACATCCATCACCACACATAGAGTTATTTCTTCTTGTGGCAACTTTTTCAGTTGTACTGTCCTCGCAGCTTTCCAGTGTGGAGTATGGTTAGCGACCGTCACCGTGCTGTGCATCCCATCTCCAGGACTTACATGTTTCATAACGGGAAGTGTGTACCCTGGAACCCCCTTCACCTGCTTCATCCACCTCCAGCCCACAAAAGCTCAAGTAGAGGTCTAGTGTTAAAATCCGGAAACACAGAACTTCCGAAGTAAGAGTGAGGGAGAGCAGAGCCTTTCCTCTTTCCTTTCCTCTTTTCTTTCCTCTGTCACTCCAATCGCGGGCCCTCCCCAACGGGGCTCCCGAGTGCCCTAGTGCAGAGCACGGTATGAAGCTGTGGGAGCTGACCAAGGTTCTGTCATGAGCGCGTTCTTACCAGGGGTGCTGGGTAGAGTCGATGGTCTTGGTAGCAGGGAGCCTCTACTGGACGGGACACATGAGGAAGACAGTTTCTTTTTTTTTTCCTCCCTACAGTTTTAAAGTGGGTGACTGTGCTTAGTTAGCATAGACCCACTTTTCTTTTGGTATCACTACTTCGTTCTTTAGCTCTTCTCCTCCTGGGTGTCCAAAGCCACCTACAGCTGTCCACATCTTCTTCCTTCCTATAACTTCTCTCCTATAACCCAAACTTTCGTCCCAATACCAGTTTTGTCCTAATACTAGTTTGGTATTAAAATGAGGTCAGCGTTGTTTGAGGGAGTCACTGGCAGTCCACTTCATAGAAGCCTGTAGTCGGCGAACTTGACATTTTTTATACCGAGTTAATTTTATCTTTCAAGTTTTCAGTTGGAAATCTCAGTTTCATCCAGGCTCCGGGGGCACCTGGCTGGCTCCGTCAGTGAGGTGTGTGGCTCTTGACCTCAGGGATGTGAGTTTGAGCCCCACGTTGGGTATAGAGATCACCTTCAAATAAAATCTTTGAAAAAATGAAGTGTAAAAGCAAAACAATATTGGTTATAGAAAAATTGGCACATAGAGAAAACCATGACCTCCCTTTCCCGACCACTATCACTGGAGTCATTTTTTCCAACCACGTTCTTTGTCTGTGATGAAGACGACAAGCGGTGTGTCCTGGGGTGTTGTGTCAGGAGTCAACCAGATAAGCAGGCCCTGCTTGGGATTCTCCCCAGAAGGTCAACAGTCCCATGCTGTTTGTAACAAAGTTCCTGCCCAGAGTTATGTCTTGGACTTCTTCCTACCGTCCACTTGCCCCGCTGTCAAGTTTCCTTAAAACTTGTTTTGACAAACAATGCCCAGTTGCTCCTCTGCTATTAGCAACCCACCTCCCTGTCCCCCAAGTCTCCATTGGTCTGTTTTATGTCTCTAATAAACATTGACCGAGAACTAAGATTTTATAGTTGACCTCAGCCGGGCGTTGGATTCTTGGTGTCTACATTTCTGTTTCTGGGGAAGAGACGTGATCTCCATAGGCAAGCTGGACCCAGAGGCACTTGGTTAACTTTGTACTTGTGGGGTGACCTAGTCAATACCTGATGTAGTATCTCTGGTGTGTATTGATTTTCTTTCTTTCTTTTCTTTTTTTAGCTTTAATTTGTCACAATGATGGGCAGCAGAATGTTTCTAAAGCACATTAGAGTAAGGAGGGTCTGGTATGAGGGAAGCAAGTCATGAGATTTCAAAGTATAATGGTTACCATGGAAACGGTGGGGTAGCTGTAAGAAACGTTTCAGTGGAAGGTAGACAGATGGGCTGGGCGACTTACTAGATACAGGCAAGAAATAATATCTGACAGCTGAAGGAACAAAAATCAATCTGATCTTTCTTTGGTTTCCCAATAATGCCTAGCATTTTGTTCAGAGGTTTTATTTATTTATTTGACAGTGCACATGAGCAGAGGCAGGGGTGGTGGGGAAGAGGGCGGGGTGGGCAGCAAAGGGAGAGGGAGAAGCAGGCTCCCCGCTGATCAGGACCCTGACATCGTGATCTGAGCCACCCAGGCACCCCACGCCTAGTGTTTTTAATAAAAAAGATTATTCAGTGATGCCTGCAAAGATTTAGGCCAGGTGTACTAGGAAAATGGTGATCCCGCCGACAGAGAAAGATGGAAGTTTGGCGATTTCTCAAGCCTCACTCTGCTTACCCTCTTGCTTTCCTACTGTGAGATTCCAGGATTAAATCCTGGCCAGCAAGAACAGTCCGTGTGTGACATAAACAGTGGGGTAACTGGCTTTAGAGTTTTCTCCTCGGTAGAGAGGACAGGTGCAGAATGCTGTCTGCTGCTGAGCCCTTGCCCTGTCCCTTCGTCATCCTGGCCTGATGACTGGATTTGAAGTCGGCCACTTCTATGACAAGAAAAGGCCCTAAGGTCACAGTCAGATGGCGAGATTTGAATTCTTCAGATTCCTCAGTTCATGCATTTATCATCATCATCTTTTTTTAACTTAATAAACATACACACAGTGCCTCCTGTTTGCTAGAAACTGTTCTAAGTGTTTATTAATAGCAATGTTAACTCATTAACCCACACAGCAACTTCATATGAAGTAGGAACTATTATGAATCCCATTTTGAAGATGGGAAAGCCAAGTTCCAGAGAAGTGAGTGATTTGTTTAAGAGCACGTAGCTAGCAGAGTCACACCCAGGCCAATGGTTCCAGACTCCCTGCTCTCAGTTAGGGCGCCATGTCACCAGGCCTTGTGTCTTGTTGGTTCCTTCTTTTATTCCTTCCTTCATTCCTTAATCTCCATGCTGCCTTTCCTCTCTACCCCTGTAGCACCTATTCTAACGGATTTGATGTATGTCCTTCAGTTGGTGTGTTTTTGTTAAATGTATATTAATGTTCTGTGCACATCCGGTTGGATATTCATAAACTGTGTTCTGTTACAGTCTTTTTCTTTCTCCTCTTTCTGGTATCAGAAACTGTTTTTCTGATACAGTCACGTGACTGGGGTATACCCACTCTCTTGCTTCTCACTGCTTTGTAGCAGTTAAGTTGAGCTATATTTTTTGTTGCTGTGATTCAAGATCAATTTTTTAAAATTATACTAACTCAAGAAGTAAATAAACTCTATTCCAGAGCTCTGAATAGAAGTCTGAAGATTGGTAGTTTTTGGCCATAATTGCAGAGTTCTTGACCCACCGGGTGACTTTTAACGAGGTGTTTGACATCTTTACACTCCCTTGAGTACAAAAAATTGGTTAAAAGTTGGAGCCCTCAACCCTTGGAACACTATGATGTTTGCAGATCAGATATTTTATAATTAAGCATTTATATTCATAGCTACCAGGAATATCAACGAAAATGTGAAAGATAAGGCAGATGCCACAATTTGGATGTGACTGCAGAATCAGCCTTGTTATCTTGTTATTTTATTGTATTATGTATTATGTAGTATATTATGTAACTATACTCATATAGTTAGACCTTTAACTGCCTCTGGATTCTAAAACTGAGCGAATTTCATGGTATAGTGAACATTTCATGATATAGTCACATTTAATGAGACTTAAAAGCCTTTCAATACAACCTTTAGAGTTTGTTATTTGAGAAAATACATACATTCACAAAATACAAATGGATTGTATTCCAGTGGAAGAAGTAAGTGAATTGTTTGGAACTCAGGACAACATTGTCTGATAGACAGCATGGTTAGATTTCCAGGATAACTCAAAAAAAGATCATTTAATCTATAAGGATGTGGTCTATGTATGCAGTGAAAAACCACAAAACTGTTTTGCAATTCAAATAAGGGAAAGTTTAGAAAGCAAACTCAATACTTATAAAAGCTCATTATATGATCTAGGCATTTAATGCAAGCTATTTAATCCTTTAATCAACTCTGTGAAATAGGTATTCTTCCCATTTTATGGTTGAGAAAACCACAGCTCAGAAAGGTTGAGCACTTCGCGCCAGAACACGGAGCTCTTAATGGTCAGCGAGGAAGGTCCAACCCAGGCCTCTCAGAGTCCAGAGCCCTGCACGCTTTCTGTCTTACGCTATTTCAATGCCATTGAAGTAGAGATTGAACATGAGATTATTATTCATCTTAAATCTTGATGCTTGAGCAAAAAAGTAGGTTTAGCTAGAGCGGTTGAGTCGGAACATGAAGGTATCTGTGGGGCTTCTGGAAGTCGTGGTAGGTGTCAGAGAGTCCTGTGTGTGTAGATCTCATTTCATTTCTCAGCACAATCCCTTTTCTTTCCCTTGATGTGCGATTTTGCTAGCCCTACTTTTTTTTCCAATTTATTTATTTTCAGAAAAACAGTATTCATTATTTTTTCACCACACCCAGTGCTCCATGCAAGCCGTGCCCTCTATAATACCCACCACCTGGTACCCCAACCTCCCACCCCCCCGCCACTTCAAACCCCTCAGACTGTTTTTCAGAGTCCATAGTCTCTCATGGTTCACCTCCCCTTCCAATTTACCCAAATTCCCTACTCCTCTCTAACGCCCCTTGTCCTCCATGCTATTGGTTATGCTCCACAAATAAGTGAAACCATATGATAATTGACTCTCTCTGCTTGACATATTTCACTCAGCATAATCTCTTCCAGTCCCGTCCATGTTGCTACAAAAGTTGGGTATTCGTCCTTTCTGATGGAGGCATAATACTCCATAGTGTATATGGACCACATCTTCCTTATCCATTCGTCCGTTGAAGGGCATCTTGGTTCTTTCCACAGTTTGGCGACTGTGGCCATTGCTGCTATAAACATTGGGGTACAGATGGCCCTTCTTTTCACGACATCTGTATCTTTGGGGTAAATACCCAGGAGTGCAATGGCAGGGTCATAGGGAAGCTCTATTTTTAATTTCTTGAGGAATCTCCACACTGTTCTCCAAAAGAGGCTAGCCCTACTTTTTAGTGCTTATCAGCCTCAGTTAGGGCCATTTGGGGGACTTGTAAATGGAACAGAGAGTGAGCTATTCCTTTAGATAATTAGACTGGAATTAAACAAAAAGAGGAGGCAGAAGAGGACTAGAGGAGAATGTGTGTATGAGGGAGGGAAATCGCTCGAAATGGAATTAACCAAGCTATTAACAGCACAGGATGAAAGAAAAGGGAAGAGTTTGTGCTCTGCACAGTCATATAGGGAAGAAAAATCATGGTAAGGAAGGGATATTGTAGACAAATTTCACTGGCTGCAAGAAGATCTCACTCTCCTATGAGAGATCACTTGTTTTCTAGAGAAGCCGAGAGGTCGGTAGAAATAGAGGGGAGTCTTGGGTACCCAGCTAGCTTTCCCCCACCCCAAAATTGCATGTTTATCAGTTATAAAACTTCTATCAAGATAAGTAATCATCTATAAGATCAACTTATCTGACAAATGATTTTGAAAAATAACCATTTAACTTAATTTTGGATAAGCTATTTTATTGATGTTTCATTACTTTTAGACCTGTGTTTGACATGATAATTTGTTTTAATTGTGTGCAGTTAATTTATAGTAGGATTTAATCTTAGGGGGACTAGTTGGATGTTCGGATTTATGACATTTGTTTCAATCACTGGGATGGAGCATGTCATCTCTGTTCTAAATGCCTGCTTCAGTGAAAACATTTAAATAGGGACATGACTGTATTTATCATTTCATATTCTTGAATATAAAATGTGTATTTTGCCAAGTGAGAAATCCTGGTTTACTTAGACGATGGTGGGGGTAGATTTAATGTAATTTCATATTCCAAGTAAAATGCTCATGAAGGTTTTGACCAAAATCTTACAGATGGATGAAGTCGGCATCACCGAGTATGTAAAAGGAGATAACCGCAAGTTTGAAATCTGGTATGCTGGCAAGGAAGAAGTTTATATTGTCCAGGTGGGTCATTGAAATATTATTCTAGAAACCACAACCTGCATTAAGACACAAGAGTCTGAATTTGGAAACAAAAACAATGTTGGTCACATTCTTATAATAAGTTCTCATTCCTTTCATCTAGGTCACTTAAAGAGAATTTAGTATTCTTTATGAGGCTGTTAGGCAGTTTTCCAGTAGCACATGTTCTGTCCGACATGAGAGGTACCTCTGGGACTTTCTAGGGCTTTGAGGTTCTACAACTACACCAGGATACTTACGGACTCTAGCTGATGGCCAAGAAGATGGCAGGTGCTTCTCTGCCCCCACCAGGTTTCTAGAGTTCCTGACTGAGAATGGTTCTGGGTTCCTCTTGTGCTCGGCATTTCTAATGCGGACACAGGGATGGGACAGTTCACATTTGGGCCTTGTCTCTAAAAAGTATGCGTAGGACTACACTCATCGTGATGAAAACAATACAAATAAAAACAGGCTTAAAGCCTTGGCCTGATGTGCTGTAAGGGCCAACGTGTTTCAGGAAAGGGGAGAGGAATGAGAAAATTTCATCTCAATAAGTGTATCATGACTTGTGACAGGTGTCAGTGTTTTTTCTTCACTTTAATTCTGTATTAGGTGAATCCATAGAAATACATTTTCTTGGCTTGATTTAGACATAAGACTTCTTGCTCTCCTACAGACTTGGAAGGTATCAGGATTGCAACAGATTTTCTTTTCAGAAACAGAAGAACTTTTTTTATTTTACCAAAATTAAACATAAAAGTCTTTAGAGTTTTAAAAGAACCCCCCAATAAAATAAATTTAAAAAAAATAAAAGGACCCTCCTACAAAGAAAAAAAGTAGATTATATTTCACTTTTTCTCTTTACATTAATTTTTAAGGGCAGTTCCAAAATGGTTTGACTATTATCTCATCTAACAGATGGCTACTTACTTGCCTCTTAGGAGTTTTAAAAAGCAAAACAGTAGAATTTGAATATGGTGGTTTAGGATGTAGATCAGGCTTGGTATATCTAGTGAGTGATGTTTGTTTCATTATAAAGGCTTCTTCTTCAAATTCTAAAATCCTTAGGCTCCGAACGTAGACGTGAAGATGACATGGTTAAAAGAAATCAGAAGTATTTTGCTGAAGCAACAGGAACTAATGACAGGTAATTTCAGAACAAGAAGAGTGACAGCTCATTGACTCAGGCTTGGTGATAACTGGTACAGGGAACGGGTTTGATAGGTACTTTAGACTATAACGAAAGGGTTTGTTAAACTACTTAGAAGAAGATCAAGATTCAGGGGGTTCTTTAAACTATTTTGGAGAATGAACTTTTTTTTTAAATTTTTTTTCCAATTTATTTATTTTCAGAAAAACAGTATTCATTATTTTTTCACCACACCCAGTGCTCCATGCAAGCCGTGCCCTCTATAATACCCCCCACCTGGTACCCCAACCTCCCACCCCCCCGCCTGGAGAATGAACTTTACACTAGAAAGTAATATAGCAAACGAACTGTGTTAAATTAATTCTAATCCCTTCTCATGAGTCAACTCTACCAAGGACCTCAAGGCATCAGTGCCTGGTAGTGCTGGCATGGTGATGGTTATAGTTATGGGCCTGAGTTTCTTGATAAAATATTACACGGTTCCATCCTTTTCCGTGTTTGAAACCCAGACTGGCCTTTCCTCTGGTTACTATAAGTCTGTGAAAGTTAATGCTAACGGGAATGGTGTATGTGTGTGTGTGCGCGCGCACGCGTGCATGTACGTGCACACACTTGCACATGTGAAGGACATTGTTTTCCGAGGAAGAAGTGTGGCTTCTCAATGATGCTTCCATAAGCTCTGTTTTATTTCACAGTTAAAAAACGAAAGCAACATAATCCCTTAACAGACCCAGATCACCTTTCTTCTCAGCGGAATGATGAGTAAGTGATCATTCTTCCAGAAATGTCACTCCTGCAATCTTCTGTTTTCCGTATGTACATGAGACAGCCTCATTATCAAGTAGTTCAGACACAGACCAGCTTCCTTTTTAGCAGTAAGTCATCAGATTCCTTAAATGCACCCTCTTCTCAGCTCTGATCGTATATGTGGAGCCTGATAGTCCGTCGTCATTATCCCGTTGTTCCCCTTGATGTTAAAAATAACATGAGAGTTTGGGCTAAATTTTAAGCATGATTACAGATGCCTTGTTCTTGGTATACCCTGGGGCGGGGGAGGGGTGTGTAGGGGAAAAGTGGCTGCCCTCATGGTTTTCTCTTCACAATAGTTTTGGTCAGCTTCCATCTGATTGGAGAAAGAGAGTGGCCAGGATGAGGAAGGACCGGCAGTCCCTGCTGGCCCCTCTGCTCCGCTGTCCCGAGATGGAGACCGCTGGCTGGTAGCTTAGCCTCTCTTTCTGTGCGGTCAGAGAGGAGGCGTGCATCCTGGGGGGGCACAGCCATGAAGTCTTTGAGGAAGGTAGTGGGCCTGCATGATAGCACTGCTGCTGGTTGACAGATGTCTTCATATTCTGCCTCTAGGAATCCTAAAAGGTGGAGTTGCCCATAGAACAAGTGCATATATGCGGAAAGAATCCCCACGCTGATTCCAAAGCCTGTGCACAGAAAGTCACTACGTAGCATCTGCCTGATACAGGGATCATTGAATGGTTTCCTAAAAATAATTTTTTAAGATTGTTTTTTTCTGAGAGGGAGAGAGGGAGGGAGAGGAAGACAGGGAGGGAGAGTCTTAAGCAGACTCCTTGCTGAGTGCCCAGCCTGACATGGGGTTTGATCTCCCATCCCTAGGATCATGACCTGAGCCAAAATCAAGTCAGATGCTTAACCAACTGAGCCACCCCGGTGCCCTCCCAAAATACTCTTAAAAAAAAAAAAAAGAAAAAGAAAGGGGTTCCTGGGCGGCTCAGTTGGCTAAGCATCCAACTCTTGATTTTGGCTCAGGTCATGATTCCAGGGTCCTGGGATCGAGTCCAGTGTCAGGCTGTCTGCTCAGCGAGGAGTCTGCTTCTCCCTCTTCCCCTGTCCCTGCCCCTAGCTTATGCGCGTGTGCTCGCTCTCTCGCTCTCTCTCTTTCTCTCTCTCTTTCTCAAATAAATAAATAAAATATTTTTAAAAAAATTAAAATAAAGATACTCTTTTTCTCGTTGTTGGATATTATCTTTTAGAGGTAGCTAAAAATCAGGATCAAAGTGTGTTGGTTCATCTGGGACTTTAGGAAAATAATTTAAAAGTCACAGTGGAAGTCTTTATCTTCCTGAGTCACAATACTCAATCTTCTGTTATAGGTTATGGAAGGAATGTCTTTAGGTTTCATACAGTAAGTGACTTTACAGTAGGTGACACAGCCCAACAGCGTTCATCAGATTAAGGTTTCAGTGTCATTTATATACACCTTACTTAATTCACTGAGGTTAAAAGATCATACAGAAAGCAACAGGGATTTTTTTTTTTTTTTGGTAGCTTTCTGACTTTCCCTTCAAGAACCTCCTCTGCCTTCTTCAGCCCATACGGCTCCTATGACCGGTTGGACTGTTATCCTCTCCTAGCCCGTGATAGCCATCACCAGAATTTTCATCAGAGCTGTCAGGAAGGAGGTCTTGTCCTTTGAATTGAGAAGTTCTATTAAGCCTCTAAGCTTAGGGTTACTAGGGCCTGTTCTCCTTCCACATGTGACTGCGGGAAACAGGGAAGCAGGGATGGGAACCCACACAGAGGTAAAGCAGTGCTGAAATATTGGATTCCTGATGACTTTTCTTAAGCACCTGGATTTGTATGTGTTCAGCATTAATCCTTAGACTTTCAGTTATATGAACCAATACATTTCTCCTTTTATGGTTTTTTTTTGTTTACATTTTTCCAACTGTATTGGTTATGGTTGACACTTAAAATTTGTGTATATTTAAAGAGTAAAATTTGATTTGATATACGTATTTGATATACGTATGCATTGTGAATTATTAATCCCAGCCATCCTTCTGTGTGTGTGTGTGTGGTGAGACCACTTAAGATCTACCTGTTAGCAAATTTCAAGTGTATAATGTAGCACATAATAAGAATTTTAAACAATATACCGGCGGTGGGTCCAGAAGGCAGTCCTTTTTTTCCTTGCATATTAGAGAACTTGCTGGCTTGGATCCTAGAATTTAGGCTTTTATTGTATTGTGAACTATCATGCTACAGACTTAAATTAAGGGAGGGGGGATCAGCTAGGTTTGAATGATTCTCAGAGAATATTCCTAACACACAGTTTCACTGGAAAAAAATACCATTTTTAATGTCTTGTTATTCTTAAACAATAAAAGCTCACTTATTTTTACACATTGACTATTTCAGAAGGCAACACGGATCTTTTCTGGGCGCCGAGGAGCCCGCCCCGGAACCCAGTGGTGCTCTGGCGGAGGTCCAGGAGGCGGTCCCGTTGGTTCGGGCTGAAGCTCACACGGGTAAGCGTGGCCGCCCTAGGGAGGCGAGGCGCGTGCTGTGCACCTTCTTTTCCACCATTGTTAGCTCGGACAATCTACCTCTCTCTTCCCTTTGTATAAAGAAACCAGAGCTCATCTATTTTTATGAGGCTCTTTTGTTTGCCACATGTAAGATACCCTGGTGGGCACTGCAGGTGGGGGATTGCCAATGCGGCACCTGGACCGGTGGCACGTGGGAGCTTAAGGAAGCTCTGGGTCTGCCCCAGACCTTCTGACTCAGAAACTCTCACTCCCCGAGTTCCCATATGATTCTTTCTGACCCATGCTCAAGTTGGCCGGGTTGGGGGGGTATCCCCTGCTCCGAAGCATAGAGATGAATAAGACACATATACCATAGCTGTCATGAATCAAGAGGAATCATTTACAGCTGGAAAGGTTATTTTTCTTTTGCACCTTATCTCATTCAAGCTGATTTCAAACAAGGCATTTACTGCGACTAATAGAACGCAGCCCCGGGACCGGGAATTGCGCAGAGCTCTGGGCATACAGTCTGGCATCTCTAGAAGCCAGAAGGGTAGAAAGAGAATTCAGCAAGCAATTAAAATGAAATGTGATCAGTTTAAAACAGAGAAGTGCAAGCTGCTGTAGAGGCGCCCGACAGGGTCACCTATACAGCCTGGGGTAAATAGCGTAGACTTTCCTAGGGAAATCCTTGCCGGAACTAGTACTCGATACTTAGATACAACGGTCCTGGGTCTAAAGGGGTTCTCTACTAGTTGAAGAGAAACAAGTAATGGCAGTCTTGTTCAGTCGAAAGCCACTGTGCTCAGCTCCTCTGTGTGGTGGTCCCCTGAGCAGAGAGCCTGGTACCAATGCCGTCATTTGATAGGTGAGGAAACCAAGTCAGAGAAACTTGCCGTGACTTTTCCAAGACAACATGAATGGTTTAGTGTGGCCAAGATGAGATTCTGTTTATCTCTGCCTGTGTTAGATTGCTTACTTTGTATGAGCTCACTATCTCGTGTGGATGAATTCCCTCTTCCACATACGTATAAGACAGAGGAGACAATTCCAAAATAATAATATAACTAGGCAGGATGTTCTAAGTGCTGTTTGAGTTGGACCCATAAAAATGCCCTAGACAATATTTGGGGAAAGGAATATTTTCTATAAGAAAAGGTAAATGCTCTGTGGAATATTTTTTAACTATTATTTTTAATAACTGTCACATCAACTCCACCTTGAAACCTTTCTAAAAAGTAAAAGGAGTCTCTGACATTCCAGGCCCTTTCTGAAATATCAGAAATTCTAAGATAATACAGGCTAATCGGAGGTTTTATTATATAAAGATACTATTCTTGGACATTGAAGGTGACAGCCTTGATTATTACAGTTAGTATCACTTCTCTGCCCGTGTTGGGCCAGCACTGTTAAGTAACTGCCCCCTTCGTGTTTTTCTTATAGGTTGGACCCAGATGTCCGCACCTGCAGAACTCTCTGAAGACCCCGAGGAATGGCCAAGCAACTATTTCTACGCTTCTTATGATGACAATGAAGAAGTAAGGCCCCTAATGGTTAGTGATGACATATTCAAATAAAGAAATAAAAACTCTTGGAGCAGTATTATTGCCGCAGGAGGCAGGCATGTGTGGGCAATCTTCTGTCCGTGTCCTCAAGGTCATTAGGTAGATTTCATCGCCCAAAGATTTGAAACCTGTTTCACCACGGACATGCAATAGTAAGCCCTCTGTCCGCAAGAACTTGTTTGAGCTCTTTGTGACGCTCCTACTGGAGCCGATGAGACAAATGGTCCATCATTCCAGTCCCTGTACATCGACCAGTTTTATCTTTAGCTGAGCTTTCCCACTGTGTTTTCAATCTAAGCGTAGGAGATAAAATCAGAGAACAGAGGAGAGTCAGATATACTTTAAAATAATCAGCTTAGATTCTAGATCGACAAATCTAGGGAATCAACTTTACACATATGAAACTACTTGAGGACATCTGGGGAATATATTTCCATGGGTGGCCAAAGCACGTGTTAATGATACCCATGTCGGCACAACGGAGCAAGGGAGCGCCCTATAAAATGACAGGAGTTTGCTTTAGAGTACGAGTAACTGTTAGAAGAAATAGCGGGCAGTGTGGTTAAGATCTTGGTAGATTACTGGTGGGGGGAGTTAGAAAAGAATATTTTGGACTTCTTTTTTTAAAGATTTTGTTTATTTATTTGACAGAGAGAGAGAGATCACAAGTAGGCAGAGAGGCAGGCAGAGAGAGAGAGAGAGGGAGAAGCAGGCTCCCTGCTGAGCAGAGAGCCTGATGCGGGGCTCGATCCCAGGACCCTGGGATCATGACCTGAGCCGAAGGCAGAGGCTTTACCCCACTGGGCCACCCAGGCACCCCTATTTTGGACTTTTTGTATACTGACAGTTTCCTGAAGTCCGCAGCTCGGAGGGTGGGGTGCTGCACAAAGCATCAGGGACACGCTGGGTTCAGCAGTCCTAATGTCAGGGTCAGGGACTAATGGCGTGGAGAGCCACAAGGCTGCAGAGCACTGACTCTGGAATGCTTTCTTTAAGAAAGTAACAGGGAATTCTTTCTCTTAGTAATAGAGTGACCATAATACGTATGTGTACGGCAGATGCCCTCATGATTCTGTCTGAGGACGGGAGAGGCCCTTGCTCGGATGCGAGCAGAAAATCAGAGGAAGCCAGGCTGGGTTTAAATGTTTTCCGCCAGGTCTCGAGTCAGCACGTTCCCTGCTCGGGTGTCAGAGACTAAAGCAAATATGCAGAAGGGGTGACTGCCATAATCCTCGGGGATGGGGATGTACTGCTCAAAGGACGTTTAAGCCCACGTGATGTGGGCATGGGTTTTCTACGTGCACAGAATCGACGCCGCATAAGTCTTTCATTTAAGAGTTTTCGCTGTGGTACTCTTTTAAAAAAATTCATGTATTCAATGTTGTGCTAGAAAAATCTTCATCACAGAATACGTTCGGACTTCAGCACCTGGCGGCCTCAGCTGGGGAAGCAAGGGACACTTGAGCTCAGCGCTACAAGTTCAAGCCCCACATTGGGTGTAGAGATGACTTAAAAATAAAATCTTGAAAAAAAATAGTATTTTGGACTTAAATCATTATTTCTTCTCTCTCTACTATTTAACGAATTACAGTCAGTGTGCCTTGGATAATTTGGCTTATTAATGAATCAAGTTCAAATTATAATTGCCAAAAGATTAAGGCCAAGTAAAGCACAACAGCATAGTTTAATGTGCTTTTATTGGACCTGGAGCTTTCATGCTAATTATTTTTACCTGTGCAAAATGATACAAATCCCAGAAATCCTTTTGAGGGCTTAGTAGTAGGTCTTTGTTCAGGGCTGCTGCCTTTAATATGTGCCTAGATAAATTTTCCATGAGCCTAGTTTACAAATAACAGTATTTAAAAATTATTTTCATGCTGGGCTTTTTCTGAGTTTATGCTTCTAATTCGTATAAGGTAAATTAGTCATGCTCTGTTATTTTTTGTGTAATTCTCTTTTTGCAAATAAAAATGAATTCTTCAGGTGAAATGAATACACATTGTGCTCTGTGTTTGCTCGTTCCTGCCTAAGCTGCTGTAGCCGCCACTGTTTCCGCTGACGTAAAGTGTGTATTCTTTGCATCACAGAGCGTGAAGTTAATACAAGCTGTTTTACGGTCCAATTTGTAACATGATTTTTCAAAACAACCTTCCAGTCTCCAGGCAAATACAAAGCCCTAGCAGACTGTAGGAAGAGGGGCCCAGAAGATCTCCTGATTAGAAATGGAGATGTCATTCAGTTTCTCCATGAAGATGTTGAAGGTCAATGGTAGGTGTGTTCTCAGTGCTTATGATGACCTCGGCCGGGGGCACACGGATATCTAATCAGATGTTCTGCTTTCCTTGTATCTTTGTTATACAGTCTCAAGAAGCAGAAATATCACATTTCTTATCAGTGTTTCATTTTCATTGCTTCAGCTATGCCTATATAGCTCACTGAAAGGAATGTTAACCTTTGGTGAGTGTAAAATGCTTTGAAAGAATGAAATGCTATGAGTCTGCATGCTCTCTTGTGGTTTACCTTTGGCTCAGACATTTCAGCTGATAGATCTGGCTTTGTAATGGCTACAGATCGTACTATGTTTGGTCATTTAAGTCATTCATTAATTCATCACATTTCTAATGAATGCCCACTATGTGCCAGGAGCCATGCTTTGCTACCCTACAACATAGCCACCCTTCTCTTTATCAACTCCAATATTGATTTTTTCGTCTTCCCATTCTGTTCTCATGCATTCAACTTCATACAGCACCAATTGCAAAGATGGTTCTGCCAAATATACTGCGTAATTATAGGGAACCCAGAGCAGGAAGGAAATACTGTTTGGAAGAGGATTGAACGAAGCATCCATAAATCTTTTGGAACTTTTACGTGAAATAGTTCTGTCTCCATTGTGTCAATCACCTTAGCTGAAATGCTATAATGACTGTGTGTACTTTGGCCCTAAAGGTGGAAGAGTACACACGGGGGGAAAAGTAATGACGGATCATTAAAGTAATAACCATTTTTGCTAGTAACCCAAGTCCTTTGTAAGTTACTCAAAGGACTCAAGCACTATGTCATGTAGGTCGTTGAATACTACAGTAGCTTTGTGAAAATTTGAACTGCAATGCAGTGTTTTTATTTTTGATTACCTTATATTACCATTGTTGGCTACTAATTCATTTATTATTTAGGTTGGTGAAAAATCTGAACAGAAGAAAAGAAGGTCTGATTCCAGGGAACACTGCGCAGGTCTTAATTGGTGACTATAGGTTTCGGAATGCCAAAGTTCCAGGTATAATATGAACAGACCATATGCTATTTGTTTAAAGGCTAAAATTTTTAAAGCTCCACCAAGGATGCAGGTGACCTAGGGTAAGAACGTCTCTGCACTTAGAAACAGAGCTGCAAGCCTGTTATGTTTGCTAGGATTTAATTTTTTCCTTTAACAGTTTTTAAATTAACAAAGAATAGATTTTTAGAACACATTAGACTCTTCCCTACACTGTTGATAGGTATGGAAGAGATTTTCAGATACTGTGGTGTCTTGTAAGAAATCCTTCAGAACTAAACACCGATGATATGCTTTTAAGGTACCAGACTTAATGCCTAAGAATGCTTTACCAGTGTGTTTTCACCCAGTTCTAAGAGCATGTTATTTCCTTATGGTAGCTTTCAGCTCTACACGCATGTGTGTGCACACATGCATACACACACACACACACACACACACTCATGTCCATGTCCAAGACTTACTGTAGTATGAAGTGATGAGTGCCAACCTGATATTCCTTTCTATTAACCCAACCCTTAATACATAAAATTTCTGTATTTTATTTTTTAAAAAGATTTTGTTCATTTATTTGTCAGAGAGAGAGCACAAGCAGGGGGAGCGGCAGTCAGAGCAGGCAGAGGGAGAAACAGGCTCCCCGCTGAGCGAGGAGACCCATGTGGGACTCAATCCCAGGACCCTGGGATCGTGACCTGATCCGAAGGCAGTGGCTTAATCCACTGAGCCACCCAGGTGTCTCAAATTTCTGTATTTTAAAATAAACCAGTATTCTTGTATATTTTCCCCCCTAGATACTGAGCTATCTATAAAGAGGTATCACAAAAAAACCCAGACTTTTTGTGAACAGGATTGTTATCATATGCACATGTTTCCTTTGAATTCCTAGTTTTGGACTTGTATAGGAAATCTGGGAAATGGTACTCTGGGTTGAAATGACTCTAATACACCAGGAGTAACTTTTTTGGTTTTGAATTTCATTTATGACAGGAAACAAAATCTACAGGGGACAGGGCTTAATATAAAATATCAGGACACACAGGAGCCCCACAAAGAGGGTCACTTCTCTTTTTTTTTTTTAGGTACTCTAAATCTGGATCACCTTTCAACATTTTTCTGTACCAGTTGTTGAATTATTATTATTATTATATTATTATTATTAAGTAGGCTCCATGCTGGGCCTACTAGTTGGGGGGACTTGAACTCTTGACCCTGAGATCAAGACCTGAGCTGAGATCAAAAGTCAGACACTTTACTGACTCAGCCACGCAGGTGCCCCAGTTGTTGAATTATTTAGATAATTACTGAATTGATGAATTATTTAGATAATTAGTAACCAGAAGAGTTTGACATATGCGAACTAATTGACATTTACCTAAAACCTACAGCCAGCAACTGCAGAATACACCGTTACTTTTAAGTGTGCGTGGAACCTTCACCAAGATAGATCATATGCTGCTCATTAAAACAAGTCTCAATACATTTCAGGAGAGTGCAGTCATAGAAAGCCTTAAGAAGCGTTACAGTAGAAATTGTTACCTGGGGGCACCTGGCTGGCTCAGTCGGTAGAGTGTGTGACTCTTGATCTCAGGGTCGTGGGTTCAAGCCCCATATTGGGTGCAGAGCCTACTTAAAAAAAAAAAGAACAATTGATATCTGTAGCTATCTGGATATTAAATGACACACCTCCAAAGAACACATGGGGAAAAAAGGAAAGCATTAAGAGAGATTTGAATTATTTCAAATTAGAAGTTTAAATACTTGGGCGCCTGGGTGGCTCAGTGGGTTAAGCCGCTGCCTTTGGCTCAGGTCATGATCTCAGGATCCTGGGATCGAGCTCCGCATCAGGCTCTCTGCTCAGCAGGGAGCCTGCTTCCTCCTCTCTCTCTGCCTGCTTCTCTGCCTACTTGTAATCTCTGTCTGTCAAATAAATAAATAAAATCTTAAAAAAAAAGAAGTTTAAATACTTGTATCACACACTTAAAAATCAGTGTGATTCACCATATTAACATAACAGAAGGGGAAATTTTGTCATCATTTCGATAGATGCACAAATCCATTTCTGTTATAGCCAGTGTCATACTTCAAGATAAAGAGAGAAAGCAAAAGAAAAGAAGAGGCAGATCACATATATGTACAAAACTGTAAGGAATCTCTGCACAAAAAGACCCTACTAGAAGTAACAAGTAAATTCTATAAGGCTGTAGTATACAAAATCATTATACAAAATAAACTAATTCTATATCTTGGCCACAAAGAACTGAAAAAAAACTGTAATTTCAAAAAACAATACCATTTAAATTTGTAATATAAATTGTGAAATAAGTAGGAATACATCTACCAGTAGATGTCTAAGGGTTCTATAATGACTAATGTCTATAATGACAAATCACTGCTGAGATACATTTAACAGGACCTAATAAAGGGACAGAGAGACTGTGTGTAAGTGTTGGCAGTCATGGTGTTGTTAGGAAATCCATTATCCACAAATCAGCCTCTGGAGTCCATGCAGTCAAAAGCTGAGCAGCCCCTTCTGGGGGCGGGGGAACTACATATATGTTTATTCTAAAGTGTATATGGAGAGGAAAAAATCCAGAACAAAAGAATCCCAAAAATCTGGAGTACTTACATATCTGATTTCAAGACTTACTATAAGGCTACAGTAATGAATGCAGTGTGGTATGGGAATAAGTATAGAAAAATAGAGATTTCTAAAGTAGATCCACATATACATAATCAATGAATGTTGAATCAAGGTATTGAGTCCACTGGATAGGGAAAGGAAGGTTGTTTTAACAAATGGTCCTCCAGCAACTGGGTAGCCATACAGTAAAAGAAATGAACCTTCGTCACTACATCTCACTCCATATACAAAAAGTAATTTGAGTTGGCTCATAGGCCTGAACATAAAACCTAGAGTCAAAGTTTCTAAAAGCATAGGACAATATCTTCATGACATTGAGCAGTTAATAATTTCTTTCTTGTACTATACAAGACAGAAAAAGCACTAACTCTTAAAAAAGAGTGTTCCGCAAATAGAAATGTTGCACATGTTGAGTTACGCACTTTGTCACTTTAAAAATTTATATCTGAAAAAAATAAAAATAAGAATTTATATCTGTTGGGAGCGCCTGGGTGACTCAGTTGGTTCAGCGTCACACTCTTGATTTCGGCTCAGGTAACGATCGAGCCCCACGTAGGGTTCCTCACTGGGCGTGGAGCCTACTTCAGATTCTCACTCTCTCCCTCTCCCCCTGCCCACTCCTTCTCTAAAAAAAAAAATTGTATCTGTTAGAATAAGATAAAATCTAAGCTAATAACACTATGAATGCTTTCGGAAGCCAAATAGTTGTAATGAATCACATTTTCCCCTGAATTTCACTGATTTCCATTTTCTACATTGAAAAGTTAAGTTTGAAAGTAAATGTGGCCAGCTTCTTGCTAATGCTTTGTGCTTAGTTAAATCATTAATGAGAGAAGAAATACGTGAGTCACTTAAAGTATGTGTTCAAGAAGCTGTTGACATTAATGTATATAAATTGTTTTTGGTGAAGCAATTAAAAAAAACCAGTAAAGCCATGTATGTACTAGAAAATAATGGCCTTTCTTGTGCTCAGGTCTCCAAGATTCAAAACTGAAAACACCAAGTGTATTCACCTAACTTCTATATAATATAGGAAGACTTGGTAGGTTTTCCCTAACTTGTGTCATCATTTAAAATTTGAAATCATCATTTTAAAGCCAGACGTCCTCCTACTTAATTCAGGACAAAGTTAATTACATTTTAGCTAACTGTAATGCGGGGCATGTAAAATTACATATTTGATTAGTTTTAATTTGAAATGATTCCATTACTGTAACCAGTGACGGCAGACGGAGTGTGTAGCGCTACCTTTGAAAAGGGCATGGCAGAACAGCAACTTAAATCGGATTTGGGCCCCTGCTTCTGTTTCAGGCGGTAAAGAGTTTATGTGTTAACAAATATCCACGTTAGTTGGCAAAAAAAAAAAAAAAAGCACACTCTTCTTCTGTGGCCATTTTTATTTTCTCCCATCAGTACTGCTTTTCAAGATCCATTTCTTTCTCGCAGTGCCATCGGGAGGGCAGAAGCGTAATGTATTGCTAGATCATCAGCATTGAAAGCAGTCATTACTCTCAGTAATGCTACTTGATCTAGTGCTACTAGATCAAGGGACTAAGGTTCACTTGGCCCCTGTTCTCTAGAAAGTTCTGACTTCAGATCTTTTAGAAGTATACAGTCCTTTTAAATAACATGCACTTCTGACTTAGGCTGATTGAGAAGTTCATGCTTATTGATAGATTTCTGTTGAATGCTATAATATCAAGTGGTTTTGATCGAGATCTTACCCATTACGTGGCATCAAGCAAAATGGTACACTGTGGCCTACAAAAATGTGTGCCAGTTTGTGGATTAGGAGATTACAGTTGACCGCATATGCACCTGTCAGAAGCGTTTAGGTTTCAAAATAGATATTAGGCTATCTTATTTGAAATCTGGCAAATACAGTGTAAAAGTCTCTGATACTTATGTCCTTACTGTGTCTTCTGTTCTCTAGACCACACAGCATAATTCATATAATATTTATGAATTCCAGTTGCAGGAGATGTGAATTCTGTTTCTTTTGCTTCCAGTGAAGCTGTGCCATTCATAAAATAGAGGCCTTTAAGAAATGATTTTGGAACAGAATCACAGCTTTCGTAGTCAACCAACCAAAAGCCATCACCTTTGAATTCAGATGAACTTTTCGAATCCTCCCATGCAGTGTTAGAAGCCATAGCACTGGCAGTCTGGGTCTCCAAAGTCTCTCGAGTATTAACATCATTCTTCATTATTTTGTAGATGCTGCTCTGATTAACACAAGGAAACTCAGTTCCCCTTGAATTAAAGGAGAATGAATAGACTTTTAAAAATAAGATTTCCTTTGGAGGTGTGAACTAGATTCTATTTCTTAAAAGCGTTACAGACAAACAGCACAAGAGTCAGGATGATCTATGTTGCCCATGACATTCACAGAAATTCCTCAGGACTGAGGAGGACTTCGTCATTCACAGTTTGTCTCATTCTTGCGAGAACCATCTTCACACCTTCCGGTCCCCTCGGTTGCAAAGTGCAGTGTTACAGCGTTCCCTGGTGGGGTTTCTCAAGGCATGCATTCAGATCCCATCTCAAGACCAGAAATCAGTGATTTTGAACATGTGCAGGCAAAAGCTGTACCTGTCATTTTTGACATAACTTTTCACTAGCAAAACAAAACAAACATCCAAAGAGAGAAGAAAGATCACCGGAGATTTTAAACCCCTTTGTTGGTTGGTAGTTTATTTTATTCTTTGCTTCTGCTATCTAGGGGACTATAATGTACCAAAGGGATATATGTTCTGAAGGACCTCTTTTGCACTTTGACTGGTATGGACGGTTGTCAGAGCTGTCTTATGGTTCTGGAAAGATCCAAAGCCAAAAAATCCTGTAGTTGGGATGTGTTGAAGTTTACATTTTGTGCATCGAAATTTAGATACACCTATCCCAGCTTTAAGTTAAATATCATATTTGCACAAGTTCTGCTTTAAGTTAAATATCATATTTGCACAAGTTCTGCGTTCTGGTGTCTTGAGTTGCTTTCGAATTTTGTAGAAAGACCGATTCTGGGAAAGGTGTTCTTCAGTTATGTTGTGCCTCTTCCTAGGGTTTTTCTTTGATGATACATGTGTACGTGTCTTTCTTTTAAACATGTAAAAAGTGTGATCACTTCTTTTAAAGCCCAGGGCCAGTTGTTGCATGCAGTGTTGAGTTTATGCTTGGAGTATTTTATATGCTGGACCAGTGAAGACAGTGGTTTGAAATTGCTGCCTTTTGAATCATGGATTGTGAGTTTTCCTGTCAAGCTGGCATATTAGGTGCATGTTTTTTCATTATTGGTTTTACAATAAACAACAACTATATTATATGTAAATTTCTCTTTTAAATAGGTTTGTGTGTCATGTCAAGATCATAGTTCATGCCAGTGGTATCACTCGATGTAGCAGTTTGTATGACAAACCAATTGTGCTTTATTCAAAGGTACCTGCACATTATAACTCTTCTAATGTCCAATTTGCTGAATATATGATGGGTGATTTATAACTCACTCACGAAAATGCCCGTATATTTGATAGTTCACTTAATGCTTCTACGACAATAACAACACCACAATGAGATCGAAGCACATTTCTTTTGCGTGCTGATCCTGTGGTTTGAAGACAGAATTCGGAGATAAAATGGTTGATTGATGATGCCCCTCTGCACAGAACATTTTAATTTTATGGTATTAAACTAGGGACTTTAATCCTTTAAGACAAAATGAGTTCTATAGATTCAAACATACAGTTATGGTCTTTTAATGTCTTAATCACTGTACAATGAATGCTCCATTCGTATATGTATTTGTACATGGAACCGCACTGTATTAATTTTATTGGGCTATAAATGTGTGTTACTATAAAACATAGCAGCAATTTCCCTTTACGTCTTCAAAATTTAATTACATCGTAAATGTACTTACAATGTAAATGTACTTGTGTTAATTCCACATTAAAAATATTCAACCTTCAATTCATGCATTTTTTTCAGTTCAGTATCAATTATACATTGATATCTCCTTTCCTCTCACTTATTAGGGACACCCTAAAGGCACCAATAAGTATTTTGAGTTAAATATTTACCTTCAGGTTCATCGTAACGTCATCATAAATAAAACAATGACATTGAGCTCAATGATAGCCAGATGCAACACAACAGAGGAGAGAAGCCAGAATCCGAGTCCTACATACATGGGATGTGCTATGTTATTGGATACAGCGTTGTATGTGGGGCAACTGGAGACTGTTTAGTAAATGACACTATGAAAATTGGGGAAAAAATAGATGTTAACCTTCAGCCTTGCTTCATGATTCCCTGAGAGACAGACAAAGACAGGGAGATCTGACTAGAACCAGAGTAAAATGTTTTGTTCAAAAAATTTCTTCACGCAGATTTGTAGGATAGCAGCAAATGAGGTTTTGGGGGGATAGACCAGTAGCCACGTTTATGAGTGGATATTTCTACACACTGAAAAACAATCTGCTTCTGTATACTGGAGCCCAAGGAAGCCTGGAAAGCACCTCGATATCTGCGGTGGTATTCTGAACTGTCGTTGGGTGCACGGCGCATTAGGGAGCTAGAACTTCGGGCTTAATACAGAGAAGGGATAAACATCTCTCAAGCTGGTCTGACTCAATCTCCCATTTGGTGAAAACTGAGTAATCCCAGTGCAGAATCAAATTATTTCTTTTGCCTGTAAATTGAGTGTGACTCCTTTCGAGGAAGTGTCGTCAGTGAGCTAGTTAATAAGTTGACCCATCTCCCAAGACCTCCTTGAAGATTAAAATGTGTATTCCAGTTTTTATTCCTCTGTTGGCCGAAGAGTAAATGTTGATGTTTCCAAAACCGTGTATGAATCTCCTACGATAGATTTACTGAAACCACCCTGACATCTGGGCTACAGTATTCTCTCAAGAGAGAGCTTCTCCACGAGTATGTTTTTGTAAGCATAAGTAAGGGAGTGTAAAAAGAAAGAGAAATTAGTGATTTTATTTGGGGCTTAGTCAGAAATCAATCCAGTGTCACTCAATATTGACTTTCTCTGAGAAAATGCTTATTATTAGTAGGTATTAGAGCACAGGAACCTGCTTCCCATGGGGCTGGCAGACTCAAGAGTACTTAACAAATCAAGTCACAAGCAAGTAATGGCAAAAACAAGTTATTTTTGTTACATTTTAGTACATTTCCGTACATTGATTTGGAATGGTTGGTTTGCAATTGGCGTCATGGGGCCTGCCCAAGGACAGTGAAATACTTAGGAACAAACTAGCATTAAAGAGATAATCTAAACCCTTTATATTGTTCAAAAAAAATCACAGACACAACAGCAGGCTTTTCTCTCTAGTTCAAAATGTATCTTCTATATTAAAGCTCATGATGTGTTCAAGTCTTAAGTTCTCCTTTGCATTTAGTGAGGGCCTCCCTCACACTTGTAGATCACCTCATTTTCACATGTGCGAATTAGCCCATTACATCCTGAGGAGAGACTATCAGCATATGTCCACCAAATAGGACTATTAACATGTACCAAGAAGAGCCAGTGAACTTGAACTTCATGAAGTTGGATTCCTTCAGCTAAAAGAAACTCTCCTTTAAAGCCAACCAAAATAAAATAGAAACTGTTTTGAAGGTACATTTCATCTCCATATTTGTGAGATAGACTCACTAGCTTGATTACTACCAAAGTAAGCAAACAAATACAACCAGGTTGAAGAAGAAAGTAAGGTACCACAGTGAAGCAGAAGAGAAAGTCAAAGATTTCAAGCTTGAAAAGAACTTGATGTGCCTAGGATTACTTCAAGTAAGTTTTACTCTCCGTTTGATAGTGAAGTGCTTTTACATGAAGATCTGTGAGAAATCAACCGAGAACCGACAAAATGTTACTAAGTGCAGTGTAACTCTTCGACCACAGTGGATATTTTGGAATCTGTCATTAGAAGCTAAAGTGATTTGTTTCCTGAGCCTGGGGAGCATGCAGTACTATACTTACCTATACATTTCTAACTACTTTCCAAATAGGCGAATGTACTGCAAAATAGCCATTTACGGGCAAATAGTAGTAAACTTCAAAATCTGCCAGTATTTCTAAAAATACTAAGTGTTGGGGAGTATATGAAGCGAGAAGAGTTCTCACACATTGTTAGTGGGAACACAAATTGGTACAACCCTTTGGTGAATGATTTTCTAATACTACGTGAACTTGAAATGGATATCACATAGCTTAGCAGTCCCATTGCTAGGTATCTGCCCCAGGCACACCCACGTGCTTGAGGAGATGTGTGCCAGAATGTTCATAGCAGCATTGTAAAGAATTTGGAGACAACAGGAATGACCATGAACAGAAGAATGGAATATTATAGAATATCCTTACAACAAAGTACTGTGTGGGAGTTAAAATGAAAGATCTAGAAAAAAAAGAAAATCTAGAGCTATGCTATTAACATCAATGACTTAGGAAACTGTAGGATAGAGCATTCATATCAAGTTTTTTTTTAAAAGATTTTATTTATTTATTTGACAGAGAGAAATCACAAGTAGACAGAGAGGCAGGCAGAGAGAGAGGGAAGCAGGCTCCCCGCTGAGCAGAGAGCCCGATGCGGGACTCGATCCCAGGACCCTGAGATCACGACCCGAGCCGAAGGCAGCGGCTAAACCCACTGAGCCACCCAGGCGCCCATATCAAGTTTTAAAATATGCAAAATGTGGGGGCACCTGGGTGGCTCAGTCAGTCATGCGCTTTCAGCTCACGTCCTGATCCTGGGGTCCCGGCATCGAGTCCCACGTTGGGCTCCCCGCTCAGTGGGGAGACTGCATTTCCCACTTCTCCCTCTCCTGGACCCTACTCGTGCTCTCTCTCATTTTCTCTCCATCTCAAATAAATAAAATCTTAAACAACATGCAAAATGTGTACTTTAAAAAAGATTTTATTTGAGAGAGCGCCAGCACAGGCAGGGGGAACAAAGAGTGGGGAAGTGAGGCTCCATCCCAGCACCTTGGGATCACTCCCTGAGCCGGAGGCAGACACGTAACTGAAGAAACCATGATTTCGAGCACAAATCAGTACCCTCCTCAAACCTAACCAGATGATTGTAGCTAACAATAGCAGAGCCGATTTCTTTTGTTTATTCTGGAAACCTTGATCCGGCTCATTATTTTTATTTATTATGGCCTCCTTTCAGGATAGTCAATACAAGACTAATTCCTGCTCTGGGATAAACACGGGTTCATTTTCACCCAGGTGCCCCCAAAATGTGTACTTTTAATGGATAATTTAAAAGTATATGCTAGATAATGATGAACATCAAATTAAGGATGGTGGCTACCTCTGAAAGTGGGGGGTGGGAGAGAGAAGGAATGGATGGTGTTCATACTTGAGAGTTCATGATACTGTTCTCTATACATTTTTATGTGTCCAAAGCATTGTATACTGTAGAAAACTATGCTCACTTTAAGTCGGTACTGGAAAAGTGCAATATAACGTCTTATCCCCAGATGATTTAGAGGTGGTAAAGCCCTACACAAAATTTATATTCCACCCATCTTTGTGGGGATTTTAAAAAAAATCTTACATGCTGGCTGAAAATAGCAGTTAAGGACTCTTTCCCAAGGTCTTTGTAAATATCTTACCAATTACAGTGAACTAACATACCAGCAGAAAACTACCATAGACTAAACCTTTGGCAACCTAACGTATGAATGTGTTCTGTAGGAGAAATATTTGCATTTAAAAAATGTTTTATTTTACAACATAAAACAACTACCTGTTGCCGAGAACAACTTTAATGGTCTGTTTTTTTAGTATTTCTAACTTGCCAACAAGATCCTTCCATAAATAACTTTTATATTTTTATTTACAGTGTTATTTAGTGCTCACTCATAGCAATAATTGAGTAGCAGGACTGTAAAAATGAAAGCTGTTGTGTCAAACAATCAGATTGTGTCCATTGGTTTGTTAGTAAATGTTAAACAATGGCATCTCTTTAAAAACAAAAACGGGTGTCTGGCTGGCTCAGTCAGTAGAACATGTGACTCTTGATCTTGGGATCATGAGTTTGAGCCCCCCGTTGGGTATAGAAATTACTTAAAAAGTAAAATCTTGGGGCACTAGGGAGGCTCAGTCAGTTAAACGTCCCCCTCTTCATTTCGGCTCTGGTCAGGTCATGATGCCAGTGTCATGAAATCAAGTCCCACATTGGGCTCTGTGCTAGGTGTGGAGCCTGGTTGGGATTTTCTCTCTCTCCCTTTCCCTCTCTCCCCATCCCCATCATGTCTCTTTCTCTCACGAAAAAACAAAAACAAACATATCTGTAACATTTGTCAATATCTATAGTGTAAATGTCCCTGCCATGGTAGATTTCAAGCCACTAACAGACTTCACTGTACTGGGATTTGGCATTTGTGAGTTGGCATAATATACAAGTTCCAGCACACTACTGATATTTTTATGAAATACACAGTGCTAGGCCCACAGCAAGTGCTCAGTAACATTTCTTACTAGATTTCTGAATTATAACCCACCCTTATGTAATACGTAGCTGTTCTTTTAGCGTATCTATAACACAAATTTACATTTTCTAAACGAAAGAAGCAGAGATTCCGATCTGAAGCATGATCATCTACGACTAGAAACAGTATATGGACGTGTCTGGACAGCGAGAAATAGGGGAGGCATATCTTAATTAGAAGAAATGAAATCCTTGTGGCAAAGAACAGGTTTTATTCAGATATAAAACTTTAAAATCCAAAATAAAACCAAGAACTGACTCTATAGAAAAAGGTACAACAACAAGTTATCTACCTATATGAGGATCCGAAGCACAGATGAGAGGTAATTCCAGCTTCTAGAGAACACAAGCACCAAAGCGAGAAATGTTACCAGGAGAGGAAAAGGCCAGGGCTGTAAGCATAGTCTTCTAGGCTAATCTTTTTTTTTTTTTTTTTTTTTTTTTTTTTGCATTTCCTAGAGATTAGTGTTAACTCTTTTTCATATCCGTAAGGATCTATTTAGCCAGAGTGACTCCATCTCGGTTCAAAAGCCATTTTGTTGTTTGTGCAGTAAAACTTAAACTGACCCTGCCCCTCGCCCCCACCCGCAGAAAAAGTTACTTAGAAGCAAGTCTGGGAAACCTGTAAAATATGGTCAGCCAGTTCCTAATAACAGAGTCCAGAATACAAGGACGAGTCAGGCCAGGTGGAGACATCCAATCGGTAAAAAGCACACATATTGTCTCCCTAACCACCAAAGAATGTAAACCCTGCCTTTTGGGCACCAAACTTGAGCGCCAGTTCTGACCAGAGTAACAGGTTAGTTCAAACAGCTACTAAAGGGTAAATTGTAATTCAACTGGCCACCTGCGTGTGGCCTAACATGACTATGCAATGTTACAATCTCATTGGCCACCTATGTGTGGCCAGGCTTTTGCTTTATAAAAGTTAGTCCGTGAGATGTGTGGGGGTGTCGCTCTCCTCCCAGGCGGCCCTGACCGGTCAGTCAGTCGATTCTTGAGCCTGTAAGCTGGGGGTGCTCCCTCTCTTTGGAGACGGCCCTGACCGATCAGTCTGGCTTCTAATGCTTGGCATAGAATAAAGCTTTGCATAACTCGAACTTTGTTTCAGTCTCGTTCCCCTGGCCAATCAGTCTGACTTCGAATACTTGGCATAAGATAAGGCTTTAAATAACTTTCACTTTGTCTCAGTCTCGTTTCATTTAATAACAGATCTAACAATATCCTTGGAAGGAAATGATTGTAGGAGGTCTCTTTGTCTCTCTCTATTGGTCTGTCTCCCTTTGCAATGACATATTCCCTTGTGTGTTCAGGATGACGATCTCACTCCCACCTTAGATGCCTGGCTTTTGCATTGATGTGGTCCACGGCAGTCTTTTCCCTCCCGTTTCATTCATGCAGCAGTCCATTCATTTAGCAAGCCTGTGCTGAGTTTCTCAGAGACTTGTTGCATTCTTAATTTGGCTTCTTTTAGAGCTGAGTTTCAATATCATGAAAATGTGTGCTTATTCTTGTCATATGTTCCGAGAGGAAAATAGATTTTTATATAGAGATGTTCACCAAAGCATGTAATGTGTAAATCATGGCATCACCGCTGGGCTCGAAGCCAGAGCCCGGCCCCGCAGGTGTGGTCCACACGTGCTCCCGAGCGCCCGCTAGGAGCCCGGGCTGCAGCTCCCGCCCCGTCTTCGCCGCCACTCTGCCTCCCAGACTCCCTGCGGGTCCTCAGTCGGTCCTGTTTGTCAAGGAGAGCATCGCTGGTAGGAATTCTAGACGCTTTTCGGTCCCAGGTTTGCCGAAAGGGTGGCCTCCCCTGCGAAAGTCCCCCGGTGCGCTTTGTGCTTCCACGGTTGGGAGCGGGAGACCTGAGCTCGGTCCTCTGACCGTGGCCTTATCTGGGCCCCTAGCACCACCTCTGTTAAAGCGGCCCACTGGTTTTGATGGTTGCTATGGGCCCTTGCAGCTCTGACATGTTTAAATGGGAATGGGAGCCTTCAGGAGTTGTCAAGAAATTCTAAGTATATAATTAAGTGACTGCGAACTGGTCTGCCATGGTTTAGGAGAAAGCCTTTCTTTTTCCTTGGACGGAGCAAGTCGGACAGGACTCCGTTCCTGCCATCACAGAACAATGCACCTGCCCAAGAACCCAAACCAGTCCCACTTAAGCAGTGATTTAGGATGACTGCACCGCATGAACACGCTTTTCTTCCCTCAGCAAGAGCGCTGCTTTCATCTGTCGCTTCCAGTAGTGCAGCAGCTGGTCTCCGCCCATTTAGGTGAAGTGCCCCAGTGACTCTGAACGCACTGAGGACTTTCACCGCCACGGCACATGCTCCAGGTAGAGTCTAGCGAGGCCCTGATTCCGAAGTCGCGGGCCCTCAGGTGGCTCGTGATGAAGCCTGTCACATTCGAGTTCAAGGGAAAGAGGATAACTGGGGCTCGGAGCTTTCTGGGCCCGGGATCTTCTTTCTCTGCCACCAGGAAGACAATCACAGGAGGTGTAAAGCCGCCCCCCATCGCTCCCTTTGTCAGGGGTGGTCTCCATGGCAACCAGGCCAGAATGGCTTCCTTTGACCAGCTGCGGAGTGCTGGGGTTACAGACCCTCCGTCATTCAAATGTGAAGTCACTGATTTCCAGCGCGAATCAGTACCCTCCTCAAACCTAACTGACGATTGTAGCTAACAATAGCAGAGCCGATTTCTTTTGTTTATTCTGGAGACCTCCATCCCGCTCATTTTTGTTATTTATTATGGCCTCCTTTCAGGATACTCAACACAAGGCTAATTCCTGCTCTGGGATGAACACGGGTTCAGATTCAGCTAACATTTGTCGAGCATCTCCTGGTTTGGTCATGTAGCAGGTGTGGACAAAGCAAATTATATACGGTATTTTAGTTCACTCACAAAATACATAAATGCAGATTCAAGTTTAGTGAACATGTTGGTGTTCGGCACGCAGTATTCAGTCCTTGAATATTTGTTGAATGAAGGAATGAAAGCAGGAACTCACAGACTATCAAGGTCAACAAGGGCCTTTGAGAGCATCCTGTCAAACTTCATTGTACAAATGGAGAAATCAGAGCCCCAGATGTGGAGTGATTTATTCAAGGCCATAGTCACAGCTGTTTAAACTCTGTTCTGTCCTAGGAGGATCCAGACCACTGCCCTCTCCAGGGCACAGAACACATCGCCTCGGATGAAAGCCAGTGGTAGTAGAGCTTCAGACTCTGATGTGTCGTACTGCCCTTGGACAACTTATGGCCAGCGTTCTGCTGAATGTGGTGTTTGTGCTACTTCTCTGTGAATGATGTGACAGGAAACGCTTCCTGAGAAATCTGAAAATACGTTAATTGGAACTTATGTTTGAAAGACTAAAGTAAAAAGGGATTCACTAGTAGATCTTGAAAGAAATCAGCAAGAGTGAGACCTGGCTGGGGGTGGGGGGGGAGGTGATGGCCGCAGCTCAGTGGGGTCAAAGCATTCCCAAACGTGATTTCTTCAGGAGTCTCACAAATCATGAAATACAGGGTGACCGATTCACATCAACCGAATTCACAAAAAGCTGTGCTATGAACCAGAACATCAGTTTATTAACTCATAATGGAAGCCATTCTAACACATCAAAGTACCTGTGTAGGTTGGTCAGCAACCCTATAGAAAATTCAATATGGAAGGTCTAATTATAATCAGTCGCCTGGAGAGCCAGAAAAGGGGGAGTGAGCCACCAGTGCACCCTTCTCTACAGTGGGGATATGCTAGGTTAGGAGACAGGACTCTCATGTTCTCTGGTCCAGGACAACTTCTTCCTCAACCCTGGATAGTACTGGAGGCACACTGAGTTGATGTCACCCTTCTCAATGACAAGCTCTTGGGGAACTCTTTTGATGGGTCATTCCTTCCATGATGTGTGTTTTTAACAACATGACTCTCTCAGAGGAACTTTTCCTCCAAGATCTTCGGGTGCCTCACTTCAACCGGATGCTCCGAAAAGCAAGTCAAAAACCAAAGTGAAAGCAAGTCTGGGTTTGACAGACACGTGTAACTGTGGACGGCACTAAAACAGTGGGATGTGTCCCTTCCCTCCTTTAATCCCTTGTAGGGAAAAGGGCAGAGAGAGGAAAAGGGAGAGAAAGGGAGAGAGAGAAACTGATTTTGGGATTAGGAGATGGAAGAGATAGAGGAAGTGGGAATAAGGGTACAGAAAAGGAAGTGGTGTTTTCTGGTGAGTTTCAACCTGTCAGCTCCTCCTGCGTTCTTCCTTTATGAGTGCGGTGCCGACTTTGTGAACTAGACCAAAGAGCCCAGATACAGATCTAAAACATTTTGATGATTTTGGTGGGAGACGTAAGAAAGATCTGGAACATGGAATGCTGCTAAGGAGGGGAAGTCAGAGAGTTGCTCTGGTGGAGAAACTTCATGCCTCACGGGCAGGATGAAGAACTTCACTTCCCAGTTTTGTCAAGGGCTAGACCTGTGGGAATGGTCACAATTTCCTATCACAGTACGTTTCTTTAGTGATTCCATTTTCTAATCTACTTACTCTAGCAAAATAGGAATTCTAGACAGATTTCTCCCCAGAAAGAGAAAAAAAGCAGTATTCATAGGATGTATGTGGTCAAATCTAAAGAGATAGGAAAGCGATTAGTAAAGGACCTTGTCCATTTTCAACCCCGAATATGGCAACCTTGGAAATAGATTTTTCTTTAAGTGGACTTTGTCTTTTCTTTGATCCAGTTAACATACCGGGACACTTTTGTATATATGCCATATTTTCCTTTCATTGCACACTCTTCACCCCAGCTAATGATTCCAGTTAAGAAATTGACACCTTCCACTTCGGTGACGTGGGGCCCCCCGCTATCTCCCTGGCAGGAATCTTTACCACCCTCATGGAAACCAGCACAGAACATGTTATTATAGATGGTGAACTTTGTGGAGCGAAGGCATGTGGCTCGGTCAACAAGTGGAACTTTAAGGTACTGGAGAACTGAAGCCGATCTCCCTCTGTTGAAGACTCTCCCCCAGCCACTCACGTAGCCGGATCCAAACTTGAGGAAGATGTTCGTGTATTCCCTGTCAGCAACGCAAATAGGGGTCACATAGCTGTTGAGCGTTAAGGGTTCATCCAGTTCCAGAAGGGCGATGTCATGGTTGTATTTATTTATAGTCGCATTGTAGCTGTGGTGAAGAATAGTGCGAATCACGTTTCTCTTTTGCTCTGTATGTTCGTTCACCATGGTGTTATGTTCACCTTCGGAAAGAAAATTTCTCTTCGGTCACAGGTAGACTTACACGTAAGGAAACAGCTTGGCCACGATTTTCGGCATCCCTGAATTAACTGGCAGCCATCAACGATCTTATTCTTATATTGCTAGGATTTTGGTAAAATGTAACGAGGGCGCATGCAGACATTTCAGACCAAAAACCCAATGGGGACCAACATGGAGCTGGCGTGTTCTCCCATGCTGGTATAAATCTTACATTGTTCAAGGGGATAATTAATCTATTTGGCATGAATTACCCTACACTCCTAACTCCAAGTATTTCGACCCCTTTTCTGAGCACAGATGATATATTCATTAGGTCATTCAAAGGCTGTGCCAGGCCCCAGAGGTACAAAGGTGAATGATACAACATGGCTTTGGGGGAAGGCTCAGTCTGGTGGGGAAATGCACACATCATATGTAATTGTACCCCTGTGAGATGGGGTCGAAACTGGGCACGCTGAAAGAACTTTGGGGGGCTTGAGGGATGGAAGAAGTTCGGGTCTGGAAATATGGCTCCCCTAGCACTAACCCAAATTATTTCGCAAAGAACTTTGTAGACCTTAGGAAAATATGACGCACCCGTCATATAGAAGGTCTAGTGATCCTGCAGATTCCTACCCTTTTTTGTTTATTTACCTGCAACCACGGTAATTTTATCACCAGGCTCAATGCAGTGGGCTGCAGTTACCACCCATTTTTCACTGATGATGGACCCTCCACAGAACGCTTCGATCTTCCCATTCAAAAGGACCTGTGGAAACAAAATCGTGAAACTGACTACCTAAGGTGCTCAATCCAGAACAAAAGAAATACGGGTGCTGTTGACAGGAGTGGGCACAAAGTTTGATTCCAGGTGCTGGCAGAGCTGGAGTGTTTCTGGAAAGTGTCAGCTTTGCAGATGAGTTAGTGTTTCTGGAGCGCACTCAACAAAGCCATTTCTGTAACTGACTTGAAGAGGATGTGCAGGGAGAGCCAGAGGGAGCTCTAGAGGAGGCAAGTTAGGAAGGGATGGCTTCTTTTGGTGATTTGGGGCCCTGGGATGCCTTTTCCGGGTGAGTCGGATTCTCTGATGGCACAGATTGCTTCACGGGAATACGGCAGCTAAATTCGGAAATTTAATTGACTCCTCCGGATCCATTGTTACCATTGAGTTTTCTGTCACTGCGTGAGGATATCTTGCTACAGGGTGATTTAAGATAGTACTGATCTTTCCCTCGGGTCTTTTAAAGCCCTTTGTAGACTATGAATTGAGACCACTGGCCTCCATAGAACTGTGTTTACAGCCTTCCGGGCGGTAAGGAGCAGCAGGACACATGCACTCCTTCTCTTTTCCCCTAGCGCTATTCCACTCCCCCCTGGCCGGCCAGTAAGCTGCCTCTGTCCTGAAAGATCTCCTTAGCTGCTGTGCTTGGGCCAGGATGGAGGCGTTCGGGGGGCTGGTTTGAGCCCGGGCATTATTAGACAAGAGGCCAGTCCATTCTTTCATCCGTACATCGATTATATAACCAGAGTGGACAGTGGATATTTTTACCGCCTCAATATCTAGATCAACTCAGAATTTTTCACTTGCAGTGTGCCCAAGGGCCTTGAGCCACCACTTCAGGAAGAGAGCTGAGAGGTATGGACACTAGAGGGCGCACTGAACATTTGTTAAACCTTACGCGGGAGCCGACTAGCTCTTATGAACTCATGCTCTTTTTCTAAAGCACATCTTGTCTCACACTATAAATCCGTTTCTCAACTAAAGAAAAAAAGTGATCAATGGCCTCAAGTGTGAGTCTGGGAAGGTCCTTGGTGCATATTCTAGTGAAGATTCTTTTTGCCTTGAATTCAATTTACTGAACACCTACTAAGTCCTAGACAGCCAAGCGTCCAGCCTCCTACCTGGAGGACTCTGGGGCGGACTCACGGCAAGCCTCTGACCCCCTTTGCTTTTCTTTCCTTTTCTAAGATTTTACTTATTTATTTGACAGAGAGAGAGTGAGAGAGAGAGAGTGAGAGAGGGAACACAAGCAGGGAGAGTGGGAGAAGGAGAAGCAGGCCTCCTGCCAAGCAGGGAGCCCTATGCGGGGCTCGATCCCAGGACCCTGGGATCATGACCCCGACCCAAGGCAGACGCTAAAGACTGAGCCACCCAGGTGGCCCTGACCCCTTTTCCACACTTTACTTTCTCATTTTTCTGGCTGCTGTTGTTTTTTGTACAAGTATATGTAAATAAATAAATACTTTATGTAAAATTATAGGAAAACCCACATAATATCATAATAAACACCTGTGTAGCTGCCATCATCCAGACTTAACAGTCATTCTTAATTTTTTTGAACATTTATTGATCACTTACTATGGACTAATCACTGTGCTAAGTCTTACGTACATTTACTACAACACTTTGTGGAGTGATACTAATATGCCCATTTACAGATGAGCAAACCAAGGTTTAGATACGTACATTAACTCCTTTAAGGTCAGTGGTGAAGCTATGATGCAAAGCCTCGTCTGCCGGCCTTCAGAGTCTATGCTCCTAAGAGCACAGCGTGTCTCCAAGTGCGGTTGGTGGGCCAATGGCAGTAGAGTCATCAGGATGCTTGTAAAATCCAGATGTGGAGCCCCCCCCCACCCTCCCGGCAAATAATCAGAATATTTGGTGGGTGTGACTGGAGGAAGTGAAGATCTCCAGAAAATCCTTATGCATAATTAAGTTTGAGAAATTCTGTTTCCGAATTTCCAAGGCTTCATGGCCTTTATGTTTCAAAAGTGCTCCATCTACACAGAGCTGGCCACATTATTTGTGGGGCTCAGTCAAAAGTGAAAATGTGGGACCCCTTGTTCAAAAGCCAGGAAAAAAAGTGCCATTGAAAATGCTTAAATACAATTTTTTTTCTTTCCTCTGTGGGCTCTTGCAATCTGTCATGGGGTTTTTATTTTTTTAATTATTTATTTTTTAAAAAAGATTCTATTTTATGTATTTGAGAGAGAGGGGAGAGAGAGAGAGGGAGAAAAAGCATGAGTAGGGGGAGGGGTCGAGGGGAGGGGGAGGGACAAGCAGACTCCCCGCTAAGCGGGGAGCCTGACATGGGGCTCCATCCCAGGACCCCGAGATCAGCACCTGAGCCGAAGGCAGATGCTTAACCGACTGAGCCACCCAGGCACCCCAAGGGGTTATTTTATTTTATTTTATTTTTTTAAGTAGGCTCTACATCCAGTGTGGAGCCTGACATGGGACTTGAACCCACAACCCTGAGATCAAGACCTGAGCTGAGATCAAGAGTCAGCTGCTTAACTGATTGAGCCACCCAGGTGCCTCCATGGTGTTTTTAATGTTACTACTTCATGTCATGCTTTTTCAGGCCTCGGGGCTATTTGCTGGGAGAGTACAGACATTAACGGGTGCCCAGGAGCTGCCCCCTGTGATTTGGCATGCAAGCACAAATACCCTTGGCTGCCAGGTCCCCCTCCTACCAGTCCCATGTCGCAGCACAGGAAGGTAAGTCAATCGGCCCTTCTCGCTGGCCCAGGGCACCAAGCAACAGTGGAGGTGTGAGTCCCAAGGGATTACAGCTTCCTTGGCGGGACGTGCTCAGCACCTGCAATGGAGGTGGGCAAGAGGCTTGCCCCCACCATCCACCCTCCAAATGAGCTGTGACACACACCTAAGATGCTATGTAGCCATGCCCCGTCCCCAAACGGCACAGGGTGTGTACACCCAACCTCAACCCTCCCCGTGCTGGTGCAGGAGGAGGGTGACGATGATGGCTGAGGGGGGTATGCCGACATACCATGAGCTGAGGGTGGCAGTGGCCATTGGGCATGTATGGGGAGGAGGAGGCAGGCCTGGCCAACGAACCAGGTGACAAGGGAGCGGGAGGTCGAGAATCCACCCCAGGGAGGTGGTGAGAAGTTCCACAGAGGTAAGTCGACATCTCTCAGCCTAATGGGTTGGTTAGGCCAGACTGAATGATATCCACGGCCCCTGGGCACAGAGACTATGATGTAGCTTGTCTGACTCCTGGCAAAGACTTGCTGCCTAGAGCTTCTATTCCTTTCTGGTGGATGGCTGAGAAATAGGATTGTGGTTTTTTTTGAGCCTGGAGACTGTTGTTGTTGGTGGTGTTTTTTGTTTTTTGTTTTGTTTTTTTGCCAATCTCTGATTGGTATTAGAAATTATAGCAAACGTCTTTGCCAAGAAAAGCCCTAAAATATATTTGCATTTAAAGATATTACAAATGACTAGATTTTGGAATGTTTGCTTGGCTACCGTAGGATCACAGCTATCTAAATATGAGCTATTTGGGGATGAGCTGTCTGCTTGGCCAAGGACAAGTTCTTGTAAGACATCACTTTGGAAAATGAAGGGAAAAACGGGAAAGCATATGTTCTGAGCAAGGCATCCAAGTTCTGATCTGTCAACCCTTTTCATGTTTGTCCTATGCTAATAGGAGCCTGTTTTCTCTCTTTCAGACACATACACAGATGCCCACCAAACTCACCCACGTCCCTCTACAAAGCACACACTCACTCACATAGGTCTTCTGACGCTCTTCATTGATAATGAAGCCACCGCCGAGCACTAGCTGTCCCCCTGCTATTCTCTTCCTAACCTTGAACTTGAATCTGGCCTTCCCCTGTGATTTTCAGTAAACTCTTCTCTCTAGTAGCCACCTCCAGCTTTCCAATGACATCTTTTTTCCTGTTTGCACACTCGTTCTGTCATATAAAAAGCAAAACCATTTCTGCACAATGTTCAGCTCGTTATGCCCACGGTGTGACTCACCCAGCCATTGGTCCGACTTCATTTTTCTGGGCACAGAGGGGATGCTCATTTTCTTTTTTCATTTTCGGTGTTTAATGGTTAACTACACTCATCCTTGAAATAGCTTTCATCAATCCATCTTAGAGAAGAATAATCTAAATGTTCTGTCCAAAATAGTTTTGTGGGGCCAGGTGAGATTACGTATGTCATGTTTTTGTTTCTCTTAATTGAAACTTTATCATTTGGGGGTTACTTTTTCCAGGTCAAGACGTGTCTATAGTCTTAGACCCCTCATATAAAATCTTTCTCCCAGTCCACTTTTCCAATGTAAAGGGAGAAAAAGAAAAAGTTCTAATTCATACATAGGGTAACTGTGTGCTGTCTTCCATACGGGTGTGTCTTAATCTGATGGAAAGTGTTGGGTATGTGTAGATAGCCCTCCAGGTCAAGGCCTTGAGTACATTTAAGGATGGCTTCAGGCCTCAACTGAGGAAAGCTGAGACTGGGGAAAATGTTGAGAGGTTTTAAAGATTCTTTAGGTCAAAAAAAAAAGAAGATTCTTTAGGTCAAGAACAGAATACGGAATAGACAGACAGTGTCTCAAGACATTTTGCTGGTTGAAACAGTTGCATATTGGCAATTGTATGTGATACAACCTAATACAAAGTTTAAGGGAAGCCTAATTCACCACTTGGCTTCTATTGTATTCTATTTTTTTTAATCCAGTAAAATGATCTCCAGGTTATTAAATGTTGATTAGTTATTAGTTATTATTAAATAACTATGGCTAATACAGAGTCGAGGTCCATGATGAAACAGAAAATAGAAAGACCAGGTACTTCACATTCAAGGCCAGACAGATCCAAGCCCAGAACAGAATGTGCAGGAGGAGCTCTTGGGGCAAGTTTGCCCATGCCCAGAATTATTGGCCGACAGGGTCAAAGGCAAGGGACCAAAACCAAATTAAAGCTTTAGAAAGCCAAAACATGGTGTTGCTTTCTCAAATTTCTCTTTTGAAACTATTGATGAAGGTGGTCTCGTAGTACACGTGTTTTGATTTCCCTTTTCTCTAATGTTCAAAGATTTTCATGGCTTCCCTATGTAGTTTTTGTTTTCTGCTCTAAGGATAATAGTGACTCTAGAAACTATCCTTTCTCTCCCTGTGTCCTGTGCTTCACTCTCCAGCTTCCTCTCCCGGCTCCTGAAGTGTCCCAGCAGAGTCCCTGTCCCCTCTCCCTGAGCTCCCTAGAGGCTCTGAACCCTCCGCTGGTGGGAAAATGAAGGAAACTGGCCTCACGCCCCCCTCATTTCCCACCCCCCCCCCGCCCCGCAGGGAGGTTAGAGGTCAGGCAAATCCAAGGTGCCTTTGACCTATAGGGGTCTGGGGTGGGGCTGACCGGGCTGGAACCCGGAGGGGATTATAGGAACGCCCCAGGGCAGGGGGCAGACCCAGTGCGGCTTCGCCTCCAGCCCGGAAGCAGGAGGGAAAGCCCTCGGTCAAGGTAAGGACTGAACGCGGCCACGGCCACGGCCACACTTGAGCTGGGGGCCAGGTGAGGCTCACTTCTTAGGGTCCCAAACCTGGCTGCAGTGGCAGAGGTCCGCTAGCCTGCCCTACTGTCCCACCAGGTGAACCAGGGCCCTCGACACCCCCCACGGGTTTACCAGGCCGGGGGTCGTCGGCAGCTCTTCACGTGAGCAAAACCCGAGTTTTCCCCCCAAAGCCGCGCAGCCCCCGTCACCGACTCTGGGGTTGGAGAGGCTTTTCTTTTCCGGGCCCAGAATCTGCTTGTCCGCCTCTGACTTTCACCCATAAACCCTCAGAGCAAAAGCCGCCCTCTCCCTTCCCCGTGGCCCCTTAGCTCTTGCACAGCTACCTAAAACCTTTTCCTTAGCGCACTAAGCCTCTCCAGCTTGACGCTGTTCATTACTCCAGATGAAAGCGACCTCTCTGTGTTCTCTGTGCGATTTTTTTCACCCACGGAGTCGCTTTATCCCCTGCCCCCTACCCTTTTCAGGAAGCAGGGGCCTTGGGAATCCTTTCTGGGTGGTACTACTGAGCTGTTTCGTGTTCCCGAGCTGTAGACCTATTTGGGTCTTGGAAACCCCAGCTGATGCTTGGCTTTCTCCTGACGCCTTGGCTACAGCAAGTGTGTTGCCGTCTAGGCGGCAATCAAATCAAGCATTTCCACCTTGCACAGGAGTGGGGGATGCGCCGCTGGCCCATCCACAAAGGACAGACTCTGGTTTATCTCCTGTTGCGTCTTTGAAAGTGACTTTTGTACACTTAGTTTATCTCCTGTTTTTGAAAACTAGTAACCTTTGGTGAGACAGTGGGTGGAGGTGGGTGTGGAGAGACAGCCCTGGGGTGAGAAGGAAACTGCAGAACGATGTGCATGAGTGGTCTTGAACATTCCAAATGGTCTTAGCTAGGCATGATGGGAAAGGGTTAATCGGTGTACTATGTAAGTGTGCAATGAAGATGACATGAAAAGATTTGAAACATGTATCTTTTATATCTTCTTCCTTACCAGTACACCTGCAACCGTCATCTAACAGTTTCTTTTACTTAAAAGAAAAAAAAAAACCACAGCTTGCTAGAGTTACTAAAATTTCTATTCGGAAAGACTTGATTTCTTAAAACATTGGTAAGCATCTAGCTTAAAGGGGGTGGGTGGAAAATGGAGAGATTATATGACTAAATTGAGACTTTATTCCCCCCCCCCCCTTTAGCTATTATTTGAGTGTGTTTGCCAATTTCATTTCTGGGTTGACAAGGGGACAAAGCTAAGCCCACTGTGGGAGCATCCTGGGATATTTTTTCAATCCTGGGTTTTTCTTTGTTTGTTTCTTTTGTTTCTTTTTTTAAAGAGAAGTCATCTTTTAGGTAATAAAACACCCCTGGCTTTGCGGATCCTTCCTGCTCTAGGGACTGCTTTATGTCCCACAATCCCAAGGAAGATAATTATTATAAAGTAGGATCTTTTGTTCCAACCACCTATCCCTGGAAGTTGGATACATAATGAATAAGAATGTGCAAGAACACAAATAGTAAAATTAGATAGAATTAGATACATGGATGTTAAATAGAATGAAAGCATAGAGTGGCTGAATCCAGTAGTGATTGTTCAAGGAAAGGTCAATGGGGAAGATCATTTTTACAGAGAGTCATGAAGGAGAACAGAGATGTGGATGAGTGAAGGAAGAAGTCATGGTGGGTGAGGGGGGCAGTGCTGGTGGGATGCCTGGATACAGGATAGAGGGGGTATCAAGGAACACACAGTGTATTTTGGTGGCTGTAAGATCAAGTCCAGCAAATATTCTTTTTTAAAAAAGATTTTATTTATTTATTAGAGAGAGAGAGAGAGAGAGAGAGAGAGCGCATGAGAGGGTCAGAGGGAAAAGCAGACTCTCTGCTGAGCAGAGAGCCTGATGTGGGACTTGATCCCAGGACCTTGGGATCATGACCTGAGCCGAAGACAGACGCTTAATAGACTGAGCCACACAGGTGCCATCTGACAAATATTCTTAAAAGCAAATCCAAGGTGGGGCACATGGGTGGCTCAGTTGTTAAGTGTCTGCCTTCAGCTCGGGTCTTGATCCCAGGGTTCTGGGATCAAGTCCCACATCGGGCTTCCTGCTCAGCAGGGAGTCTGCTTCTCCCTCTTCCTCTGCCTTGCCCTCCCACTTGTGTCTGTCTGTCTGTCTCTCTCCCTTTCAAATAAGTGAAATCTTTAAAAAAGGCAAGGCCAAGGTAAAAGAACAGAAAATAGTAGTCTTGTTTGTGATGGCCTACCACCCTTCACCATTCTTTACAATGTCTGTGCGAATCCGTACCTCCTAGGCAAATGTTCAATATCTTAAGACCCATTATGTTGGAAAAAGTCAAGCATTCTGAAGAATCCTGAATAGATACATAGTTTCAGAGAATTCCAGTGGTGTTAAACCTGGGACATTTACCAAATCCTGGCTTAAATTATTACTGGTTTGATGACTGAAAAGTCCTTGATGCTACTGGTCCCTGATGGCAAAAATTCAGACCTCCGTAGAGATAATATTTTGGAGATAATTCAAGCATCTTGAATTGCCACAAAATCATAGGACCATGGCTACTAGGGAGTTTTGAGTTAGACTAACCCATTACAAGCACCATCCAATAGAACTTCCTGCAATGATGGCAGTGTTCTGTGCCTATGCTGTCCAGTACCATGGCCCCGGGCCATATGTGGCTGTTGTGCACTTGAAATGTGGCAGGTGTGCCTGAGATGAGTTTTTAATTTTACTTAATGGCAGTTGTTTAGATTTAAGTATCTACGTGTGGTTAGCAGTTACGTGATTGGACAGAACCACTTTATATAAGGACCAGCCTGGCTCCTGGGCTCTGGGGCCCACTTCTTCTCTCAGATAGAAATGCTCAGACTTCAGCTGTAGGTTAAGGATAAGTTTTGCTACAAATCTAGCTCTTGGTTGTTGCCTCAGAAATGTGCACAGGTGATTCGCATGTGGGTTGTTTGCAGATCACACCTGGAGAAGATGTACAACTAGAAATGTGGGTACCATGAGTTTACTGTTTGGTGTTTGGTTCCTTTGGTTCCAATTTGTAGTATATGCATCAAAATCACCCAAAGGGCTTGGTAACTAGCACACGAGTTGCTGCACCCCCCCCACCCCAGAGATGGTGCCTCAGTAGGTCATTGGGCTACGGCACGAAAATCTGCATTGCAAACAAGTTTTCACGTGATTCTGATGGCTAGCCCACTTTGAGCCTTGGATGAAGCCCCTATTTCAGACCCTAGTTCCAGTGACCCAGTTCTTGCTCTACTCCTTCCTACGTAACTCTGTTTAAACATCCCTTCAAGGGCGCCTGGGTGGCTCAGTGGGTTAAGCATTTACCTTCAGCTCAGGTCATGATCCCAGGGTCCTGGGATCCAGTCCCACATCGGGCTCCCTGCTCAGCGGGGCACCTACTTCTCCCTCTACCCTTCCCCCATGCTCATAATCTCTCTCTCTCCCTCTTTCTCAAATAAATAAGTAAAAAAAAAATCCTTTCAAAATAATCCAATTTCTCTGGACCTAGAGACTTTCTCTCACCAGGTCTCCCATGAGCTGAGGTAGTGCCCTGAACCCCAGTGTCTGTGACCTCACTTCGGGGCCTCCCAGTTGCATGCCTGGAATCCTGCTCTGCTTTCCTTGGTGTTAGGCTCTCCTTGACCTTGTATGGTTGCTGTCCTTGGACTTCTCTCTCACTAGCTCCCCACCACTGACGGCTTCTTCGTAGTGCTTAGTATTGAAACTTACCTAAATGCTTCCCCCACCCCAACAGGCCTGTCTAGTGCCCACGTCTCAGCCCCCGCCTGGCTTGTCCCTTGCCCTCTGGGCTCCAGTTTTGACACACCATTAATAGAGAGTACCTGCCAAGGGAATTGACCTGGTTTGGCATCTTTCCCACCAACAACTCGAGTGAGGTCGTTGAGCGGTTGGGTAAGGTTCTCGGAAGTTTTTTCCGCTTCAGTGAAATTTTCATAGTCCATATTGGAAAAAAAAGTTTCAGCACGGGTGCGTGTCGTCGAAATGTGTGGGACAGAAACTCTTCCACATGGAAACGGCACTAGAAACATGGGAAAGGAAATTTAGCATTCTAATATTCTTCATTGGCAAGCAGAGCATGTTTTACAGAAATCGAGAATGAGGCCTGTCCTTGTCACTTCTGAGAAGCAGGCCCATCAATATTTTAAAAATCTAATCAATGAATATAGTCTCAAACTCAAAGGTTAATTGCATTATTTTCATGGAAAGTTTTCAAACCCTTCATGAAAAGAACATTTGGCTCAGGAATCCATCATCTTTACGGAAATAGAATAGGTGTTCCAGAATCAAATTTTGTAAGTTTTATAAAGTCTAATGATTTTTTTTCTTTACTAAAAAGTCTTACTCCCAAGTACTGTCCTTAAATGGGATTCTGATGATTGGTGCCCCATAACTTTAACTTTACAGTTAGGTAAATGGGGTTTCTGTTGCTTTATTGGGAACCAGGCTTTTTTTTCGTAGACTAGAATACCATCTAGTCTCTAAGGTGGATTTAGGGATACGCTGGGAAGAAATCATGATTTAACTATTTAATTCGGTTAAGTATCAACTGAATAAATGAAGGGGGGGGGCGCCTGGCTGGTTCAGTTGGAAGAGCACGCAGCTCTTGGTGTTTGGGTCGTGAGTTTGAGTCCCACGTTGGGTGTGACTTAAACTTAAAAAAACCCACAAACCGTTAACCAAGGAAATTATTAATGTGATTATCACAGCCACATCCTCCTGGGAACTGGCCACCTTTTTACCTTGGGTCAGTTCATTTCCTAAAAGCAAGAAATCATCTCCTGCTATGTTTGGGCGAACCTGAACGGAAATTTGTAGTCAAGCAAAGTCACCTTACGTTTCATTTTCATTTCTCACTTTGCTTCTAGCCACATTCCTTATAACAGACATTTCTATAACAACCAGCTGCAGCAAAGTATCATGAAGACAGCATGTGGCTGGGAAAACAGGAAATTAGTTCAAAATACTTATGTATAAATATATATCATCAACAATGCCAGAGGAAAGGGACCATTACTATTGAAAGGCAGGAAAGCTTATTTTAGGTTTGGCCTACTTACTATGCTAAGAATAAGGCTATATTCAAATATAACACTTAATAGTTCGAGATGGTTCGCAATCCTTTTTTTTTTTTCTAACATAGAAGGGCTTATAAGAGCTTAGCTACTGTGCCATCTGTCTACACTGGAAGTTAGATTTTGAAGGTTAAAACATATAGATCTTCTTCTCCGGAGCTGGGCTGGCTGTGAAACGATTCACGTGAAGAAGCAGGCAGAAGGACAGGGTGGGTAGGTCCCTGAAGCATTAGACTCTTTTAGCTGCAGTGGCATGTACACTCGTGGCTTCTGGTCCTTTCTTTAATTTCCTCTGCCAGGTGCTTTGGTGAGATAGGTATCGAACCCAGTTACAGAGGAATGATGCATGATTTAATGTACCAATTTAATACCAGGCTTTGCAAATGCAAAAGAAATTATATCTAGTTTGCTTCAAAAAGGCCCCTCATTTATCAAATGTAATTGATCTTGCGGAACCTACTGTTCTGTGTGTGTGTGTGTGTGTGTGTGTGTGTGTATGTGTGTTTTATCAAAGTTTCTATTGCTTTCATTTCCGAGACAAGCAATATGCGTGTGGAGTGGAGATGTTCGGAATGCCCCAGTCAGCTGTCAACATGGTGGCCTGGTTGACATGACTGGGAAACACTGTTTTGTCCACGGCTGTACAGACTGTGTTGGTCAGCCTGGCACAACCTGAAATAGATGGCTGTCGGAACTATTTGGATGCCAAGTGTGTAAACTCAGCCCCGTGTAAACTCAGGCTGAGACCCAAGGATTGGAAATAACCTTCTCAGAGTAAGCCAGCCACACCCCAGCAGAATGAGGCTTAACATTCACCATCCCTTGTATTAGAAGCCTATCAGTCAATCCTTTATGTATCTTTTATGGCCTGGGATTACTACCGTAATTTGACTTGATGAATTACAGATAAACAGAAATCATGCAAATTGATTGCTTCGTGATCTAAAAGCCAGAAAACAAAATGGACCCAGAAAAGATTTCAGACTGAGGACAGTTACAGAGTTTCTATTTAAAATGGCGATGCCATTTGGAAAGTTATCCAGTTCAAGCTACTGATCTTTTCAGTGATCTCAAAAGGAAGTAGACACGAATAGGGGTTATAAAAGTCGGTAGGCTAGCTAGAATGCCCTCCAGTTTCAAATATAGATTTGGAGGATGGATCTCCCCAGGCTTAAAAAACAAACAAACAAAAAACAACTGATTTAGATTTTGACCTGCTGGTTCACAGGACCTCCTGTCTTCCGCAAGTTTGTACCCCGTGGTACAGGAGCAAACCACCTTGTTATCGGGGCCCAGTTTACAAAACTGGTTGCATCTGCCGTTCTTAATGTTGCACGTTACATCTGAAAGAGAGCAAAATAAACAGAAGTAGCATCATTTCCACGTGCATTTCTCAAGAGTGCCAGAAGCCGCTGACTCACATATAGGTCACACATAAGCACGGGGCATTCATGGAGAGAAGCTTGGGAGCCTCGAGCTAAGAGTGGAAGGAAAGATAAAATTCTTAATAAGGCATAAAAATGGCAGCAATATATTTGATTTGGCTTAAACTGAAGGTTTGGGTGTTCTACTTTCACTAAATCTTGAACTGCAATTTTAAGAAGCTGTTTGTGAAAGGATAATATGTATTCAGGGATGTCCCTCAAAACTTCAGGGTGAATTTTCGCCAAGTGTGTGCGCCTGTTTAAACTAATCAATGGATGGGCCATTATCCCCATCCCAGAAGTTCTCCCCATGCCCCCTTCCAGCCCCATACTGGTCCTCCTTTCCAAAGTTACCATCCGTTAACAGATTCTAAGAGTAAATTTTGCCTGTTCATGAACCTTATATAAATAGAAGCTTGCCATATGCACTCCTCGGTGTCTTTCATTGAATGCTTTGTGAGTTTTATCCATGGTTTTTGTACAGCAGTGGTTCATTTGCATGCTGGGTAGTATTCCATGGTGTAAATATTTCTGTTTTTATCCATTTTACTGTTGATGAATATTTGAGTTGAGTTTCTAGTTTTTGGCTCTTAGGTGTAATGCTATAAATGAACATTCTTAATACAGATCTTTTGATAATATACGCGTGAGTCCTGGGTATATACTTGTGAGTGCAATTACTGGGTCGTATGTTCAGGTTTAGTAGATACTGCCAAGCAGTTTTCTGAAATACTTGTACAAATTTAAATTCCCACCATCAGTGCCTGAGGGTTCCAGTTCTTGGACATATTTTTTGCTGGTTTCTTCTCCCACTCTGACTTGCCTTTTTTGTCCTAAAATAGTGTATTTTGCTGAATAGAAGTTTGTAGGTTTTTTAATGTTTTATAGATTGATTAGAGAGAGAGAGAGAGAGAGAGAAAGAGCAGAGAAGAAGGGGGGCAGAGGGAGAGGGAGAAGCAGGCTTCCTGCTGAGCAGGGAGCCCGATGCAGGGCTCAATCCCAGGACCCCGGGATCATGACCTGAGCTGAAGGCAGATAGATGCTGAACTGACTGAGCCACCCAGGCACCCCCACAATTTTTTTTTAGATTTATTTTAGAGGAGGAGAGAAAAAATCTCGGGTAGACTTCCTCCTGAGTGTGGAGCCAGTACTGGGCTTGATCTCGTGACCCTGAGATCATGACCTGAGTGGAAATCAAGAGTTAACTGCTTGAGCCACCCAGGCACCCCACTGAAGTTCATGGCTTTAATATAAGCCAATTTATCAAAGCACACTTGAAGCTGGCTGCGGTAGGTTTATATCAACATTAGAGAATGAAATCAGGTCCCTTAAGGGGGCTAAATGCCAAACACATTATGTTTGGGCACTGATGAACATTCCATTTGCCCACATTTTCTTTACTTTCTGGTATGATCTCCCTTATTAACACAAAGTGGTGTTCTTTGTCTCTTGTGATCCTTTTTGTCTTGGATTCTATTTTGCCTGATGTTAAGATCGCTTCACCAGTTTCTTTTTGTTACCATTTACCTGAAGATCTTTTTACATCCCTTTATTTTAGACTCCTGGTGTAATTTTATTCTAGGTACCTCTTTTGTCAACAGCATACAGTTAGATTTTTACCTCCAGACTGAAAATTGCCATTAACCCCGGTTCACATTAACTCTGACTTCTGATCTATTTGGTTTATTCCTGCCATCTTATTTTGTATTTTTTAATGACTGTGTTTTCCCTTTGTTTCTCATGTGCGGTCTCGATAACAGGAGGTAGCATGGTTCAGGGCTGGCCAGCAGAGACCTGCTGAGTTAAGAGAAACAGGGCTCTGTCTGCCCTTGGGCCTGTTTCTGTCTCTAGAGCAGCACAGGGACACCATGGATAGGAGATGCCGTCCCCCTCACCTAGCTGTTCAACAGCAGTACCACTTTGAAGAGAAACGCTCACTTGTCAGTGTAGTGAGGACATGGAAGGTTTGAAAAACCTTCGAGAAAAAGCATGACTCTATATTAGACGCCTGCTGTGTTCCTTAGTTCCTCAGTTCCTCCCAGCCACACAGTGTCTTTGCTGGCGATGTGGCCATCTGCTCTGCATCTGACTTCTTTTTTTTTTTTTTAATTTTTTAAATTTATTTTTTATTTATTTTCAGCATAACAGAATTCATTGTTTTTTTTCACCACACCCAGTACTCCATGCAATCCATGCCCTCTATAATACCCACCACCTGGTACCCCGACCTCCCACTCCCCGCCCCTTCAAAACCCTCAGATTGTTTTTCAGAGTCCATAGTCTCTCATGGTTCACCTCCCCTTCCAATTTCCCTCAACTCCCTTCTCCTCTCTAACTCCCCATGTCCTCCATGTTATTTGTTATGCTCCACAAATAAGTGAAACCATATGATAATTGACTCTCTCTGCTTGACTTATTTCACTCAGCATAATCTCTTCCAGTCCCGTCCATGTTGCTACAAAAGTTGGGTATTCGTCCTTTCTGATGGAGGCATAATACTCCATAGGGTATATCGTCCATATCTTCCTTATCCAGTCGTCCATTGAAGGGCATCTTGGTTCTTTCCACAGTTTGGTGACCGTGGCCATTGCTGCTATAAACATTGGGGTACAGATGGCCCTTCTTTTCACGCCATCTCTATCTTTGGGGTAAATACCCAGGAGTGCAATGGCAGGGTCATAGGGAAGCTCTATTTTTAATTTCTTGAGGAATCTCCACACTGTTCTCCAAGGAGGCTGCACCAACTTGCATTCCCACCAAGGAGGCTGCACCAACTTGCATTCCCACCAACAGTGAACTGCATCTGACTTCTGACTCAAACAGGTGCAGCCTTGGGTTGCCTCAGCTCCTATCTGCACTGTGTGCCTCTCCTCTCTGACCTTGGTGCTTCCCTGTTGATGCCGAAGCACGGGATGTCGCGTCCCTGGTGCATAAGCCCCCACGAGTACAGCTTGGAGATGTGGTGGTGGGGGGAGTTAACGGCCCCTGGGCTAAACTTCTGACTACTGGGAGACACAAATTCTCTCACTCTCTCCCCTCCCAGAGGGAATGTCCTGAGGCCAGTTCCTGTGACTCCTTGGGAAACAGTCTCAGGAGATGGAGCGATCAGCTGCACACAAGGAGAGATGACTTCTATGATCAGTTCTCATCTCCTCACTGCCTCACACCCCTGTCCCTTACTCTTGCTCCCTAGGATTGCACAACCTCGTAAATAAGTTCGAGTCACAGACTCTTTTTTCCCTCCCCGGGGGAATCCAGGCTAACAGAGTGACTACATGGTTTTGGAGTATATTATGGATTTTTGAGTGTCAGATCTCAATTTTCAAATGCTATTTTATATGGGCTAGCATTGGTTAATGTAATAATTTGCTCATGTTCCTTACTATTACTTCAGGAATTAAGGGGAGGCAAATCAACTGTTGCCAGGTAGGCAAAGGAACCTCCCTAAGCTTTAACCTGTGCTGCCAATAATCTACTAAGGGCGTGATCCAAAAAGTTGGCACTTGGTCCTTCGTATTTATTTTTGAAAGACCTTTCTCCTTACTCATGGTGATTACATCCCTGGCTCTTTTCATGTTATTGGCTACCACTTTGTTGTTACAAAGCAATACTAAAGTGTTCAGCCGGATCAGATACCACCTGTAGAAGGTGTTCAGTCGATATGAGATTGTGGTCAGTTACCAGAGGTAGGTGGTAGGTGCAGCCCGCCGGGGTTCAGGGCACGTGCCGTGGGAATGAATAAACTCAGGGTGGTTTGCCCAATTCTGATTTTTATCCTTGGCTAAGTTACGAGACCTGTCTGTCATTTTCCTCATTCGTCATTTTTCTTCCTGGTTTGGGTTGTGTGTGCAGTGCAAAATATTGCTGTCCAATTAGCAGTCTTTTGCTCTCAGAGAAAGGACTCAAGATTCTGGAAGTAGAATAGTAGCACACGGAGTTTCACGGGGGAGGTTTGTAACCTAGGATCTAAGGAACAGTCACTATGGGACTCATTCTTCAGTGTTTTATTGAGCATTTAAATGTCTGGCATTGTGTTGGGTGTGGGTTCTCCCTGGTCTCAAGGCCGGTCTCTGTGCCTGGAATATCTGTCGAGCCTCTCAAAGCATCTGCTCTTTTTTCCCTTCATGTTAGCCCAAACACCTCTTTCTAATTCTTCTCAGGCCTACTACCAAAGCTATCCTGTTCTGCTTTCTTTGACTCTGCCCTCATCTTCCCTTATATATTCCGTCATGTGAACACCAAAGCTCAGACAAAAGATGTTCTATTTGACCAGCTTACCATAGAATATGCTGGTAATTAGCTAAACTCAAGATACTTTCTTTTCTCCAGCCCACAGCAATACTCAGTAAGTAAGTGTGATGTCTACAACAATATGTCAGCAAAGTGTAAAAAGTGTTTATGGGCTTGTGATTTTTCCTGTGGAAAATGCCTCTTGTGCTCTTTAGACGGGACAGGAATGACCCAAGTTCTTACAGACCTTGATCTGTCTGGCAAGGTCTCAGACCTGATGTGTAAATGGGGACCCACAGTGGTCATTATTCTAACCACCGGGACGCAGTGGCCAATCCATTGTTATTCTTTTAACTAGAGAACAGGCCTTGAGTGTTTGTATCTCCTTCTCCCAGAGAGGAGGCTGACGAACAAGGGGAAAGGCAAATAACAAGTTCTTAACAATGGAAATCTCCGTGGCCCCCACTTTTTTTCCCCAAGACAAGGGTGAGGCAAGAAATTTGAGGCATCGACGCTCTGTAAACTGTGTCATCTAGCAGCCTTTGAGGTCAGTCTGCTGATCAGTTTGAAGCAACAGCTTACATGGGATTTTGTACACGCTTCTGCTTTCCCCTTGTCTGAGATAAAAGATTTTTTGGGAGAATTCCCGCTCTGTCTCTGAACCAACTGCACCAAGAGGATTTTTCTCAACCTGGATCAGGGAGGCTGGGGGAGAGCAAGGCTCCCTAGAGGCCAGATACGGTGGTCAAAGCAAGGGCATCAGCAGAGCCCTTCCCAGACCCAAGTGTGTGGAACCTGAGGCCGCTGTAGATTTACTTCCGCTGTGTGCCCCGCAGCCTCGCACGGGAAGCAAACCCTGATATAGAAATTCTCTGCTTATATTACATTCCTTAGGGCAATTCTCCTCCATTAGAGTGTCTTCATTTAAACTAAAGACATTTAGAAATATTTAAGGCTCAACACGATTTTTAAACAATTGCTCCTAATTTTATTTCATTTTGTTTATTTTTTTAATAGTAAGTTCTGCATTCACCGTGGGGCTTGAACTCACAACACTCTACCCACTGAGGCCGCCAGGCGCCTCGCTAAACACTATTTTCATTTACGCTCTACTACACTGTGCCCTTGGTTTTGAACTGAGACTAATTGAGGTAATTCATTCCCTCAGCTCCAATGGCTATGTTATTTAAGCTGATAATGAGTAAGGACTCCAAAGATCCCCTCGGTTTCCTTAATAGCAGGATCAGATTTATCTACAGAAATCTGAATTTGAAATTGGAGCCTTCCAGATGGAAGTAGCACTGCAGAGATCTTGCACGAGTTACCACACCCACAGGAAAGGCAACAGATGCGCTGGTTTGCCCCCATGCTGGGAAATCTGAGGGTGTGGGGGTCCGAGCGGGTGGGGGGGGTACCGGTTCACCCACCTGGATCCATTCTTTTCTTTCTTTTTAAATGTTATTACGCTGCCACCTTTTCCTTTTGTTATCTTCTATTCTCTTTTTGTCTTTTAGCTCTCAAAGGGAGATGATCAATGGGGTCCTCTTTAGTCCCCAAAAGATTTCTGAACAACATTACAGGTGACTTTTTTCCTTTCCCTGTAGGACAGCTGCCGCTGCTGAGTTTCATTTTGTTTTACGCCTCTTTCATCTGTGTCGGGTGCATTGTTGGAAAGTCTTAACATATAGAGTCCTGCCAGTTTCCTACTCTTCGCCCTTAGTCAGGTAGCCTGTGCTGTTAAATTCTTTCCCTAGAATAGCATCTCCATTCATCTGGAGTTTCAGGAGAGAGAGGGAGACTCTGTCATTAGCATGGTGTGCCTTTCACAACCATAATACCAGTAATCTTGCATCCAGAAATAATAAGCAAGTAGGAAAAGGACTTGGGGATTTACTGCTGCAATTGCCAAAATCCCAAGGGGGGAGAATATTCTAGGCTATGAGGAGGAAAGAGGCATCGTGCTCCTAAATTCGCCGTGTAACCTTTTCAGTGTAATCCACATAGTGAAATGCAGGAGTGAGCTCCGATTTTTGTCAACAAATTTAACATGGGAAGTGGTTACTGTGTGCAGAGAAGTGCCTGTTTGATGGAGAATTGGCCTCGCCATTTCTCAGTTCTACATTTCACTGATTTCCACTGCTTATGTTGACAACGATTTAGTCCTGAGTTCAAACAATTTTATGGGTTTGGTTTTCTTTGCATTTTGTAGATAGAAGTGTGGGTTTTGGTCAGACCAACTAAAGTTCAGGTTCAGGCTCAACCAAAGATAGCCTCTGTGATTTTGAGCTATCTGAGCTATATAATTTCTTCATCTGCACAGAATGGAGACAATAATGGCACTGAGGGCCTACGGTTATACTGAGGATTAATACATGAGGGGAGCGTCATTATCCCTTAATATTAGCTGCCATATATTAATTACTATTGCTCTTACTGTGGTTTCTTAAACTCATCCAAGAAACTAGGACTACAGATCAAATGAATGTTCATAAGCTTGGAAAGTATATGCTTTACATGGTTCAATATTCAGCCTTTTGAAAAAAAGAAACCCTGTCCTGTGCAACAGCACGGATGAACTTGGAGTACATTACACTAAAGGAAACAAGCCTGTCACAGAAGGACAAACACTGCATGATTCTACTTATTTGTGGTGTCAAAAATAGGCAGACACATAGAAACAGAGAACACGGTTGTGCTTGCCAGGGGCCGCGGGAAAGAGAAATGGGGAAGCCGCTGTTTAGCCGGTATAAACTTCAAGTTATGCAAGATGTAGGCCTTCTAGAGAGGTGCTGTACCGTAAGCTTCAAAATTTGTTACAAGTACAGATCTCCTGGGGCACCTGGGTGGCTCAGTAAGCTAAGTGTCTGCCTTTGGCTCAGGTCCTGATCCCAAACCCAGGGTGTCTTGGGATCCAGCCCTTTGTGGGACTCCCTCCCTGCTCAGCAGGGAGTCACCTTCTCCCTTCCCCTCTGCCTCTCCCCTTGCTCGTGTCTCCCTCTGTCTCTCAAGTAAATAAAATCTTAAAAAAAGAGTATAGATCTCCTGTTAAGTGTCCTTTACCACAATAAGAATGTTTTTAAGAGAAAATTATGATACATAAATATTGCACTTTACAGTTTCATCTGGTTCCACAGGAAAATGTGGAACCACGAGTAATCAGAAAGTGGTTACTTACCTACTTCACAGTTCTTTCCTTCAAATCCAACTTGACACCAGCACTCATAGGAATTGATGTCATCTTTGCATACGCCGCCATTTAAACATGGATTGGACTCACATTGATCTCCATCTTTGAGATAGGTTAAGAAAGTTGAATTAGCGTTTGAAGTGGCGGGGGGGGGGTGGGAGGTTGGGGTACCAGGTGGTGGGTATTATAGAGGGCACAGCTTGCATGGAGCACTGGGTGTGGTGAAAAAATAATGAATACTGTTTTTCTGAAAATAAATAAATTGGGGAAAAAAAAAAAAAGAAAGTTGAATTAGCAAATCAGGTGCTTTGAATGCCTCTGTGCACAGACTCCTGGGGAGCAGAGCCTGATTTTCGGGTCAGAGCTGCTGACGCTGCTGTTTAGGGGTTGCCCCCATCTTCCTGAATTTCCAAGAACAACCCAAACAAAGGTTCTTAGGCTACTACTGTCCTAGGAAGTTGCTCTGAGGAAGGCAGTTTATGCAACCAAGGGAAGAGGAAGAGGGAGAGGAAAGTCCGAGGTTAGACATGGACTATATGTGCCTGGGGGAAAAGGGTTTGTATTCCTTTCTTCCAGAACGATGACAAGTTGGTTCTAAACCAAATCCCAGCACTTCATCGGTTGGTAACTCTGTGTCACGCAGGGCCCACTACGGTAGGTCTTGCAGAACATGCGAGCTGGGGAGCGCATGGTACTTCCCCTCAGAGAACTGGCAGCCTCAGCTCGGAGCAAATGCCTCTACTTCCTTCTGGTATCATTAACTTTTTTTATAGTATGCAGTCATGGTTCGAGACAATGGAAGAGCCGCCAGAAGCGTCTCTCCCTGCTAAAAGAGAGACTCTGCTCTCTCTGACTTAGGTCCCAGATGGTCTAGGTAAAGTGAGAAGCAGCTTTTCTTTTTGTTAAAAAAATTTTTTGGCTGGGTGGTGGACATTGGGGAGGGATGTGCTATGGTGAGTGCTGTGAAATGTGTAAGCCTGACGGTTCACACACCTGTGCCCCTGGGGCGAAATAATACATTATATGTTAATAAAAAATTGTTTTTAAAGTTGTAATTTTTAACATTTTTTTTTTAAAATTTTACTTTTATATTTATTTTTTATATTTATATTTAATCTGCAAAATAATACATATATAATGTATAAACATATGTTAATACATATGTTATTAACATATGTTAATAAAAATTGTTTTTTAACAATTGTTTTTTAAAATTTTGTTTTAAAAAATTTTATTTTTATATTTTATTTGCAAAATAATACATTATATGTTAATAAAAATTGTTTCTAAAGTAATTTTTAAAATTTTATTTTTATATTTTATTTGCCAAATAATACATTACATGTTAATAAAAATGTTTTTAAAGTTGTAGTTTTTAAAATTTATTTTATTTAAAAATTTTTAAAAAAGTTTTAATTTTAATTCCTGTCAGTTGACAAAACACTGTTATATTAGTTTCAGGTGAGAAACCACTTTTCCCACAAACAATTGAAAAGGAAAAGGTTCTGAAGTTCTGCTTTATTTATGTGTAAATTGGCTGTATTTCCTCTCTGCCTTTCCTGAAGTTTCTATACTCACAGAGTTCTTGAGAGCCTTAGAAGACACCTGTGGTAGGAAACCATGAGGAAGGAACAGGCAAGAGGGGAAGGGTCAGGATGAGAAGGGAAGCTTTGAGTCTGGTTTCTGAAAGCTCCTGCTCCATCTATACTTCTTCTTCTTCTTTTTTTTTTTTTCCATCCATACTTCTAAGGAAGCTGTTGGAGAAAGGGATGAATCGAACCAGAAGGGCGCCGGGTACACACTCGGAGCTAAAAGAAACAGCCCTGAAGACGAAATAAGAGCTAGGACAGCAAGAGTAAGAGGTCAAGATGGCCCAGCAATGAAAGAAAGAGAAAAGGGGAAATGAAAGAGAAATTTCTAATTCTCGGTCCTACTTTGGAGCAAACCTTCCCCTTCCCCTTCCCCCTTCTAGCGGGGAGGTTGCTCGTAGGAGGGGGAGGTGCGGCTCACCTGTCACCCTCGGTCAGCAGGACGCGTCTAGCTCCTCTTGACTGAGGGCTCCTATCCCTTTCTCAGAAATAGTCCCTCCCTGGAAAATCTGCTTGCCATAAAGACTAGACCCTGTCCCCTCGAACCCCTTGACCCACTGTGCTTTTGCCCAGATAGTTCAATTTGTTCCAATTCTATGAAAACAAAATACGTTATCTCTGGTTTATTATTATTGATGTTCAAACTGGTCTAAAAAACGAGCTACATTTGCACTTTATATTATAGACCAGCGGATCTGAATTATTTAGGATGTTTCACTGAAAGGGTCTGGGCTTGCAGCCAGCTACACAGCAACTCATTTGCTGAGACACAGCTTTAAAACGAGTGTCATTTTATCCCGCATTTAGTCCTCCTTTGGGTGCTTGTGTGTGTGTACTTTGGGCTCAGGCGAAGCCACCGACAGTAGGGGTCAAAGACAACACGGGACAAGGCCTTGTCAAGTGAGAGCTTCCGGTTGTTGTTTAATGAGTAACAGCCCCCGGATCTGAAGGCTGGGAGGGGTGATGGTGAGAGCAAGGGCTCGCTCTTTCGAGAACTTGGGTTCCCTTCTGGGCTCCGTGACTCCCCAACTGGGTGACCTTTGGCATGTCTTTGAGCCTCCCTAAGGCTGCGTGGCCCTTGTAAACTGAGGTTGATGATGCTCCGCTCGCTGGGCTGGTGTGCGGGTGAAACAGGGCAGGCGCGCTGTGAACCGCCAAGAGCTTGGCGGCCGCTGGCTCCTGTGCCTGGACGATCTTTCTTTCTTCAACCAGGCCGTGGATAGTAGAGGACAAGGCCGTTGATAAGAGGATAGTGTGAGGGGCATGCACCTGGCAGTATGTGAAACACCACCAGCTCTTTTGGCGTGGTTAGGAAACTTGACTGCAACTGAAAAGAGGCGGGGAGCTATTTTCTTTTTGCTTCTTTGTTCTGGTTTTTGGAGGATGAAGCAGTAGTGACCGAATCATGCCCCTGAGGTTTCTGAGATCTCTTTACCCTGGATGCGGTAAACAACATGGACTTTGACCCAGAAGGCAGGGGCTCAGCTTCAAAATAGAGTGCTTAGGGGGTTCTGACCAACCCCTGCTGGGGAGTGGGGTGGGCAATGAACAGGTCATGGGAATTTAAATACAGCCCGTAGTTTGTGGAGGCAGGTGGGGAAGTAGAAATTGATTTGCTTTAAAAATCTATCACAAGGTGGGGGGGCACAGAGGGTTAAGCCTCTGCCTTCAGCTCAGGTCATGGTCTCAGGGTCCTGGGATCGAGTCCCACATTGGGCTCTCTGCTCAACAAGAGCCTGCTTCTTTCTCTCCCTCTGCCTTTCATTTCCTCTGTTTGTGCTCTCTCTCTCTCTGGCAAATAAATAAATAAAATCTTTTAAAAAAATCTATCACAAGGGGCACCTGACTGGCTCAAGTCGGTGGCATGTGTGACTTCCGATCTTGGGGCTGTGGGTTCAAGCCCCGTGTTGGGGGTAGAGATTACTTAAAAAGAAAATATTTAAAAATCACAAGATTTAAGGTTTTAAATGTAATGGAAATAAGGACTAAAGAGACTCATTTGGACTAACTGCAGGGGACTACCTGAGGAGAGCATTGGCCTGGTAGCCTGCATTACTAAAAGTAAGGAAAGGCCCAGAAAGTAAATGTAATGGAGTGAACTTCATCCTTCCTCAGGAGTTAAAAACAGAAGTGGAGAAATTGAGTTACTGGAGCATGAACAAGTTCCAGAATAGTGAGTGGAACCTAGCACTGGATCTCCAATTGCTGGAACTCAGTGAATTTGCCATCTAGGTTCTGTCCATGTGGATGGTCTCGCATAAGCCAACGTCTGGAACGGCTGCTCCTCAATATCCTGCTGCTGGATTTTACATTAGTTTCCAAGCTCAGCTGTCATGGAAGTTTTTACTTTTCCTCCTTTTGATCAATTCATTCAACAAATATTTACTCAGTGCTTCTGGATCAGGTAGTGTTCGAGGTACTGTTTACATCAGTAAAACACTTGAACACCCCTGCCAGTGTGAAGCTTGAATTCTAATGAAGTGGGGAAAATAGATAATAAATTGTGGAAGTAAGGTTTATTACATGTTACCTCCACTGGTGAAAAGTGCTGTGAAAAATAGGAGGAGGTTGTGGTACCTCGGTGATGCAGTTATGGGGAGGTGGGTTGAAGTACTATAAGGTAAGCAAGCTAGGCTTCATTGAGATGGTGACATTTGGGTGAAGAGCTGAAGGAGGGGAGGGAGCGAGCATAGGCGAACTTGGAAGAGGAGCATTCCAAGTTCAAGGAACAGTCAGGTCAGAGACCAAAGCGGAAGCAGGCCTGGAGTGTGCCGGGAGCAGCAGAGAGGCCAAGATGGCTGCCCCCTGTCCTCCCCCCGCAGCCTCCCTCCCTGCCCCAACCCTGCATGTGAGGAGGAGAACAGGAGGAGAGAGTCTGAGGGCCAGTGGAAAAGAAGGGCCAAAACAACCGTGGAGGGCCTCGTAGGCCATCATAAGGGGGAGGACTTTGAAGCAGTAAACATTTAAGTCAGTCAGCATTTTCACGTTCTCTACTAAAGACTGAAAATTCTCAAACTCAGTCTCCAGGTGCACTCATCTCAGTTCCCTCCTTCCAGCTGCGGAGGGTGCGACAATGTCTTCTTGAAGCCCCCGGGAGGAGGAAGCCTATCTGCCAGCTGATAGCTGCGGGCGCCGCCATTAACCTGTCCCATATCACCATTCAGTCTTGGGTAAAGGAGTCAGACCGTTTTTCACAGAGTTTAATCTATTGTCTGTTTATGCAGAGAAACAATACATAATTCCCAAATGTTTCCTATACCAGCTAGAGGAAAAAAATTAATTGCTTACCAACATATTGCTTCCAAAATTCAGTCTATAAAGAAAAAGAGGACAAGTTAGTGGTAGTACTCAAAATATTTTGGATTCGATTCCTTCCCTTTATAACATTTTTCATACATATATGTGGTTAGATATTTTAAAATTCCAAAGAGAAGTTTCTTTTTTTCTTTAGTTCTCTGTACTTGCCTCTGCGTCTGAAGAATATTATGTGGAAATACTCACGGTTTTTTCAGTGTTTTCAAAAACTTCTCGAGCTTCTTCAAAACTACACTTTTCTTCTATACATTCTCTCTCAAGGTTCCCTTGCACGAACTCTTCCAGTTTACCTGAATTATACCTCTTTGGCCGATTCAGAATTTTGGTGGCATTTTCGTGGTCAAGAAAAACTGAAATTCCAAAGAACGATTCTTTAGGTTTGGGAAAAAGAAAACATCATGAAAGCTAAATACATCTCTCAAGAAAGGCTTTGTTTTTAATCCAAGTAATCCCCAAACCAATTTATCTTTGGGGCACGGAGCCAAAATCTGTGATGTCCTCCTGGTACTGTATACACACAGAGATTTAGGAATTAAAATCCAATTTGGCTTTTAGTCAAGAGAGTTCCAGTAATGAAAGGTCAGATTCTCAGTCCTATTTGAATTTACTTTGGATGAGAAAGAAAGTTCTCAAATAAGCAGTTAACTTTACATTTTGTCATCATTTGCAAATAGCTAATTGCAGATCCTTGCAGGGTGACCCATGACCCCAGCTGAGCTGTGTTCTCAGGACGCGGTTGCCCAAATAACTTCCCAACAAATTTCTCTTGGAAGAACAGAAGCCTAATAATGGCGGTCCAGCTGCAAACACAACCTCAGTGTCTGTCCCTAGATGTTAGAGAAAAACCACTGCATTAATTTGTTTATCTTCAGACTCACAACACCTTCGGTTGGCATGTGTTAAGGGAATGCCGGTGACCAAAGTCTTTCTCTGGGATTTAGGATGTGACTGACTCGAACTGTGTCTGCCTAGCCTTCAGGGACGCTCCTGATTCTCTCCTTCCTTCCCTCTCTCCCCACATTCAAATCTAAGACACACACAGACACACACACACACACACACACTCTCTCTCTCTCTCTCTCTAGAGATAGATAGATATAGATATAGATAGATATAGACAGATATCTATCTGTCTATATCTATCTATATCTATATCTATAGATATGTATATATCTATAGATAATTATATATCTATAGATATGTATATATAGATGTATATCTATACGATATCTAGACGTATATCTATATCTATCAATATCTATACAGATATACATCTATCTATAGATAGATATCTGTAGATAGATATCGATAGATATATAGATATATAGATATAGATATCTATCTATAGATGTTTATCGAGATATGTACATATCTATAGATATCTATCTATCTAGGTAGCTATTGAAAACGTATCTATCTCTATAATTAATAACAGGAACTCAGGAAGTTGCTGGAGTTGTTCCTTTCATCAGGGGACTATCTGGTATGATCTCAACAGGACCAGGTGCTTAGAAGATGAAGTTTCCAGGCATTTTGGGACTGCTTTCTCATGAATTCAAAAAAAAAGAAGGAGAGGAAGAGGAAGAAGAGGAAAAGGAGGAAGAAGAAGAGGAAGGAGAAGAAGAAGGAGGGGAAGGGGAAAGGAAAAGGGGAAGAGGAAGAGAAAGGAAGAAGGAGGGGGAGGGGGACTGTATTCCCTTCTTTCCATTGCAGCTGTTCCCTTTATGGAGGGGCTTTGAGTCCCTTGACAACCTCGCTTCACCCTTGCTCTGCGAGTCCCCTTGGACTTCACTCTTTCTTTTTTTTTTTTGGAATTTAGTTTAGACTTTTTAGACTTTTTCTCTCCAATTCTTGACAGCTTTCTCCATTCCTTTCACACCATCCTCCGTGCTGCAGTACCCACAGTGCCAACCGCTGGGTCAGTGCGGCCATCTGCCGCTGAGCACTGTGGGAGAAAACCACCAAGCTGCGCAGGGATACCGTCACACAGTGAGGCCGCCCTGCCAGGCCCTCCTCTCTGCTTGGCCCTGGGCAGCCCGACGATGGCACCTACACCTGTAACCCCAGTTACAGTGTGACGGAGTGGAGAAACAAGGGTTTGTAGTCAGATCAGACACACCTGGGTTTGAATAACACATTTGCCACCTGTTGGCTGTGAGATGTCAGGCAAGTGACAAAATCTCTGGAGCTTAACTTGGTCAAACGCAAAATGGGCCTAACAGTGGCATATAATAAGTGTTCTCAACAGGGTCGGTGAGATAATACATGTACATGGTAATGGTGTACGCTGCTTCTCTCTCTCTCTCCCTGCCCCTCTCATGCTGGCCTGACTGCCTGTTTCTCAATTCCCTCTAACGCCTTCATACTGGTGCCTTCATACTCCATTTTGGTGCTTTTCCTGCGGCTCTTTCCCTTCTTTACTCTTTCCCTTCTTTACATAATGAAATGACTATTGTCAGTCAGGATCAGCGATGACTTCCTAAAGATCATTGGGAGTTTGCGTACTTGGTCACGGCTCTGAAACATTTCCACTGCTTGATCTCCCCCTGCCCCTCCGTGGTACTCTTTCCATGAAGTCACTCTACTGGCTCCTCCCTGCCCTCTTATTATTTATTCATCACTTGAACCAGTGCCTTCCCCTTTGCCTGCCCCTTCAGTGTTCAGAGTTCCCTCAGCTTCCTGCCTCAGCCCGGTCGCGCCATAGTCTTGACCAGGGTGAGGTAGACAAGGCATCAAGGGAACAAAACGTGAGGAGACCCTGCGTCTCAGTGAGTGCAAGCAAATACAGTTACACTCTAGGGACCTGCTTGTCTCCCCCTAGGCCGGCCCTGACTCTCTCGACGCTGGTTTCTGAGGACTCGCTACAGCCGGGCCTGTGCCAGCCGCCATGTTCTCCGTGCTCACTTCCGGGACCCTCACGCACACCATGGGAGCTGCCCTTCCTACAACAGTGGGTTCCAAATGTCCACCTCTGGCCAGATCTCTCTTCTGAATTCCAGACCCTGTTTTCAGCTCCCCCACTGCGCACTGTCCTGTGACGAATCAGAGCTGATGTTTCTCTAATGCCTCCGAAGGGCTGGACCCTGTGCTCAGTGCTTTGGGGTCATTATTTCATTCCGTCCTCACAGCAGTCCCACGAGATAGGGACTGTCATCTCATTGTAAGCCAGAGGAATGGAGCTTCGGAGAGGTGAAGTCCCGTGGCCCAGGTAACACACTGAAGTGGCAGAGCCAGGATTTCGACGTTGGTGGTCAGACTGCACAGCCCGTGCTCAGAGGTACGATGCTGTGTCCTGTAATCACGTCAGATGCCCAGTTCGCACCCTCCACGCTTCTCTGAACCTGTTCCCCTTCCACACCCAGATGGTGTCAGTGGAGGGGGATGACAGGGACTAAAGTGTACTCGTACCAGGATGAGCACTGAGTAATGTATCCCATCGTTGAGTCGCTCACTATGTTGTACCCCCCAAAACTAATATAACACAGTATGCTACCCATACTGGAATTGAAATAAAAAACCTAATAAGAAAAAAAAAAGAATGTTGCCAAACTGAGCATTCTCAATCAGCCATCGGTGCTATTCACGTTTACGCTTCTGATGACCCAGTAATTGGGTTCTGCTGTCCAAGCTCCTTCACTGCGGAACTTCATTATCTGATGACCTGACCCTGTCTTGCTATCCTACCTCACTTGTCATATTTAATATTCAAAACCTACTGCGTTCCTGAAAGACCTCACATTCTTTGTGGGTCTGGATTTTTTCAAAAAGATTTTATTTATTTATTTGACAGAGAGCGAGAGAGGGAACACAAGCAGGGGGAGTGGGAGAAGGAGAAACACGCTCCGCATGGAGAAGGAAGCCCAAGGCAGGGCTCAATCCCAGGACCCAGGATCATGACCTGAGCCAATGGTAGATGTTATCCAGGAGCCCCTGGATCTGGATCTTAGTACACATGTGATTCTCTCTGTGTGTAATGCCCTAGATCAGACAGTTAGGGAGGGGGACCTACTCATCTTTTAGGACCCAACCCAAGATACTGTCTGTCAAGTGTTTTCCCAGTTAACATATTCCTTCCTCTGTGGTCTTTTAGCACCTGGCACACATTTTGTCACTGTACCTTGAAATCTCTCCCCTGACTTTGTGGTGCTTTAGGTCAGAGAAGGAGTCTGGCTTATTCCTGTACCCGGATACCTCACCCCAGCACCTGGCCCCATAGTAGTTGCTCAGTTTTGTCAAGTTCTGTAAAGTGTATGGACCGAAGTTATCTTTCATTCATTCATTTCATGCCTTCATTCGGAACAAAAGACAGCTCAGCCCATACACCTTATAAAACTGAATGGTTTCACAGACAGTTTTGATTTTAAAATCCTAAATGGATGCAAATAATACCTGAGAGCCGCAGTCATGAAAATGCAGCATCTCTGAAAGGCATTCATAGAAACTGCTTTTAGAAGCCAGTGACGGTTGAGGAGCGGAGCTGCCCTCCTGACGGAAATTCCCCGGGCCCTCTCCACAATGGCCCGTTATCTCTGACCACAATGACTCCACAATGACACTGCCTTTCTCCTCAGTATTGTCTGAGGGTCATAGATTTAGCCTCTCTTCGGGTTTATCTCTTCTAGCCATTATTTCCCCAGCACTGAAATCCTTGACTCTCTCCCCCTACCCCCACCATATCTTTCCTTTTTCCCAACATCTGAGGTCTTCAAGGGAGCAGCAGCCCTCTTGAAACGTCCATTATCTCACCACTTATCCTGAAGGAAGGGCTTGCATCTTTTGTCCTCCTAGGTCTCACATGGATGAGATATGTGTAAAGACTTAGCTTTATGTCCTATTTTGTGAAATTTCCAGCTGAATTTCTTTATTTCTCCACTCTACCCACTTGGCTAGTTTGATTTAACCTTTGCGTTCTCAGATCATCATTTCTGCATTTCAGTCTGACATCATGTCTGGAATGGGAAACACGGGGCCAGTCTGTTTTCCGGGGACCCTTAGGGTTGGCACCCCTGATCCTGGTGCTGTCAGCCACTAGATTTGATTATAGTAGGTTGACAAGTAAGGGTGATAAATGCTTCCTGTGAGAACACACTGTTTGCCTAAATGGGGTAATTTCCTCCCTGTGTGCCTGCCTTTGGGAAATGCATAAAGTCACTGAAGTTGTGAAAAAACCAAATGATACACTTTGCATTAACTAAGTTCCTACTTCTTACGTCGATTCTTGGGTTTGTTTTGCTCAAGTGAGTATTGGATTTCCCCATGTATTAACTCTGCTATGTTTAGAATCCGAAACAAAATAATTTTTCCTAATTCATGAAAAACTTTAGGGATAAGTAACAACTTAGTAATGAAAAGTTTGTTGTAAATAAAACTTAAAATCATAGGTATATGATTTTAGGGATATTTAAAATTAGAGGCTTGCCTCATTACATAGTTGTAAAATTTTGAAACACGTCAGATACCTTAAAATCAAACTTTGTGTGTAAATAAGGCCATCATTTGTGGCTTTAGTGTGATGGATCCCATTTTGATTTCAAAGTGGTGAGTTAAACAAACAAACAAACAAACAAACCCAAAATGACAGAGTTAATGTCTTCTTCATAGTCTGCTGTTTCCTGGTTGAAACATTTTTCCCACTCTTACTTTTCTTTACCCAAGGAGGCGACTGTTTCCTAAGCAGAACTATGTTGTCAAATCACAAGCCTAACAGTGTCCATTAAAAAAAAGTACCCTAAGCATTGTAGATCTATTTAGTTTTAACAGTTAAGAAGACACAGCTACCAGAAAGCCAGTATTTGCCAACCCACATGCTGACAACTAGAATCTTAAACGTTGCTGTCAAATCCTGTAATCGTTACTTAGTGGAGAAGATAGTGCCAGACATTTCTGTATCTAAAAGACAAGCATGCTCAATGTATCTTTAAAAAGGAAACAAACCTGTACATTCAGCACTGAGTAGACATCCTAAAAGGCAGATGGTGATGAGGCCCGGTGATTCTGCCATGATCCTGTTCAGGCACTGCATAACCTTTGCTGACGAATTGTGCAAGTAGCAAGGTTGACCGATTGTTCCAAAGTACAAGCTGAGCTGTATTTACTTCTGGGAAACAATGTGCATCTCCCTCAGTGGGTCTTTGGGCTATTTCCAGTGGCCTCTTGGGTGAAGTGAAGAGTATAGGCAGTGTTCGTCTTTAAAACTTCACCTCTCATTCCATGGGCTTCAGTCACTGGCTGATTAGAGGCTGAAGCAGGAAGTGACACATCATCAGAACAGGCTCGGGGGGGAGGCGTATAATGGCAACTGCTGTGGCAGCAGAATTCTTCAGTGGGATCCATTTTTAACTTTGTCAGGGAGCACTAAAGTCGTATAGTTTAACAGTAAAGAGCCAAGGGTTCCTGGGTGGTTCAGTCGATTAAGTCTCCAACTCTTGGTTTTGACTCAGGTCGCGATCTCAGGGTTGTGGGGTGGAGCCCCATGTTGGGCTCCACGCTCAGCACAGAGTCTGCTTGAGATTCTCTCTCCCTCTCCCTGTACCCCTCCCTCCACTAGCATTCTTTCTGAAATAAATAAATAAATAAATAAATAAATAAATCTTTTAACAAAAAAGTAAAGAGACAGAACAAAGTCATTTGGTTCTACCTTAAAACATTCCCCGTGCTTACCTACATTTAATCACCTGGTGGATCCTTCATGTTTCTCCTCAGAAGGAGCTTATAAACTTTCTGGTGCCACTTACCCATAGAGTGAAATGTGAGGACCCTGTCTCGGTACATATGTATGTATGTATGTATGTATGTGTGCTGTCATAACTCGTTGTGTTTTAATTTGTATTTCCCCAACAGCTAATGATGTTGAATACCTTATAGTTGACTGACTCTCTGTATATCCTCTTGAGTGAAATGTATGTTCATGTTGTCTATTTTCCAATAAGACTCATATTTTACCATCCGATTTTAGAGCTTTTTAAAAAAATATTATGGCTATGAATCCTTTCTCAGGTACAGGGTTTGCAAATACTGTCTCCAAGACCGTAGCTTGTATTTTCATCCTCGTAACTGAGTCACATGGCAAAAGTTTTAGATTTGGATGCAGTTCAATTTATCCTTTTATAAAAACTTTTATTTGTTTATTTAGCATGCATGTGAACTGGGGGTGGAGCAAAGGGCGACAGAGAGAATCTCAAGCAGACAACACACTGAGTGCTGAGCCTGTCATGGGGCTTGAACTCATGGCCCCAAGATCATGACCTGAGCCTAAATCAAGAGTCAGGCACTTAATCAACTGAGCCACCCAAAGTGCCCCTCAGTTTATCATTTTTTAATAGATCATGCCTTAATGTTCATATTTAGAACTCTTCTACTAACGCTAATCCAGAAGCTTTTTCCCATCTAAAAAATATTTTATAGTTTCACACTTTAGATTTATTCTGGTGTGCCATTTTGAGTTAATTTTTATAAGGTATGAGATTTAGATTGATTTTCTTTTTGACCTGTAGATGTCTGATTCCTCTAGCACAATTTATTAAAAAGATAATCCTTGCTCTGTTGAATTGCTTGTGCAGTTTTTTTCCCCCCACAAATCAGTTGAGTATATTGGTTTGGGTATATTTCCAGGTTTCCTCTTCTGTTCCATTGCTGCATGTGTTTACCCTCTGCCAACCCCACACTGCCTTGATTGCTGTAAGCTTTTATATCAGGTACAGTGATTTCTCCCACTTAAATATTTTGTGGCAAGATTATTTGGGGGGGTTATCACATAAATTTATTTTGAAGGAATATTACAAATGAAAGAAGTTAAATAGATGTTTTGGTATAACTTACAGAAATAGTACAAATGTAACCCAACATGCATGCATTGCCTTGGTGACCAGGGAGGTCACCCTTGAGGCTATGGGAAGACAGCCTAAGGCTTAGCTCTCATTATCACTGTTTCCCAGGGTGTGCTTGTCAGAAAGATACTCTGCCATGCCAGGTTAGGGAGCCCCCATCTTGCTCAGGTTGGTTACATGGTCACCCAGTTCTTTGATGGATTTCACCAGACTCAGGTAATGACTCTCAGTGAAGGCCCACAAATGGCATCATTTTTTTCAGTGACCAGTTTGTCCAGTTCCAGTGGTGACTGACTGACGCTCTTTCCCAAGTGTAATGCACACCGCATTGCATTCGGTCCATTTTCCCAGTAATCATGGTCCAGTTCCTTGATATCCTGAAGGAAGATTTGGCTACCATGTTGGTCCTGCAGCTTCCTCAGTTTCTCAGCTCACCATCTCCTCCTACGATCGGTGAAGGAAATATTTGGCAAAGTTCTTCGAAGTCACATCTTTGTGGTCAAAGTAGTTAGACACAGATGGGGAGACATAGGTATAGACTCCACGTGGGTCTGATGATTGAGGGCGGCCTCTGAGTCCTGGTGGTAGTTCTGGTGCAACTGTGAGAGGGATGTAGTCGTCATGGCAGCCACCGAGGAGAGGCAGTGTCAAGTGGCAGTGGCTGCATGGCGCCGCAGTGGCAATGGGGGCCTTGGGACGGTCTGTGGGCACTGTGAGGAGCTGGCAGAGGGTTGACTCTGAGCAGCCACCAGGGTGGGGGACAAGTGCTGGGTTCTGTCCAAGCACTGTTGAAGTAGGAAACTTCAGTGACTCTCGGTGGAGACTCGATATTCTGTGGCAAGATTGCTTTAATTATTCTTGGTCCTGTAACATTTTATATAAGCTTAAAAATAATCTTATCTGTAGTACAAAAACCTTTGCTGGAGTTTTGAGAGGGATTTCATTAAACCTGTATGTAAATTTGGAGGAACTGACATCTTCATTGTGTTGAGTTTTCCAGTTGATGGGTGTGGTCTGGACATGTATTTCCATTTCTTTAGGTCTTTGATTTTTTTCATCAGCATTTTTTGATTTTGATTTTTTTTAATTTTATTTATTTTTTTTTAAAAAGATTTTATTTATTTATTTGACAGAGAGAAATCACAAGTAGTCGGAGAGGCAGGCAGAGAAAGAGAGGGAAGCAGGCTCCCTGCTGAGCAGAGAGCCCGATGAGGGACTCGATCCCAGGACCCTGAGACCATGACCTGAGCTGAAGGCAGCAGCTTAACCCACTGAGCCACCCAGGCGCCCCAGCATTTTTTGATTTTTAGCATATAGATTTTATATAGTTGACCCTTGAACAAGACAGGTTTGAACTGCACAGGTCCACTTACATGCAGATTTTTAAAAAGATTTTATTTGAGACAGAGCATGAGCTTGAGTGGGGAAGGAGCAGAATGGGAGGGAGAGAGACAACCAGACTCCTGCTGAGCAGGGAGCTAACCCAGGGCTTGATCCCAGGATCCTGAGATCATGACCTGAGATGTAGTCAGAAGCTTAACTGACTGACCCACCCATGCGCCCCTGGGGATCCTTTCCTTTTCTTTCTTTCTTTCTTTCTTTCTTTCTTTCTTTCTTTCTTTCTTTTTTTCTTTCTTTCTTTCTTTTGAGTATAGTTGACACATAGTGTTACATTAGTTCCCTGTATACAGCATAGTGATTTGATAAACTTATACATTACGCTATATTCATTGCAAGTGAAGCTGCCATTTGTCCTGATACATCACTATCACAGTATCATTGACTGTATTCCTTATGCTGTGACTTTTATTCCCATGACTTACTTATTCTGTAACTGATAGCCTGTATCTCCCACTCTCCTTTGCCCATTTTGCCCAAGCCCAACCGTCTTTCTCTCTGGCAACCATCAGTTTGTTCTCTGTATTTATAGGTCAGTTTTGCTTTCTGTTTATCCTTTTTTTTTAGATTCTTCTAATGAGTGAAAATCCTATGGTATTTGTCTTTCTCAGTCTGACTTATTTTACTTAGCATGATACCCTCTAGGTCCATCCATGTTGTTTCAAATGACACTACCTCATCATTTTTTATGGTTGCATAATATTCCATCATATATGTGTGTGTGTGTGTGTGTGTGTGTGTGTGTGTGTGTATCACATCTTCCTTACCCATTTGTTTACTGAAGGACACTTCAGTATTGTAAATAATGCTTCAGTAAACATAGGGGTACATATATCTTTTCAAATTAGTGTTTTCATCTTCTTTTTTTTTTTTTAAAGATTTTATTTATTTATTTGTCAGAGAGCAAGAGAGAGGAGCGAGGGTGAGCACAAACAGACAGAGTGGTAGGCAGAGGCAGAGGGAGAAGCAGGCTCCCTGCTGAGCAAGGAGCCCGATGTGGGACTTGATCCCAGCCTGCTGGGTTCATGACCTGAGCCGAAGGCAGCCACTTAACCAGCTGAGCCACCCAGGTGTCCCAGTGTTTTCATCTTCTTTGGGTAAATACCTAATAGAGGAACTATTGGTTCATGTAGTATTTGTTTTTAATTTTTTGAGGACTCCATACTTTTTTTCACAGTGACTGTATTAATTTACATTCCCATCAACAGTTCCTTTTTCTTCACATCCTTGACAACACTTATTTCTTGTCTTTTTGATTTCAGCCATTCTGTGAGGTATAAAGTATCTCATTGTGGCTTTGATTTGCATTTTCCTGATGATGAGTGATGTTGAGCATCTTTTCACATCTCTTGGCCATCTGGATGTCATCATCTTAGGAAAATGTCTGTTCAAGTATCCTGCCCATTTTTAAATCAGATTGGTTTTTTGGTGTTGAGTTGTAGAAGTTCATTATATATTATAGATATTAACCCCTTGTCAGATATATCATTTGCAAATATCCTCTCCCAATGGATAGGTTGTCTTTTTGTTTTCTTGATGGTTTCCTTTGCTGTACAGAAGCTTTTATTTTGAAGTAGTCCCCAAAATTACTTTTTGCTTTTGTTCTCCTTGCCTCAGGAGGCACATCTAGAAAGATGTTGCTATGGCCAGTGGCAGAGAAATTACTCTCTGTTCTCTTGTGGGATTCTTACTGTTTCAGATCTCACATTTAGGCTTTAATCCATTTTGAGTTTATTTTTGTATATGGTGTGGGAAAGTGGTCCAGTTTCATTCTTTTACATGTTGCTGTCCAGTTCTCCCAGCACCATGTAGTGAAGAGACTGTCCTTTCCCCATTGTATATTCTTGCCTCTTCTGTCATAGATTAATTGACCATATAATTGTGGGTTTATTTTTGGGCTCTTTATTCTTTTCCACTGATCTTTGTGTCTATTTTTTTTTCCAGTGCCATACTGTTTTGATTACTGTGGCTTTGTAGTATGTCTTGAAATCTGGGATTGTAATACTTCCAGCCTTGTTTGTCTTTCACAAGATTGCTTTGGCTATTTAAGGTCTTTTTTAGTTCCATACAAATTTTGGTATTGTTTGTTCTAGGCTTGTGAAAAATGTTCTTGATATTTTGATAGTGATTGCACTGACTGTAGACTGGTTTTGGTAATGTGGACATTTTAACAATCAACAGTATTCTTCCAATCCGTGATGGAACATCCTTCCACTTATTTGTGTCATCTTCAGTTTCTTTCATCACTGCTTTATCGTTTCAGAGTATAGGTCTTTCACTTCTTTGGTTAAGTTTACTCCTAAGTATTTTATTCTTTTTGGTCCAGTTGTAAATGTTGCTGTTACTTTCTCTTTCTGCTACTTTGTTATTACATACATGGATTCCTTACAGTCCTGTAAATGTATTTTTCTTATGATTTTCTTATTAATATTTTCTTTAGCTTATTTTATTATAAGAATACAGTATAAAATAAATATAACCTATAAAATACATGTTAATCAACTGTTTATGTTGTTGGTAATGCTTCAGTCAACAGTAAGCTATTGGTTGTTAAGTTTTGGGGGTCTGAAAAGGTATACAGGGATTTTCAACTATGTGGGGTTTGGCATCCCTAAGCCCCCTGTTGTCAGGGGTCAACTGTACATGTTTTAGTGGATGTATATCTACATATTTCATTTTCTTTGGAGTAACTTTAAATACTACTGTGTTTTTAATTTGTTTCCCCATACACATTGGAATGCAGTTGATTTTTGCACATTGATTTTGTATCTTCTGACCTTGATGAAATCACTCCTAGTTCTAGAAGTTTATTTTTCTTTTTGTAGATTGCTTGAGGTTTTCTATGATGAAATCTGTAATTTCATATTATTTGCAAATAGGTATAGTTTATTTCTTCATTTTCAATCTATATGCCTTTATATATATATATAATATGTATATATATACACATATGTATATATATCTAACTGTAATTGTTAGAACTCTCAGTACTATGTTGAATCACAGTGGTGAAACAAAAAAATCCTTGTCTTAAACCAAGAAACAGATTCTTAAATACAGAAAACAAACTGATGGATACCAGAGGGGATGAGGATGGGGGATGGGTGGACTAGGTGATGGGGATTATAAAGTACACTTATCATGATGAGCACTGAGTAATGTATAGAATTCTTGAATCGCTATATTGTACACCTGAATCTAATATAACACTCTGTGTTAACTCTACTGGAATTAAAATGAAAAACTTAATAAAAATTCCTTGACTTGTTCCTGATCTTAGTGGGGAAAGTATTCAGTCTTTCTACAATACATACGATGTTAGATGTAGGCGCTTCGTAGATGTTCTTTATTGAGTTGAGGGTAATATTCCTCTTTCCTGAGCCAAGAATTTTTTTAAAAATCATGGATGGATACTGGATTTTGTCATGCTTTTTCTCTGTCAATTGATAGGGTCATAGCATTTTCCCTTTTTAGCTTCTTGATAATGTGGAATATAGTGGTTGACTCTCAAATGCTGAAACAGCCTTGCATACCTAGAAAATCCCACTTGGTCATGGTATATATATTTGTATATTGTCAGATTTAGTTGCCTATTGTTGAGGATTTTTGCATGTAATTTCATTAGTGATATTGATCTTTTTTTCTTTTTTGTACTTTGTCTGGTTTTATAGATGGTAATAATGGTCTCCTAAAATGAGTTGGGAAATTCTCCCTCATTTTTGTGTTCTGGAACAGTTTATGTAAAGTCGAAGTTAATTCTTTGTATGTTTGGTAGAATTCCTCAGTGAAACAGTATAGTTCTGGAGATTTCTTTTTGGGGAATTTTTAAATTTTAAATTCAGCTTCTTTCATGGTTGTAGTGCTATTCAACTTATTCATCTTGTTTGAGCTTTGCTGGTTTGTTGTCTTCAAGGAATTTGTCTATTTCTTCTAAGTTGTTGAATTTATGAGCATAAAGTTGTTTGTAGTTTTGTATTCCCTTATTACATTTTGATGGTTGCAGGTTCTATAGTAATAGTCTCTATTTTATTCCTGATATTGGTGGTTTGTTTCTTCTCTTTTTTTCTTGTCAGTGTTGCCAGAGGTTTATCAATTTTGTTGATTTTTTCCAAAAGAAACACGTTTTTATGTAATTATTTTTCCCTATTGTTTTGTTATTAATTTCATTGGTTTCTGCTCTTATATTTAGTATTTTCTTCCTCCCGCTTGCTTTTTTTTCCTTGTGTTTTCTTGAGTTAAGAATGTGGATTGTTTATTTGAAATCTTTTTTCATTCTAATGTAATCATTATTGCTATACATTTCTTTCTTGGCACTGCTTCAGCTGCATTCCCCCAAAATTGATGTGTTATAATTTTATTCAGTTTGATGTATTTTTGGATTTCCCTCGAGACTTCCTCTTTGACACATGTCTTATTTAAAAGGTGCTTGTTTGATTTTCATATGATTAGATATTTTCCTTTTGTCTTTCTATTATTGACTTCTAGTTTGATTCCATTATTGTCAGATAATACACTGTATAATTTCAATTTTTTATATCTGTCTTATGACCCAGAATATGGTCTATATTTATAAATATTCCATGGCTCTTAAAAAAAGATGGTATTCTGCTATTGGGTGGAGTGTTGATTGTGTTGTTCACATGATGTGTGTTGCTAATTTTTTGTCTAGCAATTCTGTCAGTTGCTGAGAGAGGGGTGTTGAAGTCCTCAACTATAATTTGAGATTTATCTATTAATCTTTCCAGCTTGATCAGTTTTAGCATGTGATTTGAGGTTCTGCTTTTTGGTGTACACAGTTAGCACCTTTTTTTTTTAAAGATTTCACCTATTTATTTGACAGACAGAGATCATAAGTAGGCAGAGAGGCAGGCAGAGAGGGGAAATCAGGCTCCCTGCTGAGCAGAAAGCCCGACGCGGGGCTTGATCCCAGGACCCTGAGATCATGACCTGAGCTAAAGGCAGAGGCTTTAACCCACTGAGCCACCCAGGTGCTCCACAGTTGGAATCTTTTTTTTTTAAAGATTTTATTTATTTATTTGACAGAGAGAGATCACAAGTAGGCAGAGAGGCAGGCAGAAAGAGAGAGGAAGAAGCAGGCTCCCTGCTGAGTAGAGAGCCTGACGTGGGGCTTGATCTCAGGACCCTGGGATCATGACCTGAGCTGAAGGCAGAGGCTTTAACCCACTGAGCCACCCAGGTGCCCCAACACAGTTGGAATCTTTAAGATTTCCTGGTAGATTAATCTTTTTAGCATTCTATGTCTCTCTTCATTATCAGTTTTGTTCTTTGCTCTGATGTTTATTTATTTATTTTATTTTTTAAAAGATTTTTATTTATTTATTTGACAGAGAGAGATCATAAGTAGGCAGAGAGGCAGGCAGAGAGAGAGTAAGGGAAGCAGGCTCCCTGCTGAGCAGAGAGCCTGATGTGGGGCTCAATCCCAGGACCCCGGGATCATGACCTGAGCCAAAGGCAGAGGCTTAACCCACTGAGCTACCCAGGCACCCCTGATTTTTTTAAAGTAAATTCTGCCCCCATTGTGAGGCTTGAGCTCATAACCCTGAGATCAAGAGTCACATACTGTACCAACTGAGCCAGCTAGGTGCCCCTGGTGATTACTTTGATATTATTGTAGCCACTCTCTTGTTTTTACTATTAACAATTGCACGAAGTATGTTTCCCCTATCCTTTTACTTTCATCTTACTCATGTTGTTGAATTTGAAGTGTCTTATAAATAGCATCTAGTTGGGTTATGGTTTTTTTTAACCACTCTGCCAATTTCTGTCTTTTGGTATACTTAGACCATTTGTACTAAATATTATTATTGATATGTTAGTGCTTAAGTCTGTCATTTTGTTATTTGCATTCTCCCTGCCCCTGTTGACATTCCTTAATTTTCTTTACATGCCTTTTTGTGGGTTACTTGAAAAATTTTTAGAATTCTGTCTTGATTTATTTATAATTTTTAAGTGTACCTTGTGTCATTTTTGTAGCTCTTGGTCTGGGTTTTTACGATGTATGTATGTGACTTATCACAGTCTATTGGCATCAGTGTTTTAATACTTAAAGTGAAGTATGGAGCGTTACCTTGATTTTGGTTCCTTAACCTTCCTCACTTTTAAATGTCATTGTCTTGATAATCAGATGGTGTTTTTTTGGTTTTAATTATCAAATATGATTTATGAAACTCATGAAAAAAATATATTTTTTTTCCATTGCTTCATCCATTTATTTCTTCCTATCCAGTTCTTTCTTTTATCATTTGCATCTCTTTTAAAAACTTCCTTTAAGGGGCACCTGGAGGCTCAGTGGGTTAAAGTCTCTGACTTCAGCTCAGGTCATGATCTCAGGGTCCTGGGATCGAGCCCCACATTGGGCTCTCTGCTCAGTGGGGAGCCTGCTTTCTCCTCTCTCTGCTTGCCTCTCTGCCTACTTGTCATCTCTGTCTGTCAAAGAAATAAAAATTAAATCTTTAAAAAAAATAAAAACTTCCTTTAAGTAGGAGGAGCAAGGTGGTGGAGGAGTAGGAGACCTAAAGTTTGTCTGGTCCCATGAGTTTGGCTAGATATCAAACCATTCTGAACACCTACATATGCAACAGGAGATCAAAGAGAAGAATAGCAACAATTCTATGAATGGGAAAGCAACACTTTCTGGAAGGTAGGATATGTGGAGAAGTGAATCCAAGGCAATATTTGGGCAGATAGACCACGGAGGGAGGGAGCCTTCGTGGGCTGGGTCCCAGCAAGGGAGAGAGCAGCAGGGGACAAAATTGGGATTTTTAGAAGTTTGCTCTGCTGAGGGATGTTGCTCCAGAGGCTAAGGAACAGGTAGAGCCCTCATGGGGATAGTGTGGTCTCAGGATCTGCAGGGTCACAGAAAGGCTGGGCATGTCTGAGTCTGGAAGAGCTCTCAGGATTAGAGTAGGGAAGCCGGCTACAGAGACGGAGCCGAGGAGTGGGCTCTCAGCTTGGGGTTACCTTAATCTCTGATTGGAGGCACGGTTGGACCACTGCTCTTTGAGCAGGAACCCCACAAGCAGCATATTTGGGGGGGTCCTCCTCCTTCCTCCCCCAGGAGGAGTGGCGCAGGAGCACACTGCAGGAATCTGGGTTTGGAGATACCAAATGGGACCTTGTGCCAGAGACAGAGATGCTTGGGCACAGGCTGAGTGAGCTCAGAGTGTAGCCAGAGACCAGGGAGATGGGAGGGATTGACTGCTTTTCTCTGAGGGTGCACTGTGGAGTGGGGCCCCGAGCTCTCAGCTCCTCCAGGCCAGAGACTGGGAGGCCGCCATCTTTGTTCCCGTCCTCCAGGGCTTTACAGAAAGCATTCAGGGAACAAAAGCTACTCAGAGTGAACCCAAGCAGATTACTTAGCCTGGCCCCTGGCAAGGGTGGTGTAATTCCGTCTTGGGCAAAGACATTTGAGAATCATTGCGACAGGCCCCTACCCCAGAAGATCAGCAAGAAATCCAGGCAAGACCAAGTTCACAGATCAATACCTGTAGAACTCCAGAGCTAGCAGAATACAGTGGGGAGAATTCATGGCTTTCCCCCCATGATTCTTTAGTCTTCCAAAGTTAATTTTTAAAAAATTTCTTTATTTTTTGGAATTTTTCTTCTTTCCTATTTTAGCCATCTTATCAATTCTTTTTAAAAATATTTATTAATTTTCACTGTTACAGTCATATTCTAACCCTTAATTGTATTTAACCTTATTTTTTGTATATATATGTTTTTCTTTCTTGAAAATTTTGGGATACAGTTTCTTCTAACAGACCAAAATATACCCTAAATCTAGTGTATGGCTTTGTTCTAGTCTCCTACCTGATCACATTCTCTCCTTTTTAAAAAAAATTTTTTTTTCATTTTTTTTCAATTTCTTATCAATTCCTTTTTAAAAATCTTTTTAAAATTTTCATCTTTACAGCCATATTCCATTCCTTGCTCATATTTACCCTTATTTATATATATATATAAACATATATATATATATATATATATATATATATATATATATATGTTTTTCTTTCTCTAAAATGTTGGGAAGTAGTTTCTTCTAACAGACCAAAAGACACCCACAATCCAGTGTGTGGCTCTGTTCTATTCACCTGCCTGATCATATTTTCCTCCCTTTCTTTTCTCCCCAGTTTTGGGTCTCTTCTGATTTGTTTAGTGTATATTTTTCTGGGATTTCAGCATTTTGTTTTAGCATTTAGCATTTTGTTTTTAGCATTTTGTTCTCTCATTCACCACTCTTCTCTGGACAAAATGGAAAAATGCACCTAAAGAAAAAGAAGGAGAAGCAGTAATGACTGCCAGGGACCTTATCAATATGGACATTAGTAAAGTGTCAGAACTAGAGTTCAGAATGACAATTATAAAGATAATAGCTGGGCTTTAAAAAAGCATAGAAGATACTAGAGAATCCCTTTTTGGAGAAATAAAATAACAAATCTAACCAAGTCAAAATAAAATAGGCTACTAATGAGGCACAATAAAAAATGGAGGCTCTTTCTGCTAGGATAAATGAGGCAGAAGAGAGAATTAGTGTTATAGAAGACCAAATAAGGGAGAATAAAGAAGCTGAGAAAAAGAGAGAAAAACAACCTCTGGATCATGAGGGGAGAATTCAAGAGATAAGTGATATCATAAGACAAAACAATACTGGAATAATTGGGATCCCAGAAGAAGAAAGAGAGGGGAAGAAGGTGTATTGGAGCAAATTATAGTGGAGAACTTCCCTAATTTGGGGAAGGAAACAGGCATCAGAGTCCAGGAGGCACAGAGAACCGCCCTCAAAAACAAAAATTGGTTAGTACCCCATCATCTAATAGTAAAACGTATTACAAGTCTCAGAGACAAAGAGAAGATCCTGGAAGCAGCTCGGGACAAGAAGTCTGTAACCTATGATGGTAGAACTATTAGATTGGCAGAAGACCTATCCACAGAGACCTGGCAGGCCAGAAAGGACTGGCATGATGTATTTAGAGCACTAAATGAGAAAAATATGCAGCCAAGAATACTATATCCAGCTAGGCTGTCATTAAAGATAGAAGGAGAGATAAAAAGCTTCCAAGATAAACAAAAACTAAAAGAATTTGCAAACCAATGAGCCCTATAGGAACTATTGAAAGGGGTCCTCTAAGCAAAGAGAGAGCCTAAAAATAACATAGACCAGAAAGGAACAGAGACAATATACAGTGATAGTCACCTTACCGGCAGTACAATGACCCTGAATTCATATCTTTCAATAGTTACCTTGAATGTAAATGGGCTAAATGCCCCAATCAAAAGACACAGGGTATCAGAATGGATTAAAAACAAGACCTATTGATATGCTGTCTGCAAGAGACTCATTTTAGACCAAGAGACACCTCCAGATTTAAAGTGAGGGGGTGGAAAACAATTTACCATGCTAATGGACATCAAAAGAAAGCTGGGGTGGCAATCCTTCTATCAGACAAAATAGATTTTAATCTAAAGACCATAATAAGAGATGAGGAAAGGCATTACATCATAGTTAAAGGGTCTGTCCAACAGGAGGATCTAACAATTTTAAATATCTATGCCCCTAACATGGGAGCAGCCAATTATATAAGCCAATTAATAACAAAATCAAAGAAACACGTCGACAATAATACAATAATAGTCGGGGGCTTTAATGCCCCCCTTGCTGAAATGGACAGATCATCTAAGCAAAAGATCAACGAGGAAACAAAGGTTTTAAATGACACACTGGACCAGATGGACATCACAGTTATATTCAGAACATTCCATCCCAAAGCAGCAGAATACACATTCTTCTCTAGTGCACATGGAACATTCTCTGGAATAGATCACATTCTGGGTAACAAATTAGGTCTCAACTAGCACCAAAAGATTGGTATCATCCCTTGCCTATTTTCAGACCACAGTGCTTTGAACGTAGAACTCAGTCACAAGAGGAAAGTTGGAAAGAACTCAAATACATGGAGACTAAACATCACCCTTCTAAAGAATGAATGGATCAACCAGGAGATTAAAGAAGAATTGAAAAATTTCATGGAAACAAATGAAAATGAAAACACAACTGTTCAAAATCTTTGGGATGCGGCAAAGGCAGTCCTGAGAGGAAAATATATAGCAGTACAAGCCTTTCTCAAGATGCAAGAATGGTCTCAAATATACAACCTAACCCTATACCTAAAGGAACTGGAGAAAGAATAGCAAATAAAGCCTAAACCCTCCAGGAGAAGAGATACAGTAAAGATCAGAGCAGAAATCAGTGAAATAGAAACCAGAAGAACAGTAGAACAAATAAACAAAACTAGGAGCTGGTTCTTTGAAAGAATTAATAAGATTGATAACCCCCTGGCCAGACTTATCAAAAAGAAAAGAGAGCCCACATTTTAAAAATCATGAATAAAAGAGGAGAGATCACAACCAACACCAAAGAAATACAAACAATTATTTTTTAATTTTTTAAAAAGATTTTATTTATTTATTTGTCAGAGAGAGAGAGAGAGAGAGAGAGAGAGAGAGTGTGAGCACACACAAGCAGGCAGAGTGGCAGGGAGAGGCAAAGAAGCAGGCTCCCTTCTGAGTAAGGAGCCCGATGTGGGACTTGATCCCAGGACCGTGGGATCATGACCTGAGCCGAAGGCAGCAGCTTAGCCTGCTGAGCCACCCAGGTGCCCCCAAAATACAAACAATTATAAGAACATATTATGAGCAACTATATGCCAGCAAATTAGAAAATCTGGAAAAAATGGATGCATTCTTAGAGATGTATTAACTACCAAAACTAAACCAGGAAGAAATAGAAAACCTGAACAGACCCAGTAATCAAAAATCTCCCAACAGATAAGAGCCTGGGGCCAGAAGGCTTCTCAGGGAAATTTTACCAAACAATTTAAAGAAGAATTAATACCTATTCTCCTGAAAATGTTTTAAAAAAAATGGAAATGGAAAGAAAACTTCCCAACTCATTTTATGAGGTCAGCATTACCTTGTTCCAGAGTGAGACAAAGACCCCATCAAAAAGGAAAATTATAGACCAATATCCCTGATGAACATGGATTCAAAAATTCATAACAAGATACTAGCCAATAGGATTGAATAGTATATTAAAAGGATTATTCACCATGACCAAGTTGGATTTATTCCTGGGCTGTGAGGTTGGTTCAACATCCCCAAATCAATCAGTGCAATACAATACATTAATGAAAGAACAAGAATCATATGATACTCTCATAGAGAAAATCCTTTCTTGATCAAAACTCTTCAGTGTAGGGATAGAAGGTACATAACTCGATATCATAAAAACCATCTATGAAAAACCCACTGTAAATATTATTCTCAATGAAGAAAAATTGAGAGCTTTTACCCTAAGGTCAGGACCACTGTAGGGCTGTCCACTATCACCATTGCTGTTCACTATAATACTAGAAGTCCTAGCTTCAGCAATCATACAACAAAAAGAAATAAAAGGCATCTGAATTGGCAAAGAAGAAGTCAAACTCTCACTCTTTGCAGATGATATGATACTTTATGTGAAAAACCCAGACAATTCCACCCCAAAACTGCTAGAACACATACAGGAATTGAGTGAAGTGTCAGGATATAAAATCAACGCACAAAAATCAGTTGCATTTCTATACACCAACAGTGAGAGAGAAGAAGGAGAAAGTAAGGAGTCAATCCCATTTATAATTGTGCCCCAAACCATAAGATACCTAGGAATAAATCTAACCAAAGAGGCAAAGACTCTATACTCAGAAAACTATAAAGTACCCATGAAAGAAATTGAGGAAGACACAAAGAAATGGAAAAACGTTCCATCCTCATGGACTAGAAGAACAAATATTGTGAAAATATCTATGCTACCTAGAGCAGTCTACACATTTAATGCAATCCCTATCAAAATACCATCAACTTTTTTCAAAGAAATTGAAAAAGTAATCCTAAAATTTGTATGGAATCAGAAAAGACCCTGAATGGCAATAAGAATGTTGAAAAAGAAAACCAAAGTTGGCGACATCACAATTCTAGACTTCAAGCTGTATTACGAAGCTGTAAGCATCAAGACAGTATGGTACTGGCACAAAATAGACACATAGATTAGTGAAACAGAATAGAGAGCCCAGAAATGAACCCTCATCTCTATAGTCAACTAACCTTCGACAAAGCAGGAAAGAATGTCCAATGGAAAAAAGACAGTCTCTTCAACAAATGGTGTTGGGAAAATTGGGCAGTCACATGCAGAAGAGTGAAACTGGACCATTTCCTTACACCACACACAAAAATAGACTCAAAATGGATGAAAGACCTCAATGTGAGACAGGAATCCATCAAAATCCTTGAGGAGAACACAGGCAGCATCCTCTCTGACCTCAGCCACAGGAACCTCTTCCTAGAAACATCACCAAAGGCAAGGGTAAAAATGAACTATTGAGACTTCAAGATCAAAAGCTTTTGCACAGCAAAGGAAACAGTTCACAAAACCAAAAGAGAACGGACAGAATGGAAGAAAATATTTGCATATGACATAGTTAAAGGGCTAGTATCCAAACTGTATAAAGAACTTATCAAACTCAACACCCAAAGAGCAAAGAATCCAATCCAGAAATGGGCAGAAGACATGAACAGATATCTCTGCAAAGAAGACATCCAGATGGCCAACAGACACATGAAAAAGTGTTCAATATCACTCAGCATCAGGGAAATACAAATCAGAACCACAGTGAGATACCACCTCACACCAGTAAGAATGGCTAAAATTAAACATTTAGGAAACAACAGATGTTGGTGAGGATGTGGAGAAAGGGGAACCCTCTTCCACTGTTGGTGGGAATGAAAGCTGCTTCAGCCACTCTGGAAAACAGGATGGACGTTCCTCAAAAAGTTGAAAATACTGCTACCCTGTGACCTAGCAATTGCACTACTGGGTATTTATCCCAAAGATACAAATGTAGTGATTTGAAGGTGTATGTGCACCCCAATGTTTATAGCAACAATACCCACAATAGTCATATTATGCAAAGAGCACAGATACCATCAACAGATGAATGGATAAAGAAGATGTGGTACACACACACACACAATGGACTATTACGCAGCTATCAAAAAATTGAAATTTTGCCATTTGCAATGATGAGGATGGGACTAGAGGGTATTATGCTAAGCAAAACAAGTCAATCAGAGAAAGACAATTTTCATATGATCATTGATATGAAGAGTTTGAAAAACAAGGTAGAGGATCACGGGGGAAGGGAGGGAAAAATGAAACAAGATGAAACCAGAGATGGAGACAAACCATTAGAGACTCTTAATCTCAGGACACAAACTGAGGGTTGCTGGAGTAGAAGGGGGGTGGACATGATGGGGTGGCTGGGTGATGGACATTGGGGAGGGTATGTGCTATGGTGAGAGCTGTGAATTTTGTAAGGCTGATGAATCACATAACTCTGTCCCTGAAACAAATAATATAGTGTATGTAGTGTAAGGATAGGTCTCCTGAGAGCCAAGTCTTTCCATTCTCCTTTGTCTGAAAATTCCTTTATTTCTCCTTTCCTAAACGATAGTTTCACTACCTAGAATAAACACTGTAGATATAGATACAGAATTTGTGGTTGACTTTTTTTTTCTAGGACTTGAAGAATGTGCCATTTTCTTCTGGCCTCCATGGTTTCAGATGAGAAGTCTACTGTCATTCAGAAACATTGCTCTCTTCTATAAGTAATGTATCAAGTATATCTGGCAGCTATCAAGATTTTTGCCTTTGTCTTTAGTTTTTGAAAGTTTAGTTATGATGTATTTTGCCGTGGATTCCTTTGGTTTTATATTGTTTGGGTTCATTCGACGTTTTGATTCTGTAAGTTTCTTTTGCTAAAATTGAAATTTTTGATATTTTTAGCTATTATATCTTTGGTGCCACTTTCTTTGTCCTCTGCATCTGGGATTCTGATGACATGAATGTTCCATCTATTTTATTGTCATGCAGGTTTCTGAGTCTCTTCTCACTAGTCTGTATTTTCTCTCTTATCAGGTAATTCTGTTCACTGGTGAGTTCTCTTGCATTTTCTTTAAGTTTGCTGAGTCTATCCTCTGTCATCTCCACTCTGCTTTTGAACCCATCTAGAGAGGTGTATTCTTTTTCTTAAGTTTATTGTTTTATTCCCAGCTTTATAATTTGTTTTCTTCTTTTTTTTATATAACCTGTAAACTTTTGCTGAGATTTTCTACTTTTTCAAAAAATTTTTTTAGCTAATCTGTAATTGTTGAAATGTTTTTATGATGGCAGAAATTTCAGCATTTGATTCGTTTCAGTGTTGGTGTCACTTGATTGTCTTTTCTTATTCAAGTTATGATTTTCCGAGTTCTTTGTGTAATGAATGGTTTTCAGTTGTTTCCCCGACTTTTTATCTCTTATGTTAGGCCTAGCACACATGTTTTGGCTAATTTTTCTGGGCTGTGATTCCAATGGCAATTTAGCTTTCAAATCCTTTGTAGTAGTATTTTGGTAATTAAAATTTCAAGTCAGTTGATGCTATGAAATGGAGATTATCTGGGTGGGCCTGACCCGATCAGGTATGTCCTTTAAAAGCAGAGTTTTCTCCGTTTGCCAGCAAAAGGAGAAGTCAGATTCAAAGTACATGACAGATTCAGTGAAGCATTGGTAGCTTTGAAGATTTGGGGTTAGGTGGGGAGGGCATGTGGAAAGACTAAAGAATGTTCTCTAGGAGCCAAGAGCCATTTATGGCTGAGAGCCAGCAAGAAATCAGAGATTTCAGCCCTATAGCCAAATGAAATTTAATTCTGTCTACAAACTTAATGAGTCTGAGAGTGGATTATTCCCTAGAGTCTCCAGATAGGAGCCTAGTTGGCTGACACCTTGACTTTGGCCATGTGAGACTTGAGATGGCTTGCACTTCTGTTTACTGAACTGTGATATAATAAAGATATATTATTTTAAGCCACTAAGTTTATGGCAGCTTGTTTTATGATGACAGAAATCTAACACTCCGCTATTGGTGCTTCATTTGTGATAAACATTGCTTTCTCCTGAAGTTCTATTTGAAATGTTGGTACCCTGGGAGGGTAAATGTTTCATTTTAAGAACATTAATTTGAGTTTATAAAAGCTTTATAGTTTTAGCTTATTTTTAAAGTCTATGATACATCTTTTTCTTCTTCTTTTTTGATAATTTTTTAATTGTCTTAGTCACCATACAGTACATCATTGGTTTTTGATGTAGGGTTCCATGAATCATTGTTTGCATATAATACACAGTACTCCATGAAATATATGCCCTCCTTAATACCCATCACTGGGCTCACCCATCCCTACCCCTCACCAAAACCCTCAGTTTGATTACTGGAGTCCATAGTCTTTCATGGTTCATCTCCTCTTCTGTGTCCCCCCCTTCCTTTTCCCTTTCCTTCTCCTAATGTCTTTCATGCTATTCCTTATGTTCCACATATAAGTGAAACCATATGATAATTGTCTATCTCTGTTTGGTTTACTTCACTCAGCATAATCTCCTCCAGTTCCATCCATGTTGATGCACATGTTGGGTATTCATCCTTTCCGATGGCTGAGTAATATTCCATTGTATATATGGACCACATCTTCTTTATCCATTCGTCTGTTGAAGGGCGTCTTGGCTCCTTCCACAGTTTGGCTATTGGGGATATTACTGCTGCTATGAACTTTGGGGTGCATATGGCCCTTCTTTTCACAACATCTGTATCTTTGATCTAAATACCCAGTAGTGTAATTGGTGGGTCATAGGGTATCTCTGTTTTTAACTTTTTGAGGAATCTCCACACTGTTTTCCAAAGTGGCTGCACCAGCTTGCATTCCCACCAATAGTATAAGAGGGTTCCCCTTTCTCCACAACCTCTCCAACATTTGTTGTTTCTTGCCTTGTCAATTTTTGCCATTCTAACTGGTGTTAGGCGATATATCAATGTGGTTTTGATTTGAATTTTCCTGATGGCTAATGATGTTGAGCATTTTTTATGTGTCTGTTAGCCATTCATATGTCTTCTATGACATATGAACACAGAAGTGTCTTCGTATCTTCTGCCCATTTTTTGTCTTGATTATTATTTTTTTTGGGGGGTGTTGAGTTTGAGAAGTTCTTTATAGATCTTGGATACCAGCTGTCTATCTGTAGTGCCATTTGCAAATGTCTTCTCGCATTCTATGGGTTGTCTCTTTGTTTTGTTGACTGTTTCCTTTGCTGTGCAGAAGCTTTTTATTTTGATGAAGTTCATATCTTTTTTTCCCTAAAGTTTTTATTTTTAAGTAATCTGCACACCCTAGGTGGGGCTTGAGCTCACAACCCCGAGATTAAGAGTCACATGCTCTACCGACTGAACCAGCCAGGTGCCCCTATAATACATCTTGAATAAATTTTGTGTATGAAGTGAAGTTAATATTTAAAGTTAATTTTTTGTTCTTTACAAATATGTATTTTTTCCAGTACTGTTGATGGATAAGATGATCTTTCCCCCCTCATGTTACCTTGCTATCTTTGTCCAAAATCAGTGGACTCTGTACATATGAGTTTATTATTGAACTCTCTATTCTGTTTGCATATATTTGAATTTATTTGGATGGGTGTGTATGACATATCTCATTGTGTTTCTTAAACTTTTGAATTCAGTGTCTTCATATTAAGATTCATTTTTATTGCCACACACTTACCTAGTCTAATGCTTCTAACTGCTGCCTGCTGTGCATAGACCACATTTCTCCCTAACAACGCTCCCAGTTATTGACGTCTAGATTCCTTAAAACACACAACAGGGGGACGCCTCGGTGGCTCAGTTGGTTAAGCAGCTGCCTTCGCTCAGGTCATGATCCCAGCGTCCTGGGATCGAGTCCCACATCGGGCTCCTTGCTCGGCAGGGAGCCTGCTTCTCCCTCTGCCTCTGCCTGCCTCTCTGTCTGCCTGTGCTCGCGCTCTCTCTCCCTCTCTCTGACAAATAAATAAAATCTTAAAAAAAAAACACACACACACACAACGGGCAATGGGTACCTTCTTTTTTTTTTTTTTAAAGATTTTATTTATTTGACACAGAGAGATCACAAGTAGGCAGAGAATCAGGCAGAGAGAGAGAGAGAGAGAGAGAGGGAGAAGCAGGCTCCCCCGCTGAGCAGAGAGCCCCATGTGGGGCTCCCAGGACCCTGAGATCATGATCTGAGCTGAAGGCAGAGGCTTAACCCACTGAGCCACCCAGGCACCCCCAGTGGGTACCTTCTTATGAGTACCCCTCTGGAATCATGTGATAATTTAGTTGAAATGTGTATTCAGGAGCAGAATGTGTGGTTCTTAGGATATTCGTATTCCTGATCTGTCTAAATGCTGCCAGATGTTTTTTCAGATTGGCTGTGCCAGTCTACAGTCCCACCAGGAGTGCACATAGATTTCTATACTGCCCAGTCATGCCAATTCTTGGCATTATCATCCTTTATAATTTTCGATAGTTTAAAAGAGAAAGTGCTATTTTTCTGTTTTAATTAATGTTTGCCTTATTACTATGAATTAGAACATATCTCTTTATGCTTTTCAGACCTTTGGATTTCCTCTTTGGCAAATTGCTTCCTTATAATCATTGCCCATTTTTGCACTGGATTTGCAAAATTGAAGGCTTTTCTTGAATGTTCTACATATTTTTCCATTGTCAGTTTTAGACATTGCAAAGAATGTTTTCCATTCTGTCATATATCAACTAACTTTGTGATTTTCTTATATTGTTGAATAGAAGTGCTCAATTTGAGTTTATTAATTATATCAGTTTTGTTTTATAAATCTGTTTTTTTAAAGATTTTATTTATATATATGAGAGAGAGAGAGAGAATGAGAGGGGAGAGGTCAGAGGGAGAAGCAGACTCCCCACTGAGCAGGAGCCTGATGTGGGACTCGATCTGGGGACTCCAGGATCATGACCTGAGCCGAAGGCAGTTGCTTAACCACCTGAGCCACCCAGGTGCCCAAATCTGTTTCTTTTTTAAGTCTTGAAAAGTACTTCCTAGCCCCTAGGTTATAAAAATAGTCTTTTATATTTTTATACTAACTTTATAGCTTTATCTTTTACATCTAAACTTCTAATCTAAAATCTAAGTCTAAAACAGGATTGATGAGAATGTGAGGAAAGCATACTCACATATACTGTTTGTGGGAGTATAGAATTCTAGAGGTTACTTAGGCCTTATCAAAAGCCTCAAAAATGCATTTTTGACATAGTAATTAAGGAGATAATTATAAATGTACAAAAATTATTTGCCTCAAAGGAAATATTTTGCAATTATTTTATGGTCGTGAATACTGAAAAAAAACCAAATATGAGAATTATGGTACCAATAAACAATTGACTATTGAGCTATTAACATGGTAGAGTTTGTCAGAATAGCCAAAACAATGGAGAGTTGCCATTCAATGGGTATGACGTTTTAGTTATGCCTGAAGAATAATTCTTAGAGTTCACTGTATATTGTTATGCTTATAATTAAAGAAATAAGAAGAGCAAAGTTGTAAGGTTTATGCTTTCTGTTTTAAAAACTTACTACAAAGCTATAGTAATCAAGAAAACATAGCATTGGCATAAGGAAAAACGGATTGTATTTTCTTCCTATTACTGCTGTAACAAATTGCCACAAACTTAGTGTCTGTAAAAAGTTTATTAACTTATTCTTCTGGAGGTCAGAAGTTCAAAATCAGTCTCACTGGGTAAAAGTCAAAGTTATCAGGGCTGGTTATTTCTGGAAACTCAGAGAAGACAATTTAATTCCTTGACATTTTCAGCTTCTAGAGCCTGCCTGCTTTCCTGGCTCATAGCCCCTTCCTTGTGTTAACTTCAGCCTCTTGTTTCCATCGTCATGTGCCCTACTGACTATGATCCTATTGTCTTTCTCTTATAAGGATCCTTGTAATTATATTAGGCCCACTAGATGATCCTGAAAAATCTTCCCATTTCAAGATCTTAATTACCTCTGCAAAGTCCCTTTTTCTATGTAAGGTAACATATTCATAGTTTCTGGGGATTAGAATATGGACATATTTTGGGGCACACTCAGTCTATCATACAGAACAGTGGATTAGAACTGAGAGTCCATAAATCCTCAAATTTATGGTTATTGATTTTTGACAGGGTTATCAAGACAATTCAGTGGAGCAAAGAATAGTCTTTACAACAAATGGTGCTGGGACAGTTCGATATCCACATGCAAAAGAATGAAGTTGAATTCCTACTTCACATTATATATAAAAATTAACTAAAAAGTGGATGGATTACATAACTAAATGTAAAAATGAAAACTATAAAACTCTTAGAAGAAAACTTAGGCATAAATCTTCACGACCTTGGATTAAGCAGTTTCTTAGATATAACACCTAAAGTGCACACACACACACACACACACACACACAAATTAACAAAGTGAATCTCATCAAAATTTAAAACTTTATGCATCAGAAGGCACTATTAGAGATGAAAGTACAACCTGTAGAATAGGAGAAAAATTTGCCAATTATGTATTTGATAATTTTTTAAAAAATTATTTATTTATTTATTTAATAGGCAGAGATCACAAGTAGGCAGAGAGACAGGCAGAGAGAGAGGAAGGGAAGCAGGCTCCCAGCCAAGCAGAGAGCCCAATGCAGGGCTTGATCCCAGGACCCTGGGATCATGACCTGAGCCGAAGGCAGAGGCTTTAACCCACTGAGCCACCTAGGCGCCCCTGTATTTGATAATTTTTTAAAGATTTATTTATTTACTTGAGTGTAAGAGAGGGTGCTCATGTGGGGTCCTGGGATCGAGCCCCGAATTGGGCTCTCTGCTCAGCAGGGAGCCTGCTTCCCTTCCTCTCTCTCTCTCTGCCTACTTGTAATCTCTGTCTGTCAAATAAATAAATAAAACCTAAAAAAAATCAGAGAAAGCTTTATTTAAAAAAATAAATTCTCTCTTTGTCACTGCTTTTTGCCATTTTAATTATTATGTGCCTTGGTGTAAACCTTCTTTGGTTGATTTTGTTGGGGGCTCTCTGTGCCTCCTGGATCTGGATTTCTGTTTCCTTCCCCAGACTTGAGAAGTTTTTCAGCTATTATTTCTTCAGGTAAAATTTCTGCCCCCTTTTCTCTCTTTTCTCCTCCTGGGATCCCTATAATGCAAGTATTATTATGCTTGATGTTGTCACTGAGTTCCCCAAGTCCATTTTCATTTTTATCTTTTTCTCTCACCTGTTTAGCTTGGTTGCTTTTCATTACTCTGTCCTCCAGTTTGCTGATCCCTTTTTCTGCTTCCTCTAATCTACCATTTATTCCATCTAGTGTTTTTTTTTAAAAAAATATTTATTTAGACAGAGACAGAGTGAGCAGGAGGATAGGTAGAGGGAGAGGGAGAGAGAGACTCAAGCAGACTCCCCACTGAGTGTGGTGTCTGACACAGGGCTCAGTTTCATGACCCTGAGATCATGACCTGAGCTGAAATCAAGTCAGATGATTAACCAACTGAGCCACCCAGGTGTCCCCATCTAGTGTATTTTTAATTTCAGTTATTGAATTCTTCATCCTCTGATTGGTTCTTTTCTTTTTTTTTCTGTTTTGTGTCTCCTTGTTGAGGGTCTCACTGAGTCCTTCACTCTTTTCTTAACACCAGTGAATATCTTTATGACCATTACTTTAAATTCTCTCTCAAACATACTACTTATCTCTGTTTCATTTAGCTTCTTGCTGTGATTTTGTCCTGTTCTTTCATTTGGGACATATTCTTCTGTCTCCTCATTTTTGTCTGTTTCTGCATGTCTGTTTCTTTGTGTTAGGAAAATTAGCTCTATCTCCCACTCTTGAAAGTGGTGGCCTTGTGAAGAGGAGGTCCTGTAGTGCCCTGCAGTGCAATGTCCCCTGTCACCAGAACCTGGCATTTTGGGGGTGTTTCTTATGTGTGTTGCATGTGCCCTATTGTTGTGGTTGAGCCATGTTTTCCTTCGGTCCCATTGTCCACAATGGCTCTCTGCCTGTTGTGGGCTGGGTCTGGTCCCTCTGTTGTTAGTGGGCCAGTCTGGGCTGCCTTGGGCTTGAGTTGAGTCTGACTAGGAATTTCCCAGAGATGCAGTAGCACTGAGTGGCAGGGTGTTTTCTCTGTGTTATCCCCTCCGGATCTTTCATTGGGGAGTGGGGCTTGCAGTCTGACCTCATCTCTGCACTCAGCCCACTGCTGGGGCTGCAGCTGGATGGTGTGTGTAGTTATTTTGCCCTTTCCCTGGAGCAGGAGTCACTTTGGAGTGGCGCTGGTCCCTTCTTGGGCTGCTTGCATACTGGCAGGCTTTTGGCACCCTTTTGGATGGCCTCTGGCCAAGAGCATATTGGAGAGGGCAGGTCCACAGGAGAGCATGGGGACAGGGTGTGCTGTTAACGAGGTAGATGGAGAGTGTTGGTGTTGCACTGGTTCCTGCAGGTGTCCCTGTGTCCAGGCTGAGGGGATGGGGAGGGAAATGGCACCTGCCAGCTCCTTTGTTCTTGGATAAGTCTCCTAAAGATCCTTGCCCCTCCAGCTCATACTCTGAGATTAGTAAATAAATCTTCTTCTGATATACCCCATGTGTTTTTCAAACTGCTGCTTCTATACTGTATCTTAGTGGGGCTGTTTGTTGTGCTGTTTTTTTAAGGGTAGGGACTCTGTATCCTCTTACCCTCCTGGTTCTCCCAGAGCAGAGCCAACTGATTTTCAAAGTTCGAGGTGTTAAGTCCTGCTGATTGTAAGAACTTGTGAAATCATGCCCCTCTGGTTTTCAAAGCCAGATGTTATAGGGATTCATCTTCCTGGTGTGGGTTCCCCACACCTGGGGTGCCTGGTGTGAGGGTCTGTTTCGTTCCCCTTTCTGCTCCTGCCATATCTCTCCCTCCCATGGACTGTCCCGTGGGTTCATTTAGCTTCCAACCACATTTCTGCCCTTTCTACCCTTTTCATTTTGGCTGCTTCTCCACATTTACTTGTAAAGAGCCTGTTCTGTTGGTCTTTAGGTTGTTTTCTGGGTTATGTACACTGATGTGGGTTTGTCTAGGTGTATTCTTGGGACAAGGTGAACTTAGGATCCTCTTAGTCAACCATCTTCACTGGAAGTGGATTACTCCAAAGTTTTCAAAGTGTGTTTTCCTTGAGCTGGGTTATGTTTTTATTTTCCCCTTTTACTTATTTATAGTTTAATTTTTTGTAATGAGCATGTATTTTTCTTAAGAATAGAACTTCCAAAGCTTGCGTACTCAGACATAATGGTGCTTAGGAAGTAGAAGAGTCCATAAAACCAGCTTTTCCCCTATTGCCTCCACTCGGGAGCAATTGTGAGGGAAGACACAATTTGCATCATTGATATAATAAAATGAGCCAGCTTCATTCCTAGAGTGCATTGGAAGAATTGGGGGATAATGGGCACAGTGTAGTGTTCTTGTTTGTTTGAGGTAAACTCTCAGAATAGCAGGCATATCCACAATCAAATGTAAGCCACCCAAACACCTAAAGCTGAATGGAAATGAATTTTAAATGCCTGTTATTTTTCTGATTAAATTCCCCACATCTTTGTTAATTTGTATTAGTACAGTGATGTATTGTTTGGCATTTGTTTCTAAGTTGTTTCATTTTTTATTGTTAGTGTCCCTGAGCATCTTGTGAGTTTTTTAAGGGCATGGTATCTTGGCTTTTATTCCTGTTCTTGCTCTCCTAGAACCCAGTAATTGTGCTTTGCATCCAGCAAGCACACAGCCAATCGAAAATGAAATGGTTATATTGGCAGAAATCATGAGACACTTTAATCAACTAGCCCGGTTATATATTTGTAGCCAGAAAGATCTTCTGTATTTTATTCTAAAACTAAAGTTTTTATTTTTGGCAGGTGGTCCTCACCATCTAACGGCCTCATAATTAACAAATGAACTGCTGTTTTGACATACATTTTAGAATAAGTCTATTTTCTTACGTTAGGTACTGATTTTTGTATGACAGATTACCACAAACTTAATGGCTTAAAACAACACACATTTATGATTTCAAATATTTTTGTGTCAGAAGTCTAGGTGTACCTTAGCTGGGTCTTACGAAGTGATAGTGAAGATAGTGATAGTCAAGATCCCAACCAGGCTATGCAGTCACATGGAGACTTGACCGGGGGAGAGTCTGCTTCCATGTTCACTCAGGTGATTGTCAGATTTCATTCCTTTCGGGTTTTGAAAACAGATGGCCCCCTGGCTTTATGTTGACTGGCAGCTGCTCTCACGTCCTAGAGGCCACCCACCACTCCTAGAGGCTACCCACAGTCCCTTGCTGTGTGGGTTTTCCCAATATGGCCACCTACTTCATCAAGTCAGCAGGGAGTCTCTAAAGCCAGGCCACTAACACAATGAAGCCTATACAGTGTAACCTAATCACAGGAGTGACATCCCATCATTTTGGCCATTTGTATCTTTTAGAAACAAGTCACAGGTCCCACCCACACTCTGAGAGAAGGTATTATACAAGAAGGTGGATACTAGGAGAAGGGCATTATGGGGATCACACTTTATGATTTAAACTATATACCAGGAATTTATGCTCTCCTGTGCTAGACAATTTATGATAAATATACATATATATATATTTTTTCTAAATAACTGACACGAGTATTTGATTTACTATAGCTAGACTCACTGCTAAGGCACATGATTCTGTGCTTAACTGGTAGTCTGAAAGAGCTCTATTTCAGTGATTTGTCAGGGAACATTTCCTAGGACTTGCTGATGCCAAAAACCAAATCTCAGTTGTAGGAACCATATTTATGGAGAACTGCCTACAAATTATGTCATCTACCCATCCTATAGAAAGTCTACAGCCTTTCTCTAAGCGAGACCTTTGTAGATCCGCTTACCTGAGTCGAGTCACTCTGCCTCCCTGTAGTCATGTTTTGGCAGGATCACGCTTTGGCTTGAAGTCATCAGCCTATAGCGAGGCTTCCTGTAGGAAAGAGCCCTATGAAATGTGTTGCTACAGATGGTGCAATGCAGTGTCTGGTCTCAGTACCAAGAACACTTGTACTTCTCTTGTTTGACTTATTTTCTGAAGGTGCTATAAGTCATGTAACTGCTTTTCTTCCAGTTTTGTGTTAACAAGTCTTCCAGACATTCAGTAGGCATTTTGTATATGAACCTTTACTCCTGGCCTTGTTTTTTAGTTTTCTACCTTTTAAAAAAATCTGACCCTGATTTCCTGACCTTTTGTCTTATTATTTTATCATGAAATAAAGTATATCATACTGTTCATATAGTAAGCTAACTTAAATCCTTAACAAGGAGTTTAAACAATTTGTCTCAATGCTGAAGGAGTCCCAAAATGAACATTATAGCTGTTCCCATAGAAGTCAAACATTTTTATTAAATGGAAAGGTAGATATTGTACTGAACGATTTGAACCCACAAAAGCTACTGGTATGTTCAGTAGTGAGTCAGAAAGATCATTCGTTCTTGGCAGTTACTTGCCATGGCTTAAGGGAATACCAACTCACATGGCTAGGTGCTGAAAAGTTAGGAGATGTCAAGTCAGGGTGGTAGTGGGGACTGATCTTAAAAGAAACTAGAACTGGCAGAGTGCAAGGAGGAGGGGTGAGAACAGAGGGATGGACAGGCCCTAAGAGGAGGGTTTATTCCTTGAGAATCTTATTTGCCCTCAAGTTCCTGCTTTTTGCAGGGATCATTCTTGGTTTGCTGGTCCCCCTTTCTTAATCATCCCTGTCCGTCCAGGGCTGTAGACAAGATCTGGTAGAACGGAGTTTGAGAAGCTGTGCACAGGGGCAGTGCACAGGCAGAATTTTCTATGAAGCCAGACTGATGGAAGAAGTGCACCACCCTGCAAGTTACCAGCCTATGCCAGAAGGGGAGAGGATAGAAACATTTGGCCAGGAGGGAAGCTGAAGCTTAAAGTTTGGATGGATGAGATTATCTGTCTAGCTGAGGGGGTGATTTAAAGTTGGAAAGGTCATGGACCAGTGGATGAAAGAAAGTAGCGTGAAGAAAACGTATGGAGTGAGCGAGAATGGACGCACGAGGAAACGAATCTGTGCACCCTGGGAATGTGGCAGGTGGTGGCAGGGGCAGCTTGTTAAACCACCATAAAGGGCTGGGCCCTATTTCTTCCTGGGAAAAGGCCAGTTAAGAATTTCTGGGAATTGACAGTTGTGACATGTTACCATTAAGATGGAGTTAGCCATTAAGTTAATGTCTGACTCTACTTGCCTGACATCTACATTGTCTCTTTCTGGCCAAAATGGAGCCTCTAAAAATCATCTATTCAAATGGCACACTATGCTTTCTTCCAGCAACCATGACCCCAGAGAAGAACTGTTGAAGCAGTTGTTGTTGTCAAGTGAATAAAATTGAGAAATAATACCACGTTCCAATAAAAATAGCACTTTTTTCCATCTAAAAAAGCTAAGCTAAAACTCAGATTTCTTTCCATTCCCCCTGACTTATTCCAAGATGGCTTGATTTTTCATTCTTTTTTTTCCCCCGTCTACTATATTGCTTTCAACAAATCTTGATTTAGTTTTTAAATCTAAGAAGTGAGAAGGTAGTATAAACACTCTTTTGCCCATTCCTTATTAAATTATAAGTCAAGAAGGAAGCCTAACATTGAATACCCATTTGGTACCAGGATCTTTATATACAGTAACCCTAACATGTAACAACAGCCCTGTGATGTAGGAATGATCTCTTTGTTACAGATGGGTGAAATTGACAATCTGTAGTTAGGGTCTAAGTTCATCCCCAGTCACACATATGTTAATTGGGGGAGCCACAAATCAAATCCTGAACTTTCTCATTTCAGAACCCTTGTGGTTAGCTACTCCATTTGACACCTACCTCTTCGAGTTGTCAGGATTAAGTAAGACAATATTAAGGTACTTAGCAGAGTAACATAGATAAATTACACAAATAGCTCAATAAAGGGCAACTGCTATAAATACCACCACCACTATTCTGCTTTCCAAGCAGTTGAGACTGGCTGGAATACAGGCTGTGAATAATTCACTACAGAGTCTGAATCATTAAGATATATTTAATGTATCAACAATGAGCACTGAACGTGAGCCATATACCAGAGCCTTTTCTCACATTCTTAATTCTCTTTTCATCCTGACAACATTGTAAATTTGGTAGTTTTGCTCTTTCTACAGAAGGGAGACTGAGCCTGAGAGAGATGAGGTAACTTGCTTAAAGTTATACCTAAGAAATGGCAGAATCCGAACTTGGCTCCAGGTTTGTCCAATTCCCAAATCTATGCTTTTGGTGCCTCTCTGTGATTGTTAAGACCAAATTACCGAGGTTATTTCTGTACCCACATGCTGTCCTGTAGAAATAATACCCTCCACTTACTAGGCCATGATTTATGTGGATTTATTCAAAGATCCCACTAAAGAAAGTTTGGTGGTGATCACAGATTTCCAAGGACTATAATAACTTCTATAGAAACTGATTGGTTCAGTTTTTTCTATAATGTGACATAATCAGTTAGAAGAAATCTGGGAGTGTTAAATGCTCTGATTAAAGTCCTGTCAGTCATCAGTTCTGATCTCTGTGGCTGCAAAATGGGATCAGAGGCTGGTTCAGAATTTAATGTAGACCCAGTTCTCAGAGTATGCTTAGGGTTCAAATGGATACATCAAAGGGTGTTCTTGAGAAATTTGCACATCACACTTTCGTGGTCAAGATAACTCAGAGTCTTGAATAGTGAGGCCTGTGAAAGGGAAGCAGTTCTAATCAGTTCATAAAGAAGAGTTTTTGGGTAGAAACAGTTTACTTTTCTTCACCAAAGCGTATGGAATGAGAATCGTGATTAAATATACAAAAAATACTAAAATTAACAAAGTACTGTGTATTTTGGAGGTTGAAAAAGCAATTACTGAAAATGGTATTGGAACAACTGAGTTTTTAGGAAGAGATGGTGTTAGACTTCTCCCAGATCTGCTTAGCCATCCACAAGATAAATAACCCTCATGCTGCGGTATATCTAGGAAACAATTATTGCTGTCAAATGACCTCTTGGTTAGCAAGACAAGGCAGCATAGTCTGGAGATAAAAGCCCAGAGAGCCCGCTTTTGCAGAGCTGGGCAAGAGTATCTCATGCCAAGAATGATGATCTCCAGGGGCTTTGCTGTTATAATTTCATGTCATCCTTTTCAATTCTCTCTAGGTCTTGCCAAGCTCAGGGAGAGAAAGCCCCCAGCATTATGTCTCAGTCGGTGTCCCCTAAAACACTCTTCTGCATTTCTCCAAGAGAAACAGCCATAGGAAACAATGGAGGTATGTCCTAGAAATCATTGCACTGATTTTTAGAGATGATTTTATGTTACAAGGCATAACAATAGATCATAGAATTGATCAATTTCCACATATCAAGTTCCGCAGGGAAACCATATTATTTTCTTCTAGTCAATAAACTACTGAGTATTCTCTCTGCCTAGAGACAGCTCTGGGTTTCATCCTCTGCCTTCTCCAGACTCTAACCTATGGACCCAGCCCCAACAAGGCCTGAAACAGAAAGGATGTTAAGAAGTCCCTTCCTGGGGCGCCTGGGTGGCTCAGTGGGTTAAGGCCTCTGCCTTTGGCTCAGTTCATGATCCCAGGGTCCTGGGATTGAGCCCCGCATCGGGCTCTTTGCTCCGTGGGGAGCCTGCTTCCTCCTCTCTCTCTGCCTGCCTCTCTGCCTACTTGTGATCTTGTCTGTCAAATAAATAAATAAAATCTTTTTTTTTTTTTTTTTAAAAGAAGAAGTCCCATCCCTATGATCAGGTGAGGCCACAACTACTTCTGCTACCAGGCTTATTTTCACTATGCCTGAGGTGAAACCCTCCTCCCCCAACCAGGCCATATGACTGGTCTGTTGTCTAATTTTTCTCCACCTTTTTGCCCACCAATTCTCCACCCTCTTGTAAACCTTCCATCAGGCTATATTCTCCTTCACTCATTCTTTCCCTGGAGCCTGGAACTGGCCCTTATAGTCTCAGCTGCTCATTGCTTCTCAGCCTTTTAGCTAAGATCAAGTGTAATCTCAGCTGCTCAGTTTCCAGTTCTGCAGTGCTAATGGGCACTGCCATTCGCCTTGGCCTATGGAAGCCAGCTGCTCTTGAGAGTCCTAGTTCCCCATGAGCCTTGGGCTACATATAGTGGACTATTGGCCACTTTATTCAGAGAGCAGACCTTTGCCTGTTCACAGATTTCTTCTCCACTCCGCCAGCTCACTGTAGAGGTCCTGTATGGCTCCTGTCTGAACTTGTACTGCTTTTAGATCATTGTGCATGGATGGACACTTGAGCATCTGTGTGATATGATGGAGGCATTTTAGTATCATGGAAATAACAAGAAAAGAGTGATTTTTCTAATTATAGTTAGCAACTGTCTTTTTCTTCAAAGACCTTTGTGTGAGCTGGACCAGCTTCTCTTATATACTGTTTACTGACAGGTCTCATAGGTTCGGATGTGTTCATGACCTCAGGGCTGACAGTTGGGACAACAGATATGGGTTCAAGTTGCAACTCTGCTATTGTGTAGGACCTTGGGAAAATTTCATCACTTTACCGGAGCCTAGTTTCCTCATCTATAAAAACTGATGGTGAATATATATATATATATATATATATATATATATATATAATTACCTCTGTTAATTTCTATTAATATATTATATATATATACACACACACACACACACCCGTCATGATATTGGGAAGAAGATTAATGAAAGATTGGATGTGAAAATGTTTTGTGAATTGCTCTTTATCCTGTAAAAGAGAACCTTGTGAGTGAATGGAACTTTATAAACTGTTTCTCATGTGTGAAGAAATACATCAGGGTATCAGCCCATCTAGTGACCAAAAAGTCTGCCCACCAACTGACTGGCACTTATAAGATAAAGAGTGGAGTTTCCTGCCTTAGCAAGAGGTATAGGCTTGTGACTTGGTGGCTAGAAAAGCAAGGATGATGAATTTGATGACAGCCAAAGTTTGAGGCAGCAGTATGTATAGTGAAAAGGGCATGGGCTTTAGAGTTAGACAACCTGAGTTCAAATCTCAGCCTAGCTATTTAATGGCCAGGTGAACTTGGGCAAATTAAGCAATCTCTTTGAATCTTAGTTTCATCAAAATAATGCTGCCACCACACTATGGGCTTTTAAAAAATACAATCTGATCATCTTTGTCTATTAACTGGAACAGTTAACCCACTTATACTTAATGTATTTACGAATACACTTGGGATTAAATTTTTCATTTTAATGTGTAGTGTTCTTGGGACCTTTTCTCCTTTGTCTTTCAGTTAATTATTTTTAATCTTTTTGTTACTTTCCCTTTACCAGTTAGAAAGTTATATACTCTTTCTATTCATTTAGCTGTTTGTCTATACATTATGACATACATAAATAACTTTTCAAAGTTTAAAGTGAATCAAAGCTTTTATCCTACTCCTAAGTACTATAAGAATTTTTGGAACATATTCCCTATCTTAAGCTGAAATATTTTATTGCCTGGTATTTAAAGTCTGTCATTTACTTCTCTTTTTAATTCCAATAGACATTATTATTATTGTTTTATTGTCAATATTCATGTATATTTGCCCAGATTTTTACCCCTTTCTTTATTCTTCATTTCTTTTTACACCTCAGATATTCCATCTGGTATATTTTCTTTTGGCCTTAAGTAAATACTTTATACTTTTTAAGTAAAAGTTTAGACTAATCATCATGTTATTATTATTACATTGCCTGTAATTACCTCTATTTTGCATGAATTCTTGAAAAGGGTTTTTGTAGGGTATAGAATTCTAGGCTAACAGTTACTCTTGTTTGGCACTTTGAAATGGTCTACTGTCTTCTGTCGTTAGTAGTGAGAGCTCAGCTATTTATTGGCCATTCCTCTAAAGGGAATAATCCTTTTGTGTGTGTGTGTGTGTGGCTACTTTTTTTTTTATAAGTAGGCTCTATGCCCAACATATGGCTTGAATTCACAACCCCAAGATCAAGAGTTGCATGCTCTACCAAGCCAGCCAGACATCCCTCTGGGCTACTCTTTAAAAAATTTTTTTTAAATTATTTTTTACAATGTTATGTTAGTCACCATACAGTACATCATTAGTTTTTTGTTTGTTTGTTTGTTTGTTTTTTACGTCATTAGTTTTTGATGTACTGGACTACTTTTAAGATTGGTTGATTCTCTCTCACATACACATAGAACCTCCTCTCTCCCCCCACTCAACTCTCTCTCTGCTCAGTTTCATTATAATGTATCTAGGCAGGGACTTCTTTTCCTTTATCCTGCTTGGAATTCCCTGGACATTTCGAATCATAGAATTTGTATCATTATTCTGGCTGTGGGGACTATATAATTTATTCTCCCAGCTAGGACTCTCTTTAAAGAGGAAGGAGGGGATATTAAGCAGTAAGCTGCGGATAACAAGACTGAGTTAGGAGTGTTCCAAGAAATCGGTATACACGTGGTCACCATACCTCTGTCGCTCCAGCCATCTAGTGCTTACAGTTTACAGGGTAGATCTTTTTGTAGTCATTTACTTTTGACCTTTCAGTGTTTTCATAGTTTGTCTCTTGTTGGCAGCATATGGCCCAATTTTGCTTTTTTATCTACTCTGATAATCTGTTTCATTTAATTGAAGTACATATACCATTAGTTTAATCAAATTATTCATATGGTTGGATTTAGGTTTACCATTTTATTGTTTCCTATTTGTCTCTTCTGGGTTTTTGTTGTTGTTGTTGATCCTGTCCTGTTTTCTCCCTCATTTTGATTATTTGAGTATATTTTGGTATTCCATTTAATCTGTTGACTTTTTAGCTGTAATGGTTTGTGTTAGTTTTTTGTGGTTGCACCAGCAATTAAAATACACTTTCCTAAACTTTACTAGTATATTTAGAATTAATATTGTACCATCTAATGTAAAATGTAGAAAGTTTTTAATGATATAATTTCCCTTTAATCCCCACTCTCATCCTTTATAATTGCCCTGTGTATTAGATCTACCTACATTGAAAATCAGACAAGAAAATGTTACTCTTTTTCTTTGAACAATTTTATGTATCATAAAGAATTTAAGAAGTAAACCATTTCTAATGCTTTTCAATTTTTCTTGGAGATTCAAACTTCTCTCTTGTACTATTCCCCTTCAATCTTAAAAAAAAAAGCCAACAAAAAATAAAAAACAAAAAACTCCACCATAGTTGGGCACCTGGGTGGCTCACTTATTTGAGTGTCTGACTTGGGCTCAGGTCATGATCTTGGAGTCCTGGGATGGAGCCATGCATCAAGCCCCACATTGAACCCCAAGGCAGGCTCTGTGCTCAGCAGGGAGTCTGTTTGTCCCTATCCTTCTGCCCTTCCCCCTGCTCGTGCTCACTCACATTCTGTTTCTCTCAAATAAATAATATCTTTTTAAAAATACAAAAAAACACCATGATGTGTTTTCTTCATTTTCTTGTTGCTGAAAATGTATTTTGCCTTTATTCCTGAGGGATATTTTCATTGGATGTAGAATTCTGGGTGGCTGTTTTCCTTTCATCACTTTCAATATGTTACAGCACTATCTTATAGTCTTCATATTTTCTGGTGAAAAAAAAAATCTATGGTCATCCCGTATCACTGTCATCAGGTAAATGCAGATTCAAATCACTGTGTGGGACCTGTAACTTCTGATATGGTGGTATAACCTCAATAGACCAGTCTCCTGCTGGTGACTTGACTTGACAAAATACAAAAATAACCACCTGAGGAGTTGATGAAAAAATGTAGACCAAGAAAACTGCGGAAGAGAGCCTAAACTTGGGGAAGCAATGGGCATGGATGTGAGTTTGTGCTTTTTGTTTTTGTGGCCTTGCCCCAAGGGCAGGCATCAGTTGTTATTGAAACAGGACAGCAAAGGCAGCTTCAGCTCAGTAAAGGTGCTGATTTTCTGGTTAGGAGAACCAGGGAAGTAAACCCAGGCACCCTCGACTACAGAGTGAGGGATAATTCCCAGAGAGGAGAGAGCTGGAGTGAGGGCTCACCTAATCATGTGTATGAATATCGTGGAAGTCTTAGGCTGACCTGTGAGCCACATATGTACAGAATAGACTCAAAGGAGCAAGGTAAAAGCTTAAAGACTCGATCTGATATTTAAACCACAATTTCCCATGGATCATGGTTATATTTTGTTTGTATTGTGTAATTTTTATTCAGTTGAGGATTTTTTTAAGTTCCTTTTCTGTTATTAATTTCTGTTTTCACTCTCTTCTGATTAGAAAACATTCTGAATGGTTTCAGTATTTTAAAATGTGTTGAGGTTTTCTTCAAGGCTCAGCATACCATTTATATCGATGTGGATGGAACTAGAGGGTATTATGCTAAGTGAAATAAGTTGGTCAGAGAAAGACATCATATGGTTTCACTCATATGTGGTATATAAGAAATAGGGCAGAAGATCACAAGGCAAGGGAGGGAAAACTGAATGGGAAGTCATCAGGGAGGGAGACAGACCATGAGAGACTCTAAACTATAGGAAACAAACTGAGGGTTGCTGGAGGGAAGGCAGGTAAGGGGGTGGGGTAATTGGGTGATGAGCATTAAGGAGGGCACATGATGTGTTGAGCACTGGGTGTTATCCTCAACTGAAAAATTACTGAACACTACATCTGAAACTAATGATGTACTGTAAAGCTGGCTAATTGAATTTTAAAAAGGGCTCAGCATATAGATTTTAGTAACTGTTCCATGTGCTCTTGAGGAAATGTAAATTCTGACTTTTTTGAATGTAGAGCTCTATAAATGAATATTGTATCAAGTTTGTAAATTGTGCTTTTCAGAACTTTTGTATGTATACTGATGTTTTTGTCTGCCTATTCTATCAGCTATTAAAATAGATGGGTTAGTATTCTTTTATGATTGTAGAGTAGTCTATTTCTCTTGTTTCCTCAGTTTTTTCACTTTGTATAATACTTAGAAGCTGCATTATTATGTGTATACAATTTTAGGCTAGTGATATTTTCTTACTGATGATTTCAACATCTTTATCATCATAACAATATTGAAGAGCTATTGACTTGACACTACAAAATGTTGCACTTTATCTCTAGTAATGCTTATTGCCTTATATTTACTTTGCCTGATATTAGTGTAGTTATGTCAACCTTCTTTTAGCTAATTTTTGAATGAAATTTTTTTTATCCTTTTACTTTAGACCTTTCTGTGTCTTTATATTTGTTAGAAAGTAGTTTTTGTAAGCATGTTACAGTTTTATAAACTTAATCTTTTAATTGATACAGTTAGCCCCTTTACATTTATTGTAATTACTGATAAGATTGAGTTTATATATATCATATTATCATTCATTTCCTTCTTGACCCATCCGTTTTATATTCTTTATATCACCCTTACTTTCTTTTGGGTTAATATAAAAATATATTGTGTTGGGGCACCTGGGTGGCTCAGTCATTAAGCATCTGCCTTTGGCTCAGGTCATAATCCCAGGGTTCTGGGATTGAGTCTCGCATCAGGCTCCCTGCCCAGCAGGAAGCCTGCTTCTCCCTCTCCCATTCCCCCTGCTTGTGTTCCTTCTCTCGCTGTGTATTTCTCTGTTAAATAAATAAGATAATAATAATAATTATTATTATTATAATATAATAAATAATAATATTATAATAAACAATAATAAAATAAATAAGAATATTATAATAAATAATAAATAAATGATAATTTCTCTGTTAAACAAATAATAATTTCTCTGTTAAAAAATCTTTAAAAAATATTGCTTTTTTTCCTTATAATTTGTTATATCTTTTTTTTTTTTGCTATTCTCTTAGTGGTTAGTTAGTCTAAAGATTTAACATGTATTTATGAATTATTTCATTGGAATACAAATTGTTATTTTGTGTAATCCTTATAACCTTAGAGCCTTACAACCTATAAATTCTATTTACTTCTGTTATTGTTGTCATTCTGTTGTTAATATTCTTTTTTTTGCCCTCCTTTTTTAAAATTTCTTTTCAGCATGTTGTTAATATTCTTAATGATATTCAATGTGAATTCTACAAGGCACTATTATTATTACTTTGTGAAGTCAATACTTATTTATATTTACCCACATATTAGTTCATTCTTGTGTTCTTTATTCCTTCTTACATTTACACATTTCCTTCTGGGATCCTTTTCTTCTGTCTCAAGGACTCCCCTTATTTATTCAGTGTAGGGCTTGAAATGGTTGTATATACTTTAAATATGTTTTTAGGATTACCTAGTCCAATTGTACCCAAAGCTCTTTTAAAATATGATTTAAAGCACTAAAACCAGGCATTCAAAATATGAATTTTTAAATATATCCGTGTTTAATTAGTTATTACAGCAAACATCTTTATTTACTGTGATTTATTGTATTCTACCTGGAAGCAGAAGTTGTGAGATTATTTTACAACATCTGTTTCCTTTTTTTTAAAGTAGGTTCCACACTCAATGTGGGGCTTGAGCTTGTGACCCTGAGATCAAGAGTCACGTGCTCCACTGACTGAGCCAGCCAGTCACTTAAGAACACTTTCTTTAAAAGTAAGCTCTATGCCCTACTTGGGGTGTAAACTCACAACCTCAAGATCCAGAGTCATATGCTTTACCAACTGAGCCAGCCAGGCACCCCAAATGTCTGTTTCTTGAACTTGATTATATCTTGCATGGAGGTAGGAATGTTGTCTGGTGTGCTTATTTTGGGTCGTCTAACATTTATAAATTATTTGTGAATAAATTAATGAATAGGTGAGGTAATGTCTGTAAACTGCTGGCCAGATAGTTGGTACTTGATAAAATAAATGGTTCTTCTCTACCCTAACTCCTTATTTCCTGTCCACTCTATGTCATACTGAGGTGGGGGCTAAAATTTGTACCTTTTATCAGTTATTTTTTTCCTGTCTTTGAGTAGAGGGCAAAGAGAATGGAGTAGGAATATTTATTAGTAGATATTAATAATAGAATATTCTATTTGATTAGAGCAAATAAAAACATCAGGCTACAGGGCTGGGATGTTGAGGTGCAACTAACCGACCTTTCATGCAGGTTTGCTGGAGCTCAGGAACCAAGAAAGTGAGGATTAGACCTTTTTCACGTTATGGTTTTGAGATTCGGGTTGCAGCGGTGGATCATTTGTGAAGTAACCGCTCTCCTATTTCCACTGCAGAAATATGTTAAGTTGTACTTAATGTATTTATGAATTCAAACTGGAGGATGCAATGATAATCACTTAGCATCCTCTCTGTGTAAGAATCTGCAAATGAGCAAAGGAGCCTGGGGAAGTGAAGTGCATAATGTGAATGCGTGGATAAAAGGAGCAGAGAGGACCCCATTTTATCTACGTTAGATAATAAGGTTTTTGACGTTTAAGAAAATAGTGCTGTATAAGTAGCTGGCTTAGAGTATGTATCTCGGGTCCTTGTAAAAGTAGCTGCTGCCTCCCTGCCTTCTGGAATCAAGAGCTATATTGGCAGGATATAGCCAATTGTAAGTCAGCTATCTGCTCTAGTTATCGATTGTTACGACACAAATGGAGGGTAAAGGATTTATACTTGGTCATTTTTCAGAAAGGGTGTTCTAAGAGACATTCATTGTCTTGTCTGAATTTCTTAAATTATTATCCTCAAAGTTGTGACAGTTTTAGAAGAGAAGCATCATATTGCTTCCAAAGATAATACATCATAGCAGATGAAAGATAAAAGGAATTTTTGAGTGATTCAACACAATGATGTTCTTTTGCTTTTTAAAGCACTTTATTTTTGGGGGGAGCCCAAAGTTTCTACATTTTAACAATTCCATTTGCTCTCCCATCTTGAGAATCAAGTTAAAATAAGTTCCTCCTAGTTCTCCCAGTAGTTTGGCTTATATATGGACAGTGTAGTTAAATTTACAGAGCTCACTCCATTCATTTTCTTTTGGGTCTCATAGTAATCCTTTGAGATAGGCAAGGAGAAGAGTAACTCTCTGTCTTACAGGTACAAAAACCAGGACTGAGTTCTAGCTCCTGTTCTTGCATTTATTCTACTCTGCCATCTGAAAAGCTGGGTTTATGTGGACTAGGTTAGTTATTATTTGTTCAGCCATTTTAAACTCTCATATTCCAATTTTCAAAATATTAGATAGGAAGTGAATAAGTACATTTTTAAATTCTTGCTGGATCAAAAGACCTTTTTCCTTAAATATTTAATTAGACTTGTGTGTAGTAACTGACCTTGAACTCCGCTTTCATCTGAGAGGTCCTATCACAGTAAAATAGGTCTGAGGAGAAAAATATCAAAAGGTATAAGCAGCTGCCTTCGGCTCAGGTCATGATCCCAGCATCCTGGGATCGAGTCCCACATCGGGCTCCTTGCTCGGCGGGGAGCCTGCTTCTCCCTCTGCCTCTGCCTGCCATTCTGTCTGCCTGTGCTCTCTCTCCCTCTCTGACAAATAAATAAAAAATCTTAAAAAAATATCAAAAGGTAAAAAAGAAAAAAATGCAGCTTGAGATGAAGTGCTTGATTTAAAGAAAAATTCTTGCAACAATAGCTTTCCCACTCAAATGACAGGAATAAGTGGTAAGAAAGGCAGGGCTTTACAGTAGAAAGGGCAGACATGATTATTAATTCATTAGTAGACCACATTTTCCTCCTGTAGCATTGATAATTTTTCTTTTATTGAATATCATCTGTTTTTCTGTTGATGATGAACCATTAGGCAAAAAATAATCAGAGTTGATAACTGATTATATCCATTTGATGCAGCAAAATGAAAAATTTTCAAACAGAGGTTAGATGAATCTGCCTTCTTTTTTTTAGTAAAAGGCGAAAGATTTATACGATCTGAAGAGAAACCAGAGCATTGCCTTCTTTTTTTTTTAAGAGAGAGATGTGAGGGAAGGACATAGGGAGAGGGAGAAAGAATCCCAAATAGGCTCTGTGTCCAATACAGAGCCCGATGAGGGGCTCAACCTCATGACCCTGAGATCATGAACAGAGTGGAAATCAATAGTCAGACACTTAACCAATGGAGCCACCCAGGCGGCCCTGAATGTGCCTTTTTGTTTGGTTAATTGAATTGTCAGTAGTACTTCATCATAAGCTTTGCAAGTTCTTTTATAAAGCATTAGGTCTACAAAATTTGTCTTTGCCCTAGTGGTGACCCAGGGGCTAGAAACACCTCTGCTTAGCCACCTCATGCCCCTTTTTGTCTCTGTTGCTTCATTGCTGACTGGTATAGGTTGTGTGTGTGTGTGTGGTCCCCACATAAATGGCTGAGTGAACCTTTTATTTAGTGTATAGCTACTTTGATAGCCTTATTTTTATTCTGAATTTACTGTTGCCTTGGGATTTAAATTCATTTATTCATATAGTGTTTATTGAGCACTCATGTGTTAGGTACTGTTCTAGGCCCTAGAGACAAAGCAAAAAATAAGATAGGAATAACTCTTTGACCTCACAGAATATATATTCAAGTGTCAGGGGAGACAGAATCCAACAGTAAATAAAATATACAGTATGTTGGTGAAAAGTGCCATGGAGTTTTAAAAAAAAAAAAAGGAACTGAGAGGGAGAGGGAGTGTACCTGTGACATATGGGACATATGCTTCTATTCTAGAAAGCAGCAGAATAGCAAGTGCAAAGACCCTGAGTTGGGCCTACGTAAAGCCGCTTTCTAGAATATTCTTTCTCCCAGGGGTCTGCATGCATCATTCCCTCAATTCTACGAAATGCCAGGTGTCGGGAGCTGAATGAGGGGCGTGGAGCATGGTGGCAGGCAAAAGTCATAGATCACATGGAGGCCCAGATCATGGAGGATTTGTAGCCCAGTGAATGGATTTGAACCCAGAGTCTGGAAGAAGTTGGGGACCAGTGTCAGAGTTTGCACAGAGAAGGGGTATGATCTGGCTTACTCTGCCTGCAGTGTTGAAAACAGACTTAAAGAAGCATGGGCTGGAACAGTTCCATAAGGAGGCTGTTGCAGGAGTGGAGGCCAGAGATGATGGTGGCCCGACCAGGGTGGTAACTGTGGGGGTGGGGAGTGAGAAATGATGGGCTTCTAAATGTAATCTGAAGGTATTGCCCGTAGGATTTTCTTGCATGTGAGGTATGGGTGGGAGAAAATGAGAGGAGTCAGGATGACTCTAAGGGGTTTTTCCTGAACAACAAGAAGGAGGGGATTGTTGTTGACTTAGGGAAAATTGGGGAGGAGCAGGTTTTAGGGGAAAGCGTGGGTTTTGGTTTTAGACATGCTAAATTTGAGATGCCTGTTCAATATTCAGGTGGGACTCTTGAAGAGGCAGCTGGATACACACATCTAGGCTTCAGAAGAAATACATAGGTACGTTTGGGAGTTGTCTGCGTATAGATGGAATTTAAAGATTTGGGACAGATGAGATCAAGAGAGTAAGTACAGAGAAGGGGAAATGTCTAAAGACGGCCCTAGGGCCTCTAACATTCAAAGGTCAGGGAGATGGGGAAGAGCTCACAAAGGTGACTAAAATAGAGATGGCAGAGAGGTGATCTTAGAGACCCCAAGTGGGTGTCTGACAGAAAATGCAGAAGGAAATTTATTTTCAAGAGTACATCACTCTATTCAGCCTTTGGTGGAGGTACTTGAGAGTAGACTATGTGTAAAGGGACTCTCACTTATTTTTAAAATTTGGGGAGAGAGAATCCCCCAATAATTGGTTATAAGATGGCAAAGAGAGCGGGTAGCGACAAATGTGTCAAAACAACTATTGTAATGGAACCACTTTTTGTTCTAGTAAATGCGATGTGTTTTAATTAAGACATTGTCGCATTCCATCATCATGACAGGTCAATTTAGTACTTAGCCAATTTCTTTCTTTCTTTCTTTCTTTCTTTCAATTTGGGGATAGGCTGAGGAAAGATAGGAATGTAAAGGTCAGCTTGAAGCAAGACAGACTAACCATTTGGACATTTGACATCGTTTATTTTGACATTCAACAGCAGGTTACACAGAAGAGGGTCCGTCTACCACCACTAAATGTCATGTCACCAGTGACAGCTTGGAAGCTGATTCCACATCCCTGTTTGTTTGAAGAGCTATCCTTGATATACAAATGTCTTCTGAAGCAGAAGGTCAGGGCCATGTGTATTGTGAATTGAACACTCAGCCCCACTTTGGGTTCTTTGCTCTTTGAATTTTCCCTTCCGTCAACTTGCCTGCCAGTATCTGTCATTTCTAAGAATCAATTTAGAAAATCAGTGAGCAGGTGCAAAATCTGAGAATCCCTTCGAGTCCCAGGCGAGCTTGCCTAAAGCACTGTGGCACTACAGCAGCCTTGCTGGTACCTAGGAATAGTACTAATTAATTTTCAGTGCCTTTCCCCATCTGAGAGTTTTGGTCAGAAAGACTAATTTCCAAAAGATGGCCTGGAGCAGATTTAAGCACAGAGCCCTTTAATTGGCGTGAACAAGCAACAGTTGGACTTTCTGAATTGAGTTCTTCCGTGGTTAACCGGAGCGCATCGAGACAGCACTAATTGCCTCTTAGCTCCCAAAAGGAGAAGAGGAGAGGGAAAAAAAGAAAGCAAAGCAGTGACTGGTCTGACTAAAGTCATCCGCGGCCATTGTTTCTTGGGTCTGTTTCTTCAGGTGAATCCGACTTTGAAAGGAAAATACTTGAATTACAAACAGGTAGTATAGCAGTTGGACTATGTAATTTTTATAATTTGATGTAAAACTTCAAAAATCTGTTTTTATGAATCTGATTTGATTTGAACCTGTCAGGTTTTCTGAAACCTTTCTTTTCTTTTTGGGTTAGACTTAGGGAATTTAGGCTCTTTTTGATTTCTATACTGAAGTAGTCTCTTGTTATTACACGCACAAACAAAAGGTCCTGGTTGAGGAGAGCTTTTCATTTCAAAAGAGTACCAGCAAATTTGTGAGAGAAGAAAGAGTAGAGAGTATGTGCTCAGTTATAAGATGTCACATGTTATATGGAATGACTCATGTTCCGAGGCAGGTAAGCCATATATCGTTTTTCCGTAAGTAGATAACTCCATGTATGAATCCAAGAGAAACTGTGACGGGAGAGAGAAGCACTCAGAGGGTTTCTGTGTTGTATTCTCGAGGCCACTGTTGTTCACGGTTACAAGGCAAGGCAAGCGTGGCACCCGGGCGGTTTGGGGTCACATTCTGTGCCCTTGCACAGCCTTGCTAGAAAGATCCTAGGGAAAGTGTTTCAAGTTCCAAGTTTCTCCAACACGCTGGTCAGTCACCATCGTGTCCAAAACATCCATTTTCAAAAACATCCGTTGTGCCAATCTGCAGGATTTGCACCTTATCTAGAAGCCTCGGATTTTGACAACTAGGTTAAAATGCTGCAGTTCGAGGCAACAAGACATCCTTTTCATTGTCATTTTCCTTTATCTGATATAGTGTTGGGGTCCCACACTTTCCTCCTGCTCAGCCTCGCAGGAAATGAGGAGGAGGGGCTTGGCAGTTCTCTCTGGAGCATGCGCAGCTGCATGTGGCTGGCTCGTCTTTGTCACATGTCGCAGCCTGGGTGTTGGCTTTGTTGCACCCTCACTCTTGCTCACTCCCTGTCCACTCACACAGGCCTTTGCCTCGCTGTTGAATCTTAGCCATGCCGAGCAGTGTGTGAAATGCAGATTTAAGTAGAGGCAGGACCTGATTATTTTGTCTCCTTCTTTTTAGGTTCATCTGTTCATTTTTTCACTCAATCACTCAAACATTTTTTTTCTAGAAATAACTATGGGAAACATCCTGTGATACTTTGTATCAAGGGGTAAGTAGTACCTAAGAATTACCAAGTGGCAGGTACAACCATTAAAAAGTTATAGTTATAACTCCAAGTTGCTGAAGAAATAGGTTGGCTTCTGGAGAATCTGGGATAAGACTTGGGCATAGGTGACGAAGATGTCTTCAGAAATGCACATAACTATGAGTCGTTTAAATCTTATCTCCCCTTCTTTGTTTCAGAAGTGGCCTCCTCCTTTCTTTATGACCATTCCTACCTCCTCCTAGTTGCTTTCTGTTCTCTCATGTACCCTCTCTTAATGATTCTTAAAGTTCTTTCTTTCTTCTGGGGCCTTTCTCTTACCTGGAAAACATTCTTCAGCTTCCACTAGCCCCCAGCCAATGTCTGTGACCTTATCATATCATACAGCGCTTACCTGCTTTTAGTCTGCTTTCTGTACTTGCTACTGAGCTGAGAGTGCTCCTTCACTGTGTGTTGTGGGTTGAATTGTGTTCCCCCAAAATAGGTGTGTTGAAGTCTTAACCCCCAGCATCTCAGATTGTGACCTTATTTCGAAATAGTCTTTGTAAAGGCAATCCAGTTAAAATGACATATATATATACATATATATATATATATATGTATATATATATACATACACACACACACACACATATATTGAGATTTTACTTATTTATTTGTCAGAGAGAGAGAGAGAGCATAAGCAGGGGGAGCAGCAGGCAGAGCAGGCAGAGGGAGAAGCAGGCTTCCCGCCGAGCAAGGAGCCCGATGTGGGACTTGATCCCAGGACCCTGGGATCGTGACCCGAGCCAAAGGCGCACGCTTAGCTGATTGAGCTACCCAGGCATCCCTGAAATGATATCTTTTTTTTTTAAAGATTTTATTTATTTATTTGACAGACAGAGATCACAAGTAGGCAGAGAGGCAGGCAGAGAGAGAGAGAGAGAGGAGGAAGCAGGCTCCCTGCTGAGCAGAGAGCCCGATGTGGGACTCGATCCCGGGAGCCGAGATCATGACCTGAGCCGAAAGCAGCGTCTTAACCCACTGAGCCACCCAGGTGCCCCTAAAATGATATCTTTAAGGTGGGCCCTAATCTAATGTGATTGCTGTCCGCATAAAAAGGGGAAATTTGGGCACAGGCAGACATGTACAGAGGAAAGATCATCTACAAGCCAAGAAACACTGGAGCCTATTAGAAGGAGCAGAGTTTTCCTCACAGTCCTCAGAAAGAACCATCCCTGCCAACACCATGCTCTTGGCCTTCTAGCCTCTGGAGCCATGAGACAATACATTTCTGTTGTTTAAGCCACCCAGGGTTGTTACTTTGTTATGGCAGCCCTCACATGCTAGTACAATGGGCACAGCTACGGTTTCATAATGATTAAATCCAAAGGCTTTTTCTTACTCTGGTCAACCCTCCTGTACATGTTAACCCTATTAGCCACCTCCCTTTTAACATCTGAGAGTCCGCATGGTGAGGTGGCATAAATGAGAGCTCTGGAGTTAGGCCAACCTGGGTGCAAATTCTTGGGTAATTTAATTCATCTTCTCTACCCCCATTAAATGGAATTTGTATCTACCGCCAATGGTGGATGTGAGAATTACATGAGCTAATGCATGAAAAATACATATTCTCCCATAAGCACAATATAAATAAAAACTAAATGTTCGCTCTGTAGCCAAGTTGGGAAGGACCTAGACACTGAGCGGTTAGCTGAGATGGCAAGTCAAACGGTAGGACCCTGGGAGCGAGATTCTTGGTGCTTTAGCTGGGGTTGGCATTGGCTTTTCTTCCATAGTACTGCCATTCTCACTGTGCTTAGCAGGCTGGATACTTCCATTCGTGCGTTTCCTCTCCTATTAGATTTGGAGGTCATGGGTCATGGACATGGTAAATATTTGATGAATGAAGAAAGAACTGAATGGAACAGATCTAACAGAGCATTCCTGGCCAGTCCAAGGACTGAGTGCTCGTGCTGTTATGTCCACACTCGGTTGTGGAAAGCAGTGAGCTCTAGGAGTCTGCAAATCACGGAAGCTGCTGTTAATGAGTTGATTGATTGTTTGGACTAAAATGTGTTTTTCTGAAGTTCTTAGCAACTCCCTTAGCTTGGACTAGATTTTTAAAAAAATTATTTTTGGCAAATCATTACTCTGGTCGATCTGAGCGAGTGATGAAAATGCACTTTCAACATAGTTTTTGACATTGTGTATGCTGGTGTATCACTGTTACTTCTGTGATTGTGTCCTCTGATTTGTCCACTTGTGCCACTCAGATGCAGAGATAACATCCAGACCGGCCTTTTCCTTTTTTTTTTTAAGTAGTTTATCACTTTAAAAATGCAGAGTGCCAAACCAGAAAGAGCACTCAATTTATGGGCCAAAATTCTATGGCAGTAATCCTAGAAATCATAAATATGAGTAGATTGGAACTTAGTAGTTCCTATGTCATTTCAAAAACTAAGCTGACTGTGCACAAGAATGGACTTCCTCAGCAAAGACTAATTTTCCTTAATGAACAGTCTGGAGGCCTTATTACATGAGACTCAGGTAGGCTTGCATTGACTTTGTTATAGTTCATACATAAGGGGGCGCCTGGGTGGCTCAGTGGGTTAAAGCCTCTGCCTTCAGCTCAGGTCATGATCAAGTCCCACATTGTGATCTCTGCTGAGCAGGGGGCCTGCTTTTGTCTCTCTCTCTCTCTCTGCCTGCCTCTCTGCCTACTTGTGATCTCTGTCAAATAAATAAATAAATAAAATCTTAAAAAAAGAAAGAGATTTAGTGGCATGGGGTGATGTTCACAATGTATCAGTAATCAGGAAAAAAGCAAATCATGCAATCATAAGTATGGTAGGAGCCTAGTAAAAACAGGTACATGCATTCATAGAAGTCTGGAATGTAATTTCTTAGATTATTAACACTGGCTATCTCTGGGTTGTGGAAATAAAGATGGGTTTTATTTTTGTGCCTTTTAAAATATTTTCTATACTTTCGGTAATGAACAGGTATTAACTTCATAATCAGGAAAAGAAAAAGAGAGGGTACCACTTCCTATAAACACTATTATAGTGGGGTTGAATGGTGGACTCCCAAAATACATATCTATGCCCCAACTTCTAGAGCCCACGAACGTGACCTTATTGGGAAAAATATCTTTATAGATATAACTAAATTAGGATCTGGAGATGAATCATTCTGGATTATTGGGGTAGGCCCTAAATCCAATGACACCTGTCTTTATAAGAGATGGAAGGGGAGAAGGCATAGACACAGAGGAGAAAGCTATGTGAAGACAAGGCAGAGTTCATGATGTGGCCACGAGCTAAGGATTAGCGAAGCCGCCAGAAGCCAGAAGGAGCAAGGAAGTATTCACCCCTGGAGCATCCAGAGGAAGGACAGCTCTGCTGGCTGGCACTTTGATTTTGAAATTCTGGCCTCAAGAGCTGTGAGAAAATAAATTTCTGTTGAAGTTTGAGGTCATTTGCCACAGTAGCCATAAGAAACTAATATATGCTGTAAGGGACCATGCAGCCCAGGGGCTAGTCCTTTTGCATGGAGAATGGGATCCTCTCTCTTGTTCTCCTGTGGCCTGGATCTTTGGGTTCACCATCTTCGAAGAGCCATACGGAGTTCTGTCGCCACCTCATTGTCCATTTCAAATTGGTGTGCCTCCTTCTTGTCCCTCTTCATTTTCCTCTTATTTGTGAGACCTTACTCTTCATAAGTATACACTGCATCTCTTTTTTGGTGCAGGCTGAGAGCTTGTCCTCTGTTTTCTTGGCAAGTGGACGTTTGTTACTATGTATTTTCAAAAGGGTTTTTAAATTTTTTTAATTTTTATTTAAATTCTCGTTAGCTAGCATAAAGTACAGCATTGGTTTCAGGGGCAGAATTCAGCGATTCACGACTTAAATACAACACCCAGGGCTCATCACAACAAGTGCCCTCCTTATCTAGCCTATTCCCCACCCACCTCCCTCCATCAAACCTCAGTTTGTTCTCTATAGTTAAGAGTCTTTTATAGTTTGTTTCCTTCTCTTCTTTTATTCCCCATTCCCATATGTTCATCTGTTCTGTTTCTTAAATTCCACATGTGAGTGAAATCATATGGTATTTGTCTCTCTCTGACTGACTTTGCTTAGCATGATAGACTCTATTCCATCCACGGTGTTGCAATTGGCAAGATTTCATTCTTTCTGATAGCGGAGTAAGATTCCAGTGTGTGTGTCTGTTTGTCTTTCTGTCTGTGCACACATACTACATCTTCTTTGTCCATTCATCAGCCAGTGAACATTGGGGTTCTCTCCATGGTATGTCTATTGTTGAGAATGCTGCTATAAACTTTGGGGCACATGTAACCCTTCAAATCTGTAGTTTTGTATCCTTTGGGTAAATACCTCATAGTACAGTTGCTGGATTGTAGGGTGGTTCCATTTTTAACTTTTTTGGGAAACCTCCATACGGTTTTCCAGAGTGGCTGCACCAGTTTGCATTCCCACCAACAGTGCGAGAGGTTCGCCTTCCTCCACGTCCTTGCCAATACATGCTGTTTCTTGTGTTGTTAACTTTACCCATTCTGACCAGTGTGAGGTGGTAGCTCATCATGATTTTGATTTGTAAGGATTTTGTTTAGTTTTACTAAATTTTTTATCTGTAAAGGTTTTAATGGCTGCCCAGGGCCTCTGTATTTTCCAAGGAAGACCCACCGACCTTCACCACCCTTTAAAGTATCTGCTTAAAGAGGCTCCCAAATGATACTGGCACCCAGGACACTTGGGATATATTATTCTGTTAGGGGAGAAAGAAAAATTCTTTATAGCAAATGAAGAAAAAATATTTCCCACTGTCCCTGAAGAAGTTTCCCCAAACACCAGAGGTAGATAATTTAGAGCTATTTTGTTGTTCGTGTTTGCCAAGGAAGTGAAGAGAGCTCATTGGTGACTGGACTCAGCCTGCCATGCCAGCTTTATCTTCCATCTCTTGACAGTAATCTGTAGGTGCTGTGTTCCTTGTCCCCATGTCTCTGTTCCTATTCTGCTCTTCTGAAATGAGGCCCTCTTCCGCCAAGGTCCTCTTGGCCCAACTCACTTGCCTCCCTTCTCCTAATCATTCAGTTTTGGCTCAAGCTTCCATTCTGAGAAGTCTTTTGTGACTTCAGCTTCTCCGCCTGGGCCAGGTACCAGGCCTGGCCTTTTGTGCTTCTTCTGGAACATGACCTAACCTCTATTTCTGCTCTAAGTGCAGTGTGTGGAAGGGATCTTCCTGTGGAAGTAGGACATTTTCAAGTTCATGTGACCTGATGATAGCGTTCCCACAAGACAAAGGAAAGAGAAAATGAAGCAAACTCTTCTGTGAATGGAATATTGTTTGTGGCTGAATAATCTTTGCAAAGAAAAGGCTATAATAAGCCACAGCCATAAAAATCTTTTATCTTCTGCCCACTGGATCTATATGCAACATTCCCTCAGGAAAAATCTCATTTTTCTCTTGTAAGGAAAAAAAAAAAGGTAGTGGCTGATGAGAAAAAGTTGATCAAGGACTTCTGAAATGTGAGAAATTGCTTGCTTTCAATGATCAGAAAAAAAAGGCTCTGTTTGGCTCTCCTCTACCATACTGTGAGCTACTTGAGTGAGGCAACTTCTCGAATCCCTGCTCTTAGTGTGGAGCTGGCATTCCTTAGATATTTGAGGAATAGAAGAGGAAATATTTTCCTCATGGCCCTGTGCTTTGTGTTCAGGAACCGTGAGGAGAGAAGCAGAGCAATTTGATACCAGATCTGCCATTTGTCCGGATTAGTGTCCTGAAGCCCTTTAGACAAGACCTTCCGATCACCCATCTGAGAAACATGAAAGTGTGACAGGATTTTGAGCGGGTGAGAATGGGGAAAAGTAGATTATGCTTTTCCTTTGCATTCTAGAAAAAGTACCAGCAAAGTGCTGTATGCTGGGAATGTGGTAGGAACACCGCACACAGTGGGGGAATCAATTCACAGTCCCTCTGTGGTCAATAAACATGGAAATGTTGCTGAGAGACAAATCAACTCTGGTCCTGACATCCCTCCACAATAGGGCCCAGTATTTCAGGAATGACTGATGGTGTACCCAGGCATTTTCAAGCTGTACTATTCATGCTAAAACAACACAGGAGGTGTTTTTTAGTTACGGTCAGACCTAAGCACACAGTTGTATGAGACTTCCTGGAATGGGACAGAATTATAACTGCTAGTTAAAAGGTCCTGGGCCCAAGCCAAATGGTATCTTGGAACTGAGTCTCAAAACAGGAGAATCAAGAGCCACACGATTGACCAAACAGGCCGCCATACTGGAAGGGTATTGGTAGCTAGAAGCCAGAGAAGCATAAGGGAGCAGGCCGAAGGGAGAGCAAACTGCAGGGGGCTGAGACAGGTGTCAGCATCATTCCATGAGCACAGCCTTCCTCTGCGCGGCCTGGTGTGCTCCGCTGGCAAGGCGCACGCTCCTCAAGCTCTAGAAGCACTGCCTTTCCTCCTTTCCTGGCTCAGCTAGGTTAGCCCAGGCTGACAGACATGAACAAGTGTCTGTTTCAGGGTGGGTGGGATTAGGAGACCCCTGCCAAATACAGTATTTATGCTGAAGGGTTAATTTGAGGATTAATGATAAGATATCCTTTGTGATGTTCTATGTATCGAGTAGTGACTGAGCTGTATTTACTGAGTGTGAGGCCCTCTAATTAGAGAGGAAAGTATGGAAGTGGGTATTCCATTCCATGTTCTCAGCAAATACAGTGTCTCAGATGATGAAAGCAGGGAAAGAGCTTAGAAAATGTTGGTCATGTTCCAGGTAGAGTGCGAGGCAAAGAGGCGTGTGATAAGGAATGAGGCTGGAAAGATATGTCGGGGTAAACCCCATGGCTGGCCAGATTAGCTGTTCCTTAGAATGCTAGCTGGCTGGTCCTGTATAGAATATCTTGGAAGTGTAGAAGGCAGTTGGCTCCTACCGTAGTCTAAGCAGAGAGGAAGCGGGACTGATGTACTCTGGTGGCGGTTGCCCCCAGACTAGAGACAGGACTGATAGACATACTGGAGAGCTAAACTGGCTTTGACTTGTGACTGTTGGAAAGAAGGCAGAGAAAAAACAAAGATGACAGTACATTTGCAGGCCTGGATGACTTAGATGAGTCCGGTCACTCACAGAAATAAAGAAATCAGCGGCAGTCATCGATTTGAAGAAAGGAGATTTGCCTGGGTTTGAGCATGTTGGGTTTGCAGTGCTGGTTGAACATCTAAAAGAGATCCTCAAATGGCAGTTCGAAATGTAGAGCAAGACTAGCGTAGATCCCATTGCCGTAGGTTCCCATAGGTTCCCATCGGTCTCTGTACTCTCTCTACCTCTACACTCACCTCCTTCCCTCGTACCTATTTGCGTACTGAGTTTCTATCACTTTTGAGTGGAGAAGATTCTGCTTGTTCAGCGTGGAACTGAGAAATCATAGGTTCATTATACTATTTGTTTGTTTGTTTTAAATCAGGGAACTCATGGTTGGGAGAGAGGTCAAGGCCAAACCTGATGGGTTACGTTCACAGGAGTGATTGATCATTCAAGCCAGCGGGTAGACGCAATCCCCGTAGAAGTATTCTTGGTTGATCTGTCTTTTCCAGATTCATATGTTGAAGCCTTGACTTTCAGTGCCTCAGAGTGTGACCTCATTTGGAGACAGAGTTTTGACAGAGGTAATTAAGTTAAAATGAGGTCACTAGGAGGGGCCCTCATCCAATATGCCTGGTGTTCTTATAAAAAGGGGAAATTTGGACACAGAGACAGACATGCTATATGTATTCAACAGGATAGTGAGGTAACACTGCACTAAATTTCAGGGTTCTTTTTAAACCCATTTCTCAGTGAGAAATGCAGATTTCTCCCTCATACTGTATGACCATCGTAAGCCAGGGGAGAGGTCTATTTTTGACTAAGGCCCACAGAGGCTTCAACCCGCCTCGTCTACCTGATAGAACATGATTTCTCTTTAGTTGCTGCTTCGAGGCACAAGTGCATGGGCATTTCACACTGCTCTCCTAAGCTTCTGTCCCAGAACAACCTGTTGCTTCCACTCACAATTCGTTGTCCAGAACTAGCCGCAGGAACTAGCTGTGTGGGAGTCGGAAGTGCAAACTTTGTACATCTGGGAGAAGAGGAGAAATGGGTATTGGCAAGGGTGTGTCAGCTTTGGTGGGAAGATGCAGAGAAACCTTAGAGTGGTTTAGGCTGGGAGGGAACTAGACGTGTGCGTAGGCTAAGAGAAGGTGCCGGAGGAGGAGGACTTGGAAAGGGGAAAGGAGGAGGGTGAGAAAAAGCAAGAATGAGTAGGGCAAAGTCCTGGGAGAGGGATGGGCACAGAAGCCCCACTTAGGGTGGGCTTAGCCTTCTTTCAAGCCAAATGTGAACAAAAGAGGGAGAATGAAGTCTGTGAGCTTTTGTAGGGCACACAAATTCTCGTCCTCACCATTAGCAATATTATTCTGAGACTCGACCTGTCCTTCCTTTCTCCTTTCCAGATTTCTATTCACAATTCTTTCATATGAGAGTTCAGACAGTTCCAGCACTTCCAAAATTAACCCAAGACGATTAGTCAACAGGACTAAATTAGCAGGGCATGGCAAGAGTCAACTGCATCTCCCTCATCTTGAAGGTGAAGTTCAGGGTTGAATCAGAGCAGATACGTGAGGGTTGCTCATGGAGTGGCAGTTGGATGTTTTCCCCCTTTGTTTACATTTTCTGGTGGGGGCAGGAGGGAGATGGGTGTTGGGGGGGATGCGGGGGCTTCCAGTTTCCAAAGTGTCAGCCCTCCCCCCCGGCCATTAGCCGTTGTTACAGTCTGAGTAGTGAATAACCTTACTGGTTATTGGCAATGGTGATACTGTTGTTTTCACTGTACTGACAATTCAAAGGGAAGAGCAACAGGCATCCACATCTGCAAGGGATGGTAAGGCGGGACCATACTAAACCAACTAAAGTAAATGAAAAACAATTTTTTTCTATTTTTAAAACCCAAATCAGCGGCCGATTATCCAGTTGCTTCTTTACCATGTTTGTGCTAGCCTGGTTCACTCATCTTGCACTTGAGATGTCTGTTCTCTTTTTGGCCCTCTGTGGACCTGGAGAACAGCTGTACCAGCCTTTACGTACATGGAGACCATTATTATTTTGTCTTACAGTCTTAATTTCAAACTCAGAATATCTTTTCTCTTTACCACAAGGGTATCAGGTGGCTAATATGTGCCCATTACTGGGGCTATAAAATGAATAATAAATCAGTCTGCTTTCACAGAACTTGTAAGGGAAGAAAAATAGTTTTCTCTGTGCTCCTCTAGGTTCTTGGCTGGGACCCTGAACCCCCACCTCCTGCAGGTACAAGCCCTTTTCAGGCAAACAGGCTTGAGCAATGGTATGTAGAGAAGGCCCATCAGGGGACCCCTCTCAAAATATCCATAGGCCCCAACTGGCCACTGGGCTTCTCACAACAAGGCCCAGTTACCAAAGTTGCCATACCTCCCCCTTTTCCCTCTTGAAATATTGCAGGCAGCCTCTCCTCTGCTCGCCCGCCCGCCCGCTGCTCCCCTGCAGTGTATTTAATAAACTTGCCTCTTCTTTGTTATGCCTCAGCTGAATCCTTTCAACCTTAGCACCGTTGGCTTCTACCAGATCATAGCCTCCCTTTGGAGGCCCCCAACCGATCAGACAGACACCCCCATTTTGACACCACACTGTATATACGGGAGATTCCCAGGAAAACTAACTCCCCTAAATAGCCCTAACAATCACTTTATTTTTATTTTTTTAAATTTTATTTATTTATTTGACACAGAGAGAGAGAGAGAGAGATCACAAGTAGGCAGAGCAGCAGGCAGAGAGAGGGGCGGAAGCAGGCTCCCCAATGAGCAGAGAGTCCACTGCGGGGCTCAATCCCAGGATCCCGAGATCATGACTTGAGCTGAAGGCAGAGGCTTAACCCACTGAGCCACGCAGGTGCCCCCTAACAATCACCTTAAATACCATCTCCAGCTAAAGACAAAAATGGCGATGGGGAGGGGATCCAGATACAGGAGAGTTTCAGGCAAACACAGTAAAGGAGGGCATTGTTGTAATGTATCTTCAATTTGGTAAGAGTTTCTAGAGATTTAGTCCTCTTCCTCTTCCTGGGGCTGAGAGGGAGACATCTTACAAATAGAGATTTCCTTTATAAAAGTAGATTTCTCAAAATGAAACAAGATGGGATCGGGAGGGAGACCAACCATAAGAGACTCTTAATCTCACAAAGCAAACTGAGGGTTATGGGGGTGGGGGGTAGGGAGAGGGTGGGGGGGTTATGGACATTGGGGAGGGTATGTGCTATGGTGAGTGCTGTGAAGTGTGTAAACCTGGCGATTCACAGACCTGTACCCCTGGGGCTAATAATACCTTATATGTTAATAAAAAATTTAAAAAAATAAAATAAAAGTAGATTTCTCTCACAAAAGGGTAACTTCTACAGGTTTTCATAGCTTCTCCAGTGGCTACTATTTCTTAAAAGAATGACTTTGAGATAATCCCTATTACCAAAGAAACACCTTTTGGGGTGACCCATCCTGTTCCTCTTCAAATTCATAATCTAGTTGGACAAAGTCACACATTATATTCTGAAGGTATTTTCCCCTGTGGCTTAACAGTGGTAGGTGCAGGAACTGTGGAGCACAGAGAAGGATGGAATTCTCCCTGGCGCCATCAGGAAAAGCTTCACAGAGTTGCTAACAGTGGACCTCAGTCCTTTTTTCTGTCTTTTTAAAGATTTTATTTATTTACTTATTTATCAGAGAGAGAAAGAGTGAGAGAACACACAAGCAGGGGGAGTGGCAGGCAGAGGGAGAAGCAGGCTCCCCACTGAGTAAGGAGCCCCTGGGACCCCAGGATCATGACCTGAGCCAAAGGTAGATGCTTGACTGACTTAGCCACTCAGGCACCCCAGCTGACTTCAGTCTTAAAGTCGGAATTGGGGTTCCTCTCTGGCTGTGATCTTTCAGTGTTCATGAACTCTCCTTCCCTCTTTGCATAACCACATTCATATGCCCGAATCTTCCTAGCTTCAGGTTTCACCCTATCCTTTATAGTGGACTCTAATCCCACCCAGTACGAAGTGGACAGCCTAGGGTACCTCCACTGTCTCTGGGGATTCTTGGTGAGGGCTGCGGACTGTCTTACTAAGGTGCCTCTGAATCCTGTTCTCTGGTAGCCACTGACCCCTTGATCCTTGTTTTGAGGCTTTTCTCTTGAAGTAAACCTGCTTCTCTTTTCTGGTATTTCTCTCCAAAAATTCTATACTGGATTGGGGGGGGTCTTCACTGCCCACACCCCTTAAACCTTTGATTTGGGCTGTGCAGTACGCTTTGCTAAAGGTTGGAATACCTGGAAGGGGGGCAGGATTGAGGGGCAAGTGGGGACTGAAACTCCGCCCGTGGGCCACTCACCAAGCCCCATGCCCTAACTGGGTCCTGGGGGGGACGTGGTACCTTTTTCTAGTTAACCCAAATGTTTGGTATGGATTAGTGATGGCCTTGAAAAGGATTAACACTCTTAGTACAGCTAAACAACCTCAGGCACACATTCTTAAAATATGTATCATGTCTGCTCTGGGTCGGATTGCCAAATTTAGCACCTAAAAATACAGAGCACCCAGTTAAATTTGAACTTCAGATAAACAATGGTTTTTTTTTTAAAGTATATGTATGTACCAAACAACATTTGGGACAGATTTATGCTAAAAATTATTTCTTGTTCACCTGAAATGAAAATAGAAGGTCCAGTTAAATTTGACCTGCAACCCATGCCTCTGGGAGACAGTCTTCAGACCTCCCTTGTGTTTGTGAATCATCTGTCTATTGTGCTGTGTGGCCTCTGCCACTTCTCTCTTCCTCTCTGGGGCCTTTTCTTCTAACCACCCCAATTTTGTTAAGTTTCTTGTGGAGAACACCTTAGCTATTAGGCTGGTCTCAGCCCAGAACATTCTGGCTCTGCCTAGGAGCTCATGGTTATAACCAACCATGTTTCTTGTCTCAAATGAAAAGAGACATACTGCAGCCAGCTCCGAGTTTAAAGTGTTCCTGTTCTTTAGTACAGTTGTGTAACCAGATATCAAGGAGCAGAGTTCATGAAGGGAGGGTCGACCCATTATTGTGATAATATTGGTCCCGTCTTTCTTATGATGGATAAACAAATGTGATAACTTAATTGGGGACGTTAATGCCACTCATGTATTTTCAAGCTGGCAATTGAATCCTTGAGCTCAGGATGTTCAGACTGAGATTATTTTAGAGATTCTTTAGTCCATACTCCGTCCTCAATTTGTGGAGAGAGGAACTGAAACAAAGAGGGCGGGTGGGTGTGACTTGTTCAGGGTCACCGTTGTTCGTGTTAGAGCGTGGACTTCCCTGGAGTTCGCAGTGCCTTTTCTTGTCTTTTAAGAGATGCAGATGATTTGGAAGAATTTGCTTTTCTCCAAGAAGTACCCTCTCGCCCCTTGATTGTGATTCTGTCTGGTTGGTCCTTCCATGCTGTGCTAAGGGGAAGGGGAAGGGAAGGTTCTCAGTTGGTGACTCAGCCTCCCTGGGAAAATCTCAGTGGGATGTTCCTTCCCAAGCCCCTGTGCCCATCTTTGCTGGACCTCAGTGGCAGGTGCCCTGGGGGAGTTGGCTGCCCTCTGCTTATCCTCCTGGTCCTACCAAGGAGTCGGATTTATCCATAATTATTTCCACGTAAAAATAACACCTTTACATCATCACTTTCATTGCGATGAAGAGTAAGCACTCAGCTCTGAGTTCAAGTGTAGATATCTTCTCATTGCAAGAATATGCCCAATGTGATTTCATGGCCTATATATATATATATATATATATATATATATATATATATGTAAATATAAAAAATATAATATTATATATAATATATGATATAATATAAATACACATATTATATATATAATATATATATATTTTAAAATAAGCTCTACACCCACCATAGGACTTGAACTCACAACCCTCAGATCAAGAGTCACACATGCCACCAAGTGAGCCAGCCAGGTTCCCCCCACCCAAATATTTCTTGACAGTGTGCAGTGGTCCAGAAATTGCTAAGTTTCTCCTTCAGCTCTTCACCTGGAAGCCAATATGCGAGGGCCAGTCCAGCTGAGAGTGTTTCCTTCTTGTCACTTTTGTTTTTCCCAGGTTCGTAAATGTAAAACATTACTTCCTGACCTTCCTCAGTTAGACCACAGTGCTAAAGAGAGCCAATCAGTAACCCTGCAAAAAGACTCAGCCCCTTTGGTGAAGACTTGGGCATTTTTAGGTGTTCCTTGTCTCAACCTCCCCCTGCTGGTGAAAAACAGCCCACATAATTGTGTTCTGAAGCTGAAAATTTAAGGGCAGGTAATTTGAATGTCATGCTAACGAAATGCCTTCACTTACACAAAGGTAATACTTTTGCCTTTTAAATACAGAAAGATGAATGAGTATTTCTTCCACCATCCATCACCTGATCATTACCTGGCTGCTGCTAAGAAGAAGCCCGGGTTCTCTTGCACAGTCCATTTATGTATGACACATTTCATAAATGTCATGAGCCACCATAATCCGTAAGTTGACTCTGTGTTCTTTGGCAATTATGACACAGGCCTTTGGCTGTTGGAATTCCAAAGGACCATGAGATGGGATGGGATAGCCTACGGTGGGGTGGCCTGATTGGGTGAGAAGGCTCCAGGGGTGCTGGTGGTGAAAAAATTCACCCAAGGCACAATGAAAGAGCTAGAAGTTTATCGAATACACCACAAGGGAACCGTGGGCAAGACAGCAAAGGAGAGACTGTCTCCCGCGAGGAGAGGGTGAGGTGCCACAGTGATGGGGTGGAGAGGAAATATGGGGAGAAATGGAATTTTCCATTTCTTGGTAATCTAGGAGCTGTGCCTGGTTGTAACTGGTCAGTTAGGACCAAAGGCTGTTTCAAGGTGGGACACTTAATGAGCCTGTTTGCATTCACTCAGTGCTCACTGTGGGGCCCTTTTGCCTGGTGCAAGTTTCCATTGCTCAAGCCTAGGGCCCACATATGGCATAAGCAGCCCCGGCACCTACTTATGGCTGACCTTTTCCACCTTCTGTGGGCTGGTTTTCACTGCCTGTGGTGTATGAAAATTAGATGTTTGTGCCTGTTAGAACGTTGCCCAAACTCAAGAATGAAGGGTTCCAGAATGAGTTCCTAGCACAGAGAAGGCGTGAATGCTCCGTAACTATGGAATGAACCAACATTACAGAATTAATGAGGTCTATTTCTCTGGTGTCTATACTTTGTCAAATTTATGTGCACTGCCCAGAGGAATTTTCTGCTTCCTTTTTTATTTCAGGTAACTTCTTCATGGTTGGAGATGATTGGTATGTAGCCTTTTTTTAAAAAAAAAAAGATTTTATTTATTTATTTGACAGAGAGAGATATCACAAGTAGACAGAGAGGCAGGCAGAGAGAGAGGGGGAAGCAGGCTCCCTGCTGAGCAGAGAGCCTGATGTAGGGCTGGATCCCAGGACCCTGGGATCATGACCTGAGCTGAAGGCAGAGGCTTTAACCCACTGAGCCACCCAGGAGCCCCGATATATAGCTTTTAGATGAATTAGATATTAGTATACTATTTGTAATTCTGGGAATTAAGTTGAGAGGGGGAAACAATGAAAAAAAAAGTTATTATAATAGAAAACAACATTTTCTAAAAATATGTGATCCTTTCCACAAGCTTAGCTCTGCAGTGTACATCTGTCATTTTTGAAAGCTCCTGTGCTGAGAAATGATGTGGAGGAATACTTCAAATTGTAACATACTTTATAAATGTTAAATAGCTAGCCCTTTTGTCCATTTGAGATCTAAGAGTATAGATAATCCATTTTTTAAATTTTAGTTTAAGAATATTTAATAAGCATTATCTGTATTACATATATTATTTTCCCTATTTTCCATGTTCATATTCAATTGCATATAAAATTTGAAAGACCTCTCACTTTATTGATGCACATATTTACAGAATAAAGTGATTTTTCAAATATAAGATCATTATGATAAAGATTAAATGTGGATTCCAGGTGATGAGACGTAATTTAGTTAAAACTATATAGTGATCCAGTGTCAAATCTGGAAATGTGTCCTCTAGATACCAGACAATGAAGAATTTTCTTCTGAAGCAAACAAATCTCAAAGAAAGATCATTGGGATCACTAAATAAGTCTGGTTGCAATCATTTTTGTTGATTATTGCATAGTTGGAAAAAGAATGTGCATTTAACGAAGAAATTTCTAGTTTTTTGCCTAAAATGTTTAAAAAATTCTCAGACTAAACTATTATAGTCATCTGAATGTTAAAAAAAAAAAACCGCCACCAGCTTTCATATAAATTTGGATTGCTTCCTCTCTTTTCAAGAACCCTGTCATACTTTTGTGTGAACTTTACCAAATTAAAGTTTTTTACTGACCTATAGGGGATGAGTTCTCTAAAAGACCCGTCAGATCTTTTTCCCCAGAACTTCCTTTTTTCTTATTTGTTACCATTATCGCACATTCCACCCATTTTTGGATTGCCTGTGGTAATGCTGAAGTATGTGTAGCGACGATTAAGACACGGTACCGTCGAGTTACTGGTAGCCTATTAAGACAAAGAAGCTATGTACACAGTGTTGATGAGAAGCATGGATGGACACCTATGGTCTGGGCTCTGCGTATAAAGGCATCACACTGAGCTCCATGTGTATGAGTTTACTTATCTGTAAAACAAGGGCTTCCTTTTTAATGAAAAAATTTTTTAAAAATAAACTCTATGCCATATATGGGGCTTGAATGCACAACCCCAAGATCAAGAGTCACATGCTCTTCCAACTGAGTCAGCCAGGCACCCCTGTAAGATAAGGGCTTTAGATGACATGAAATTTAAATTATTCAATGATTTTATGATAGATACTATAAAATGTATGACCAATGAGATTTATATCCTTTCTGTGTGATCAGTGTGGTTTCTTTAGCATCTACCATAGAAACTAGCACACAGTAGATGCTCAGTTGTCTACTGAATGACTCAGTTCACAGAAAACATACTAAAGAAGTCAGAGCAAGGGAACAAATTTTTGGATTGGGTGATCATTGAGGACTTTGTGGAGGAGATAGTGTTTGAAACAGACATCTAAAAAAGATGTTTTCAGGTCACCTGCTTGGCTCAGTCAGTTAGGTGTCTGATTCTTGATCTCAACTCGGGTCTTGATCTCAGTGTTGTGAGTTCAGGTCCCTTATTGGTCTCTATGCTGGGGGTGCACTTGAAGGCACTTTGTATCCAAGGAAGGCTATATGGTGTAGTGGGAAGAATATAGGACTTTGAATCAAGATTTGAGTTCAAATTCAAGCTCCACCACTCATTAGAAGGTGTCCTTGGCCAAGTCACTATACTTCTCCAAGGCTCAGTTCCTCATGTATACAATGGGGTTGACGATACCAGTTCCTGGACAGATTGGTTATGAAGATTGGATGACACAGTGCTCAAAAACTTGCGGATCTGAAGGAGTGACAAACGTCGTAGAAGCATGGAGTTAGAAAATGAAAATTATGTCTACAGATTTGCGAATATTCTCTGTTGGCATAGGGTACAGTTGCAAAAGAAGTTGGATTCAGTCTGCATAGAAACATGCATGACGTGGTTAAGAGTGTGGAAGAATCTTCTTTTTCATTCTCATTAAATTAATTCAGTCATTTTCAGCTGAAGTTTCTTTACCTTTCTGCATATGTTGACAGGGTTTTTTCTTTTTTAAAGATTTTATTTATTTATTTGACAGCGATCACAGGTAGGCAGAGAGACAGGCAGAGAGAGAGGGGGAAGCAGGCTCCCGGCTGAGCAGAGAGCCTGACGTGGGGCTCTATCCCAGGACCCCGGGATCACAACCCGAGCAGAAGGCAGAGGCTTTAACCCACTGAGCCACCCAGGTGCCCCTGTTGACAGGGTTTTAAGAGAAAATTCCAAAAAACGACTAACCTTCCCCCCCATCCCCATCCACTTTTATCTGCAGTTACTCACAGGTGTTGAATGTGGAATAGGTAGAGTTCAAGTAATAAAATGATTCTAGTTCAAATTACTTAAAAAGATAAAAGTACGTAATAGGTGTTTAATGATAGGGGTATTGCTTGGTCCAGTTCAGCTCTTATAATCTGAGACTGTCTTTGGGAACTAGGAGCACAGTGGTAGTTCTCTGAGCAGGACATCTCTTTCTTCAGAGACCACTGCTAGCTGGAATCAGGTGGCTTGTGTTCTCATCAGGACAGTTCTCCAGAAATATACATGTGCAAATCAATGATTGATTAATGGTGACTCACTTAAGCTGCTTTTCGATAACCAAGGCGTCACCATGAAGGAATGCTGATGGAGGACTTTAAAAGCAGCAAGAATTGCTAGCAAGCAAGGCCAGTGAATTAGTAACCATTATTTTTTATCCTTTCATTTGTACTTTGTCCAACAAAGGGTTTTGAAGTAATATAATGAAACAGTACAAGATAAAAAAAATAAGTGAAGGCTTTGGGTGTGGAGTTGCAGAAGGGAAAATGGGCACATGCTTGGTTTTGACTGTGTCCTGGTGAAGCTGAGTATGTCTTCTCAACCTGACCGCACCCTGACTTTGATGGCTGATTTCGGTTGCATGAACACAAGCTCTTCCTGCTCTGACTTAGCCTGTAACTTGGAATTTCTGGCAAGATCTCATTCTAGTAGCATTGACTTGAAGATTTGGATTTTTCTGTTTATTGGGTACCTCCAGGGCCAGCTCTCTGGGTCTCTCTCCAGGAAGCTGGAAGCCTTGACTAATTAACACATATGGAAGTACTAGGATATTCTTCATTCCCACTCAGAACAGGGGCCTGAGTGTCTGTTGAATTAGACACTTATCACCTCTTCGATTATCTACCTCACACCATTAGAATTCATAGGAGACAGTACTGACAACCTGTAAATAGCTCTGAGCCTCTCATTGAAAGGATTTTGCTTCTTCCTATTAGACCTTCAATCTAATTTGATAATAGTAGTATCATTCATATAGTCAATAACATTGAATGCAATCATCATGATTATCACTAATGATAGCTCAGGGCTGTACTAAAAGTCATTATGACTATTTCCTAGTGGATGTGCATCTGAGGAGTATAACTTAGCATCACTACCCAGGGGACTGTAGCATATCAGCAATCATATTAATTTGATTAATTTGAAGCATAATAATTTGATGTATGTTTCAATTGTCAAGAATAGTTCAGAATTAATGCTACGAATTTATTTAGTTCACTTTCAGGGTGCAGCCTAATGCTACTTTTCTGGTCATCGCACATCTCCATTTTTAATTACGGACTATCTCATATGATTTATAACAGAGAATGAGAGATTCATTTTGCTAATTCATATACTAGAATTCTAAATGGAATGTGGTAGCAAGGAAAGACTGTTCTTTTACACCTCTAGATCTCACTGTGACACGCACAGTGTGAAAATGGAAATAATAAAATGTTTTGCTCTAGGGGGGTTTTGGTTGTATTATTGTCAGATGTTCAATGGTTCATATCCTGGTGAGTTGCAGAAAGTTCTGATATATATATTTTTCTATTTGCTTTTCATTTTCCTTGCTAAGAATTACTTAATTTGTGTCTTACTGAAATTTTTCTTATCAGCAAATCAGTTCAGTCACTTTCAGCTAAAGTTTGCCTCTCTGCATGTATATACAAGAGATTTAAAAAATTATGAGTTTCAGTTAGACATTATAATTTGACACTTGTGCTTGCGACAAAATGATCATCCTCCAAAGTGTCATTACCACCCATCACCCTACAAATTGACCTCCTTTACCCCTTTTGCCCACTCTCTCAGCACCTTTCCCTTCTGGTAATCACTGACCTGTTCTCTTTATCTGTGAGTTTTTCTTTTGTTTGTATGTTTGTTTGTTTTTTTAAAATTCCACATCTAAGTAATATCATATAGTATTTGTCCTTCTCCTTTTGACTTAATTCAACTCACATAGCATAAAGCCCTCAAGGTCCATGCATGTTGTTACACATGGAAATATTTTTTTTATGACTGAATAGTGTAGATACACCACATCTTCTTTATCCATTCTTCCACTGATGGACATTCAGGTTGCTTCCCTATCTTGGATATTGTAAATAATGCTGCAGTGGACATAGGGATGCACTTATCTTTTCAAATTGGTGTTTTTATGTTCTTCAGATAATTAACCAGTAGCAGAATAGCTGAATAATATGGGAGTTGTATTTTTTTTAAAGATTTTATGTATTTATTTGAGAGAGACAGAGCATGAGCGGGGGTAGGACAGAGGAAGAGGAAGAGGGACAAGCAGACTCTATGCTGAGCACAGAGCCTGACATGGGGGTCTATCCCAGGACCTTGAGATCATGACTTGATCCAAAGTCAGGTGCTTAACCAACTGAGCCACTCAGGTGCTCCAAAGATTCTATTTATTTATTTATTTATTTAGAGTGAGAGCAGTGAACAGGGGAGGGGCAGATCGAGAGAGAGAGAATCTCAAGCAGACTCTGCACTGAGTGCAGAGCCCTGCGTGGGGCTCTAACTTACAACCCTGAGATCAAGACCTAAGTGTAAACCAAGAATCTGATGCTTAACCCACTGAGCCACCCAGGGACACTGGGAATTCTATTCTTAATTTTTTGAGAAATATCCATACTGTTTCCCATAGTGGTTGCACCAATTTACAATCCTGTGCATAGTATAAAAGAATTCTCTTTTCTTTACGTCCTCTCCAACATTTGTTATTTCTTGTCTTTTTGATAATAGTCATCTTACAGGTGAGGTAGGATCTCACTGCGGTTTTGATTTGCATTTCCCTAATAATTAGTGATGTTGAAAATCTTTCTATGTGCCTGTTGGCCATCTGTACATCATCTTTGGAAAAATGTCTATTCAGATCTGCCTATTTTTTGAGTTATTTTTTGTTGTTGAGTTTTAGGAGTTCTTTATATGTTTTGGTCATTAACCCCTTATTACATGTGTGATTTGCAAATACCTTCCCCTGTTCAGTAGGTTTCCTTTTTGTTTTGATGATCATTTCCTTCACTGTACAGAAGATTTTTAGTTTGATATGGTCTCATTTGTTTATTTTTGCTTTTCTTTCCTTTGCCTTTGGAGTCTGAACCACAAAAACTTTGCTAAGACCAATGTCAAGGAGCTTATAGCCTATGTTGTCCTTTAGGAATTTTATGGTTTTTATCTTACATTCAAATATTTAATCTATTTTATATTAATTTGTGTGTGTGTGTTATGAGATGGTGGTCTATTTTCTTTCTTTTGCATGTGGCTGACCAGTTTTCCTAACGCCATTTATTGAAAAGACTGTTCCTTTTCCATTGTATGTTCTGGGCTCCTTTATTATGAATTGTCTTTGTACATGTAGGTTTATTTCTGGGCTCTCATTTAATGTTTGTTGACCTGTGTATCTGTTTGTGCCAGTACCATAGTGTTTTGATTACTGTAGCTTTGTAGTATAGTTTGAAATCAGAGAGTGTGATACATTGAGCTTTGTTCTTGTTTCTCAGGATCACTTTGGCTACTCAAGATCTTTTATGTAGGTTCTGTACAAATTTTAACATTTGTTCTAGTTCTGTGAAATATGCCATTGGAATTTTGATAGGGATTGCATTGAATCTGTAGATTGCTTTGGATAACATGAACATTTTAACAATATTTTCCAATTCAGGAGCATGAGATATCTTGCCACTGTTTTTCTGTTTTTACTTTCTCAGTGTCTTGTAGTTTTCAGTATATAGGTCTCTTTACCTCCTTTGTTAAATTTATTCCTGAGTATTTTATTCTTTTTGATATAAATGGTATTTTCCTAATTTCTCTTTTTGATAGTTTCTAATTATATGTATGGTTTATAATTATGTATGTAGTTAATTGTATGTAACAAACCTCAGTTCTGATAAGTAGCAGAAATCATTTGAAAGGTTTATTCAGCTAGCTTTAGGCAATATCTTGGGGTTAGGGGAATGAAGGGACTATATTGAGGGACTTTCTAGAGCTTCTGTAGTGAGCAGGTATTGAGAGAGAAGCATTGGAAATAGTAGAAGTTAAGAGACAGGACAGAGTTATAGGCTATGTTCCTAAGGCATGGGTATCTAACAATGGCAAGTGCAGTATCTCTTAGAGTAGGGTGAACTCTTCTTTGACCAAATGTTATATGGAAATCTTCAAAATCCCAGCCCGTATTTGCACATGTGGTTTGGAGGGGGACATGTGGCAGAATTGGGTGATGCTTTTAAATCAAGTAGAGAATATCCTTTGGTTCTTTTGGAGCGGGTCCTCAAGCAATAGATGGATCAATTAAGAACAGGATTTGAAGTCCTGTTGGAGAGGCCTGATCAGTTCTAGAGTGGGGTATGGCTGGTTTACAAAGGCGAGATTGAGTCCTGGTGGGAAACTGGGACAGAAGCCCATGCAAAAAGGCTACCAATTCAGAAAGAATTCTAAGAAAATTGTGACCAAGCATTTCAGAACTGACTGTTCCATTCAGTGCACATTTGTCAAGTATTTACAGTGTGCTGGATTCTGAGCCAGGCATTGAGGATATGATGCCCATAGATTGTAAGGAACTGAGAGGCCAGTGAACAGAGTATGTACCAGGCTCACCTAGGATCATATGAGGGCAGTCAGACATAATCTTGTTCCCATCTCTTGGTGTAGCTGGGGCTCCTATAAGTCTCTGAACCCTAGGCAGGATTGGTTTTAATGATTAGCATATTCCCTGCCCAATGCATTATCACACTTAGAACTTATAGTTAGATAAAAAATTATAGATGGGGCACCTGGGTGGCTCAGTCATTTGAGCATCTGCCATTGGCTTAGGTCATGATCCCATGGTTCTGGGATCAAGCCCCACATCAGGCTCCCTGCTCCCTCTCCCTCTGACTGCTGCTCCCCCTGCTTGTGCTCTTTCTCTCTCTCTGTCAAATTAATTAATTAACAAAAAAATTTTATAGATAATTAGGTAGCTTAAAATTTTTAGGTAGATGGGTAGATGGATAGGTAGATAGATACATACATGGACAGAAATGAAGCTCAGCTATTCCAGCAGAGTGGGGTTGCCAAAGGCAGAGGCTTAACAGTTTATAGCAATTAAGCACCTTTTCACCATTGGAGAGCCATGCAAGGAGCATTTAACACTTAAGATATCAGTAAACAGACTGGTGCACCTTCCTGTCACTGCGAATGTTTTCAGAGCTATGAAAAATCTATAGCTGACTAAAAATCCTTGAGTAATCTTGCTTAGGATCAAAAAGTTTTCATTAATGTCTTTAATCTGTGTAATGAAATCTCAAACTATTTTTATGCCTTTATTTCTTCAGTAACCAAAATCTCAAGAGAACCCAATAAATTGGAATGTGACCTAAAATCAAGAGCAAAGAGTCATCAGTCAAAAAGGAAGATTATTTGGGAAACAGAAATGATTTGAATACCAAAGAAGCAGTGCATGTTGACAGAAATATATGTTTGTAACTATTATTCCACCAGTCATGTAGGCCACAGAACAAATCAAGAATCTGTGTCATATCAAAAAGAAATTTGATTTTAGATTTCTACCACCTTGATTTTCTGGAACTTCAACTTACTCTCTGAACCTTGGTACTTTGTTGACTCCTTGCCTTATCCCCCATTCGTGGTGTTCCCCATATTTTCCCCCTAAATTTTATTGAGAAATAATGTTCTCCATCTTTTTTTTCTTTCCCTCTTCTTTATTTCTCTCTTTCTTTCTTCCAAATTCTACTAGCCAGCATATAGTGCGTTTTTAGTTTCAAATGTAGAGTTCAGTAATTCATTAGTCGCATATAACACCCAGTGAGTGCTCATCACATTACATGGCCTCTTTAATGCCCATCACCCAATTACCCCATCTCCCCACCCATCTCCCCTCAGCAGCCCTCAGTTTGTTTTCTAGAGTTAGGATCCTCTTATAGTTTGCTTCCTTCTCTGTTCCTATTTTATTTTATTTTCCCTTCCCTTCCCCCATGTTCATCTGTTTTGTTTCCTAAATTCCACATATGAGTGAAATCCTGTGGTATTTGTTTTTCTCTATTTGACTTATTTCACTCAGCACAATACCCTCCAATTCCATCCATGTCAATGTAAATGGTTAAATATTCATCCTTTCTGATGGCTGAGTAATATTCCATTGTATATATGGACCACGTCTTCTTTAGCCATTCATCTGTTGATGGACGTCTTGACTCTTTCCACTGTTTGCCTATTGTGGACATTGCTGCTGTAAACATTGGGGTGCAGATGCCTCTTTGGATCACTACATTTGTGTCGTTGGGGTAAATACCTAGTTGTGCAATTGCTAGGTTGTAGGGTAACTCCGTACTGTTTTCTTTTCTTTTCTTTCTTTTTTTCTTTCTTTGACAGACAGAGATCACAAGTAGGCAGAGAAGCAGGCAGAGAGAGGGCACAGTGGGAAGCAGGCTTCCTGCTGAGCAGAGAGCCCAATGCGGGGCTCAATCCCAGGGCTGTGGGATCATGATCTGAGCCAAAGGCAGAGGCTTAACCCACTGAGCCACTCAGTTGCCCCCTCCGTACTGTTTCCAAGAGTGGCTCAAACAGCTTGCATTCCCACCAACAGTGTAGGAGGGTTTCCCCTTTCTCTGTATCCTTGCCAGCATCTGTCATTTCCTGACTTGTTAATTTTAGCCATTCTGACTGGTGTGAGGTGGTATCTCATTGTGGTTTTGATTTGTATTTCCCTGATGCCGAGTGATATGGAGCACTTTTTCATGTGTCTGTTGGCCATCTGGATGTCGTCTTTAGAGAAATGTCTGTTCATGTCTTCTGCCCATTTCTTGACTGGATTCTTTGGTTTTTGGTTGTTGAGTTTGATAAGTTCTTTATAGACTGTGGATACTAGCTCCTTATCTGATAGGTCATTTACAAATGGCTACTTCCTTTCTGTAGGTTAACTTTTAGTATTATTGACTGTTTCCTTTGCTGTGCAGAAGCTTTTTTTCTTGATGAAGTTTCAATAGTTCATTTTTGCTTTAGTTACCCTTGTCTTTGGAGATGCGCCTAGCAAGAAGTTACCGTGGCTAAATGTTCTCCATCTTGAAGAAGTACTTCACACTTACTTTTTCCCATACTCTGTCTCTGCCAGATCAGGTCATTAATAAACAATCTTCAAATGGCAATGGCTTAACACAATAAATATTTATTTCTTGTTTATGCAAAATCTAGTGTTGGTCTTCCCAGCAAGTCCATTGTCATGGGCAGCTCTTCAGTTTCCTTCCACCTTGTGATGCTGTCATCTTCACTGTGAGTCTCTATGGTTACTGGATTAGGAAAAGAAGGTGAAAGGATGGAATACTTGACCCTTAGTCCAGAAGTGGTACATACTTCACTTCTGCTTTTATTGCTTTGGCCAGAACCTGTCACAAGGCCCAACATAGATGCAAGAAGGACTGGGAACTGTAGCCCTTGGCTGGGCATTTCCTTTCCAGTGACAACAGTACACTTTGGTGTGCTGCTGGCTGTTTCTCTTTCACCATCCTTTGAAAACATTGTTCAATGAGAGTCCCTCAGCTCTCTTCTGATTCCTAAGTGAGCTGCTCTGTTTTTATTCCGGCCGATCTATGTGTAATCACAAAATCCTCCAAAGTCAAAGCCACTGGTAAGAAATACAGTCCTTTCTTTGAATTTAAATAATGTATCTAGAGAAGAATGGGTGCCTCTTTATGTACACAGCTGCAACATCATACCATTTATGCATTCTGGAGCCTGAAGTCCTACTTTTAAAGTTGGACCATCACTTAGAGGATAAAAATAACCAAATGCAATAACTGACAATAATTTCAGCTCAAGTTTTAATATTTGTTTAATATAATGAATTTGGGGAATAAAACCTTGATCTACTTTTCTTAGACAGAAGCTGGCTATTGATGGGCTCAGTTGAGTTTGATGAGTTGTATTCTCTGGTAGTGGTTTCTGACACTTGTATAAACAAGAGTGACTCACATTTTGGTAAGAAGCCTCTGTTCTAAACACTTCTGGGGTCACCTTTCAGCATAACGCATCAGCAAAAAGTCTAAATGTATATACATATATGAATGGATCCTTCTAAGGGCTGAAAATACTACATTTGATTGTCCTGCCTCCCTGGATTCTATTAGTTTGCAGAGACCAAGGAATAACATAGGGTTCTTAATCTTCTGCACTTAATTCGGGTCCTGTTATTTACATAACCACTTATTTCCTGACAAGGCCTGCTGTTCTCCAAAGATAGGGGAATGGTTAAATAAATTATGCTTCATCTGTATGTTGGAGTATTAAGAAAGCTTTAAATTCTGTTTCTCAGAATTTTTAATGAGCATAAGAAAATGCTCATAATATAATAGCTTTTAAATATATATATATATATAAGTGATCTCAATTTGTGTGTGTCTATATATATGTGCATAGCAAAAAATATTGGAAGAAAATATATCAGAATGACAACTATGGTTATCCTTGGGCAGTGGGGTTGTGGGTGATTCTCAGTCTTTATATTTTTCTGTGTTTTCCAAAGTTTAAAAATGGACATGAATTATTTATGAGAAAAAACTTAGTCAGAATATCTGTCAGTCAAGTCCACCATCTAACCATTCTTGTGAAAATTACTAGAGGCTAGTCAAAAGAGGAACTCTGGCTATCTTCAAGTGGTTGAATCCTGCATCTGTGGATGAAAGAAAGTAGAGTGACATAGCATCCAAAACAATGGTTTTGTCACATTTCCCCTCTCCAAAATTTTTTTTCCCTCTCTAAAATTTTACTGGTGAAATTCACTAGACCTTGTAGATAAACGTTTTCACAGTTTTGCTTTTTCACTGCAGAAGCTTACTATAGAATTATAAGTTGCATAAACACGTGTCAGAATTGTTGTGAAATGTGAACCTCCAGGAGGCTAACATCAGCCTTTAATTTCTTTTTTTTCATAGTAGGAGCTGCCAGTATTGCATAAAAGACCTAACATAGGCTTGAGAGTCCCAGGCCCCAGTCTTGGCTTTGTTATGTATTAGCTGTGTGAGTTGGAGCAAGTTAAGTATCTGAGACAGTGTGTCCTTATCTCTAGACTACAGATAATACCTGTCTGTCAAGTTCTTTTGATGATTAGATATAATAAAGCCTGATAGATATAATAAAGATAATAAAGATAAGCCTGGCTTACTTGCTTAATTGCTTAAGCAGCTGAACTGCTGCTTTTGCTGCTTTTGCTGCTTTTTTACTACTACAGTTATTACTACTACCTCTGCTATCACTGTGGCCTTCCCCTCTACCAGCAGTAGTGGTGGTTCTGTACTGTCCAGCTCTGCTAAAGTCAGCCAGTCAGTTTGAGTAGTCTAACTTTCACTTCTAGTCATGGCTATATTCAGCCACTTTCCAGGAGCAGGACAAGCCTTTTCATCCACTGCTCCCCTCTCTCCCATCTGGCAATTAAGGAATTAAGTTCTAGTGCAGCAAGGGACATCCACTACCACCTAGGTCCTGCCCTCGGGCCTGCCTCTTTTCAAATTGTTCAACGTTTGTAGGACACTGATTGTTAAATATTCTGAATATTACATCTGATGCTAATCGAATAAAAATGAAGGGGAGTAATTTATTTCCTATGTTCTAGAGGAAGATAGTACCGTAAGGGCCAACTGTGTTTGAATACTGAAGCCTTGAAAAGTGGATTTCCAGTAAGTGTATGTTGGTAGATTAAGTCTTTATTATTCCTCTTTTCATTCTGTAAGTTCTTCCCTCAGATGGCTCTGTTCAGGCCAGGATTGAATGCAGCCACTGTGGTCCTTGGGAAGCATCTTTACAGATAGGGAAGACAACATTGACACCAAGTGGAAGTTTTTCTTTCCACTTTCATTTTCTAAGAGATATAACATATATCTTACCATAAGCAAACAACAACAACAACAACAATAACAGCAAATAACTTCCACTATCTTCCTGACTGTCTACTCTCTGGTTGGGATTTTAGGAGAGAAGCCAGAGACTGGTATGAACCGTGACTCAATGTGAACTTTCTGTATGGTCACTTATGTACATTGTCTGGTCCCATTATTACATTGCAAAGCAAGATCAATGAAGACAATCTCACTAGAGCATTAAGTTCTTGAACCATTACCCATATTCTTACCCATTTTAATTTGAGAACTTGGCTATAATTGCATTAAGAAGGGAGAGAAATAAATCTTCCTTGAATTAGATGATCTGTATGAGATATAGTGTAGAAGAGTCTCCAAAAATAATTTTAGTCTAACCCAAGCTCTAAAAATTAAAGTGTCTTGACTATAAATTTGTCTTCTGTTTTCCAGGTACCTGTCTGGCTTAGTCAGAGGAGGATACGACTCTTGATCTTGGGCCTTGAGTTCAAGCCCCACCTTGGTTGTAGAGATTACTAAGTAAGTAAATAAATAAATGTAAAAAAATCCTCTTCTGTTCTCAATCCTAAAAGGAGGATACAGGATGAGATTTCTTTGCCTCTGCATAGAGTAAATGTAGGAGATCTCTCTTGTGGACTTCAGGTTCATGTCTCCACAAAATTCATATATTGAAGCCCCAACTCCCAATGTGGTGATATTGGAAGGCTAGACATTTGGGTTGTAATTATGATAAGCTGAGGTCATAAGGGTGGTACTCAAATGATAGGATTAGTGCTCTTGCAAGTAAAGGAAGAACTCTCAGAACTTTCTCTCTCTGCCATGTGTAGATGCAGTGAGAAAAGAAGGTGGCTGTCTTTAAGGTACAAAAGAAGACCTCACCAAGAACCAAATATGCCAGCACCTGGAGCTTGGACTTCCCAGCCTCCAGAATTGTGAGAAATAATGTTTGTTGTTAAGCTGTTCAGTCTATGGTATTCTGTTATAGCAGCCTTTGCAGACTAAGACAAACTCTGTGACCCCCAATTTTTTTGTAACATAGGTTCAGTTGTATTGCTGGCCAAAGCATGCACTCCAGATAGAACAACTCTGTACTGAAACTGATATCAATGTTCTCCTTCAGTTAGCATTATACTGAGATTTGGGGTGTCTGTTTTGTAGGGACAGGTTTGTAGGAGAATGGATTTGTATTTAACCTGGGCTACACGATGAATGATGCCAGAAGTTGCTGGTCTGTGCCTTGAGAAGTTCTTCATGAAGATCAAGTCATTCAGACAGTGGTTGGACTGAGCTGGTCAAGGCAAAGCCAGCTATTGGAGGCAGCAGGAGAAGAGAGATCATCTTTTATCTGTATTTGTGCCTGGGGAGTTGACAGAACCAGTTTAGACACTGTGGACATAGAGAAGAGATAGTATTGCTCTCTAGAGACTCTTGTGCTACCAGCCAATAGAAGCCCATGACAGTAGTCATTTGTTTTGACAACTACTTGAGTGCTTCTGCTGTTTTCATTTTTTAATTTTTATTTCTTGAAGATTTTATTTATATATTTGAGACACAGAGAGCACAAGCAGGGAGGAGGATCTAGAGGGAGAGGGAAAGGCAGACTCCCTCCTCAGCAGGGAGCCCAGTGCAGGGCTAGATGCCAGGACCCTGAGGTCATGACCTGAGCTGAAGGCAGATGCTAAACCGAATGAGCCACCTAGAGAACCGCCCCCTGAGTGCTTTTGTTGTATTTAAAGGTGAACAATTTCAAGCCTCCTCCTTGGCCTACCTTGTCAGCCAGTCTGTAGTTAAGGACATCAGATTGTTGCAACTTTAGCTTCCAACATTTCTGTGGTCTTTAAAACATTCTCCTATTAATATTTAATCCACAGGAGTGTATTTTGTTTTGTGAATGTTCCTTTTCTTCATGTCTTGTACATGTGTTCTATATCTAGTCTTTTATTCTAATTTTATGGTGTTTGGGAAGGAACAATATGTGGTTCAGTTCGCCACAACCAGAAGGTTCCCAGTTTACACCGTTTTAGCCTTCCCTAGAAACTGCTCACGTCCCTTCCCTATCTACTCAATGACTCTATCAGACTTAGCGCCCCACGTTAATCCCAGCCCGCTGGACTCTGTTCTCTGCTATTCCAGCTGCTACTGTTAAGGGAGAGGACCTGCTCCACACAAAGAAACCACTCAAGTACAGGTATGGTTGGTTTTCCCCCTGTAGAAGACTTGGCCTAGTGGGTTTTGGAACTGGGTGGAATTGAGTTCAGATCTTGATACTGTCATTTACTTACCACATGGAATAGTTAACTTCTTTGAGCCCGAGTTTTTCTACCTGTAAAATGGACATAATATCATTATCTGAGTTTTAGGGAAGACTGTCTTGGAGAGAAAAAATTTATCTTTACCCTTCGAGATTCTTATTGGCTAGTCTAAGAATGAAATTGACATGAGACAGATTAATAGGAGAAAAGTGAACAGAAGCTTAATAACTTGTATATGCCCTGTACACATGGATGGGACCCAAGAAAACTGAGTAACTCCCTGAAATGGCTGAAGCCATCACCTTAATACCATCTCCAGGTAAAGACAAAAGAAGTTGTTGGGGTGGGGTGTCAGTTCCGGGAGGTGACCAGAAAAAGCACAGTAAACAAGAGTAAGATTGTTATGCAGATTTAAGTCATAGCCTTCTCCCTTGATGACTGATTCTAGAAATTGGGTCATTCCCCTCTTCCTGGTATAGCCTTACATATGGAGATTTCCTTTACACATGTAAGTGTCCCCTATATAAGGGGTAACTTCTACTCAGTCTTCAGGGTTTTTGCTGTTTCTGCTGTTTCTTAAAAATTACCCGCTTATGAGAAAGACAACTATCATATGATCTCCCTGATATGAGGAAGTGGTGATGCAACATGGGGGCTTAAGTGGGTAGGAGAAGAATAAATGAAACAACATGGGATTGGGAGGGAGACAAACCATAAGTGACTCTTAATCTCACAAAACAAACTGAGGGTTGCTGGGGGGAGGGGGGTTGGGAGGAGGGGGGTGGGGTTATGGACATTGGGGAGGGTATGTGCTTTGGTGAGTGCTGTGAAGTGTGTAAACCTGGCGATTCACAGACCTGTACCCCTGGGGATAAAAATATATGTTTATAAAAAATTAAAAATTAAAAAAAAAATTACCCGCTTAGGGGCGCCTGGGTGGCTCAGTGGGTTAAAGCCTCTGCCTTTGGCTCAGGTCATGATCCCAGGGTCCTGGGATCAAGTCCCGCATCGGGCTCTCTGCTCAGCAGGGAGCCTGCTCCCCCCACCCCCTGCCTACCTCTCTGCCTGCTTGTGATCTCTATGTGTCGAATAAATAAATAAAATCTTTTTTAAAAATTACCCGCTTATTACAAGACAGTAAACAACATATGTTGGAGAGGATGTGGAGAAAGGGGAACCCTCTTACACTGTTGGTGGGAATGCAAGTTGGTGCAGCCTCTTTGGAAAACAGTGGAGATTACTTAAGAAATTAAAAATAGAGCTTCCCTATGACCCTGCAATTGCACTACTGGGTATTTACCTCAAAGATACAGATGTAGTGAAAAGAAGGACCATCTGTACCCCACTGTTCATGGCAGCAATGGCCACAGTCACCAAACTGTGGAAAGAACCAAGATGCCCTTCAGCGGACAATGGATAAAGAAGATGTGGTCCATATATACAATGGAATATTAGGCCTCCATCAGAAAGGATGAATACCCAACATTTGTATCAACATGGTCAGGACTGGGAGAGATTATGCTGAGTGAAATAAGTCAAGCAGAGAGAGTCAATTATTATATGGTTTCACTTACTTGTGGAGCATAAGGAGTAACACAGAAGACATGGGGAGATGGGGAGGAGAAAGGCGTTGGGGGAAATCGGAGGGGGAGACCAACCATGAGAGACTGTGGACTCTAAGAAACAAACTGAGGGCTTTGGAGGGGAGGTGGGTGGGTAGTTGGGTGAGCCTGGTGGTGGGTATTAAGGAGGGCACGTATTGCATGGAGCACTGGGTGTGGTGCATAAACAGTGAATTCTGGAACACTGAAAAATTTAAAAAATAAAAAATAAATTACCTGCTTAAAATAATATGCCAAAAAGGCATATCTTTAGGGTGGCAAAATTTGCTTTTTTACAACTAAGGGTTGAGAGTTTAGCAACACTTTACAGGTTACCAATGCTATAATAGATACAATAAAAGAGAGTTCTTCTTATATATATATATATATATATATATATATATATATGGCGGGGGAAAGTCTAAACAGCTGTTTTTGTGCACAATTGATTACCTCAATGGGAAAAAAAAACAGGCAAATCAGGCATTTAATATTAAATACAAAAGAAGTATGTTATTAGATACTTCTGATTAGTCTAGAATTGACTAATATAGTCAGTTTAATCAGGAGAGACATTTGTGTGGAAAATTTCCCTAAGTTAAAGCAAGCAAATTATTTATTGGGTTTACAAACAGACCAGCGTCTTTAGATTCATGGCTTACTAGAATGACAGCATTCTCTAGTTGGAATGTATCAACTATTTGGGCGCTTGCAAATCGACGTCAGAGGCAGGGAGTAGGCACAGAGGACGAGTGCTCCTTTCTGGGCGGTGAAGTGGGGAGGTGGAGGAGGGATGCACGGGCCCTGCTCCGAAGAAACTTGCAAGAGGGCTACGAGATGGATACTTATGTCACTATACGCATAATACACACTGAATATATTCTAGGAGCTTATACGTGTCAGGGTTTTGTTTTGTTTTGTTTTTTTCTCCTTGCTATAGTTGTGGGTTAGATGCGGGGGATGGCATTCTGGAGGGAGTGGGCTTTCATCTGGGCTTTTATTTTTTTGTTCTAAAGATTTTATTTATTTATTTGACAGAAATCACAAGTAGGCAGAGAGGCAGAGAGAGAGAGAGAGAGAGAGAGAGAGAGGAGAGGAGAGGAGAGGGGGAAGCAGGCTCCCTGCTGAGCAGAGAGCCCGATGCGGGGCTCCATCCCAGGACCCTGAGATCATGACCTGAGCCGAAGGCAGAGGTATGGTCACAAGGGGAGGCAGAGGAGAGGCTCAGGGAAATTAAGTTTATTATGTTCATGTGTGCTAGAGACAGGCGTCACCGCTTACCACATAGGGCCACGAGGGAAGTTTTAGGTGAGGCCTTTATTGGGGTTTCTGAGGGAAAAGCAAGGGAGGGTAGACAGTTCAGGACTGGCTCATTTGAATAATTTCCACGGGCTTTGGGCGGTAAGGATGATTAAGGCACAGGAATATTGCTTCCTGGGGTGTGCACACCAGCCAGAAGGGCTAGAGCTCTGAGTGCGTTGGTTTGCATATCAAAGGCAGGTTTCTGGCTGGGCTCTTTGTTGTTTCTGGGTAGACTTCTCCAGAAGACTGGGCTAGACCGGGAGGGGCAGACTTTCTCCAGCAAGAAAAGTTTTTTTAGGATGTCAAAACACCGTACTATATAGAAAATTTCAAATATTTAGAAAGACACTTCTTTGGCTTATCCACATTCTGACTTCTGAATGTGTAGTAAGCCACCAGCACTGTCAGCACAAAGGCACAGGAGGCAAATTGGTAGTGGGACTTCGAACAGGAAAAGCGAAGCTCTTCTTAGATGGGGTTGCAAATCTTCAGGCTGATGATATACAGCCCCATAGCCTTCTTTTGTCAGGGTCTGGAGGTCTGGGTCAGCTGATCTCCGATAGGCCCAAGGCAGCTGTTCTGTCTAATACATCTTTGCTTGAACAATTGGATTAAGGTGATGTTTTGATATATTGCTAGTCATCTTTTATAGTTCCGAATCTCTGACATTCTTGGCTTCCTTAGATGATTATGTTCCTGCTGGCTGTGAGTGCAGCATTTTGAGAGTCAAAGGAACCTAAATACACTTTCTAGCCCATATCCAAGAGTGTTCTGAGGTTCTGCTTAGTATAATCTGCTGCACAGTGAATGTTTGGCTACTCTTGGCCATCTTCCTGGTGAAGTACTATAGGAAGGAATACTGATCATTCACTTTCTTTTTTTTTAAGTTTTTTTCCGACAGATCGGAGTGTTATATATATATTTTTAATAAAAGATGGTAAAATATTAGCATTAAAGAAAATTTCACATCAGAGACACTGTCGTATCTCACTGGCTTATTACAGTAGATATTTATTCCTTGATTATTAAAGCCCAGTTGGCAATGGTAGGGGTGAGGCTCGATCTCAGTCTCAGGGCCTCAGACCGACAGAATCTGCCATCTTCAATACATGATTTCTTGTTACTGACATCCAGCAGGCCACCAAAAAAAGAAAGCACATGGGAGATGTGCGTGGACCAGGCAGGCAGGCTGCTGACATAAATTCTACGCAGGTCAGTTGGCCAGTTCTCAACCACATGGCTCTAGAAGGATACAAGAGGAACTGGGAAATGTACTGACAGGGCAGCCACTTCCCAGCATCAACCACTTTGGTGCGGCTGCCCACAGCTACTGTATTCAATTTGGCATCACTGCAATTACAATTACTGTGCACCTTACTTTTTCACTTAGTATACTAAAACCTTTCCTATTTGCATAGTTGGGCATGATTATTTTTAGTGCTATTCTATTTTATTGATAAATCGTAATTTGAGGCCATTTCTTAATGGACATCTATTTTTTTGGTTTTGAGAATTATACATTTTCTGTGAACATTCTTTGGTTTCAGTATAAACCTGAAAATCATTTTTTTAGAGTAAATTCTCATAAGCTAAATTACTGAGTCAAAGAAGATGGCTCTTACATATTGCTAACCTGCTTTCAAAATGGTGTTTCTGTTCACGAGGCCATCAGCAGAGTGTAGAGATTCTAGGTGCATTTGAGCCTTATCAGGCACTGAGAATTAAAACATTGCTTTTCTGATCTGCAAAGAAGCCTGGGGTAAGCGTAGTCTATTCCTTAGCTATTACTTAAAAATTATCCTCAAATATTTGAAGAATGTTTCTTGGCCAAAAACAGATAGTGAAAAACTCTTCTCCCCAAAGTGGTTGAATGAACTGTGGCACATCCATACAATGGAGCTGTCAAAGAAAAAGAATGAAGGAGATTTTTTTAATTAATACTATGTTCAGTTAGCCAACATACAGTACATCATTAGTTTTTGATGTAGTGGTCAATGATTCATTAGTTGCATGTAACACCCAGTGCCCATCACAACACGGGCCCTCCTTGATACCCATCACCCAGATCACCCAGTTACCCCATCCCTCCACCCCCTCCCTAGTGAAGGAGATTTGTAATGAACTGATTTGCAACAATTTCAATGATATACTCTTTTTTTTTCTGAGAAAGAGAGAGAGAGCTCTCACAGAAGCACGGTGGGGGTGGGGGAGTGGCAGAGGGAGAGAGAGAATCCCAAGCAGGCTCCATGCTCAGCACCAAACCTGATCCTGATGCTGTGTGATCCTTGATCACACAACCCTGAGACTGTAACCTGAGCCAAAATCAAGAGTCAGGTGCCCAACCAGCTGAGCCACCCAGGGGCCCCAAGGGTATCCTTAAGTGAAAAAACAAAGCACAGAAATCTATCTATACTATGCTATCTTTCATGTAAGGAAGAAAGGGATAAAAGAAAATGTATAGAGATCTGCTCATTTGTACAATGGATACAGGAAGGATAGATGGGAAACTGAAGAGACTGAATATCTATAGGGTCTAAATGAGAAAAGAATGGAATGAAGAGAAGAATGGAAATGAGGCAGTAAGGATGAGGAGGCAGTGACATTTCTTCGAGTGTGTCTTTTTGTAAGGCTCTGATTCTTAGAATGGTGGTAATGTTCCACATACGCAGCCAAAAATGAATGATAATTAAAATCAACTAAGATTGGTGGGAGGGAGAACCAGCTGGAATACAAGTAGTAACAAATGAGCCTAACCATATTTTAAATGAATAATATAACCACACTGAGGGGGATGGTGAGAAGTGACCTCAGTTACTGTGGTAGGTAGCCTCTAAGATGCCCCTCTAGTGATCCCTGCCTCCTGTTTTACATCCCTTGTGTAATCCCTTGCTTTTTTATTTTTTTCCTTTAAGAAAACTCTGTCCAGTGTAGGGATCAAACTCATGACCCTAAGATCAAGAGTCACATGCTCCTCCAACTGACCCAGCCTGGCGCACCCCTGTATAATCTCTTCTTGGGATGGGCTAGATGTAGTGATTGCTTCTGATGAAAAGAAGTGGCAGAGGTGAGGTGATGTCACTTTTGTGTACAAAATGACAGGGATATCAGTCTTAGGCACCCTTTCTTCCTCGCTTACTCTTTTTTTTTTTTCCCCCAATAGAGTGAGAAAGAGGCAGGGAGAGAGAGGCAGAGGGAGGGGGAGAGAGAAACTCTTGAGCCGACTCCCCAGTGAGTATGGAACTTGACACAGGACTCAATCCCAGAACCCTGAAATGGTGACCTGAGCTGAAATCAAGAGTCAGATGCTTAAGTGACTGAGCCTCCCAGGTGTCCCCATCTAGTGTATTTTTAATTTCAGTTATTGAGTTCTTCATCCTCTGATTGGTTTTTTTTCCCCCTGTTTTGTGTCTCCTTGTTGAGGGTCTCACTGAGGTCCTTCACTCTTTTCTTAATGCCAGTGAGTATCTTTATGACCATTACTTTAAATTCTCTCTCAAACATATCACTTATCTCTGTTTCATTTAGCTTCTCACTGTGATTTTGTCCTGTTCTTTCATTAGGGACATATTCCCCTGTCTCCTCATTTTTGTCTATTTCTGCATGTCTGTTTCTCTGTGTTAGGAAGATTAACCACATCTCCTGCTCTTGAAAGTGGTGGCCTTGTGAAGAGGAGGTCCTGTAGTGCCCTGCAGTGCAACGTCCCCTGTCACCAGAACCTGGCACTTTGGGGGCATTTCCTATGTGTGTTGCATGTGCTCTGTTGTTGTGGTTGAGCCATGTTTTCCTTCAGTCCCATTGTCCACAGTGGCTCTCTGCTTGTTGTGGGCTGGGTTTGGTCCCAAATATCAAAATATCCATTTGTCCATACTGATACAGATAAATGATTGAATGAATAAATGGAAGGCATCTTAGTCTGTTTGAGGTGCTATAACAAAGTAGCATAAAGTGTGTGGCTTATAAACTGCAGAAATTGATTTCTTACCTTTCTGGAGGATGGAAGCTCAAAGTCAGGGTGCCAACATGGTCTAGTTCTGGTAAGGACCCTCTTTTGGGTTGCAGACTCCTAATTTGTCTCTTCAAGTGGCAGAAAGAGAGCAAGAAGCTCTCTCTTGACTCTTAAGGGCACTAGTTCATTATGATTCATCTAATCGTCATTACTTCCCTAAGGCTTCACCTCTTAATATCATCACATTGGAGGATAGATTTCAGTACATGAATTTTAGGGTGACACAAGCAATCAGTGCATAACAGAAGAGAATGGGTGGTTCTCCCTTGCAGAAGAGTTCCAATTAATTCATGTAGAGTGAATGAGCAAAATACAAAATCACCATTAGGCAAACGTAGTAGTGATAATTATTTATTATAAGATCCACTGATGGATTCAAATAAATCAGTAGGTGAAAGTTTGAGGAGAGACAAGATATTGGTAGAGTCTCAAAATAACCCAAAGATGTTTGCCAATTGCAAAGGGAAATATATCTTGACAGTGGAGAAACCAGTCAAAAGCCACCTACACCAAGTAGTCAGGATGAACGTCAACTAAGAAGACACATGGGCAGGACGCACATGATATGCGCACTAAGAAAGACACAACATGACTTCTGTGGCATTCATGCCAGCACTACACAACCTCAGCCTGGCCGTGAGGAAAGTGAGACAAACCCAAATGGAGGCACGTTCTGCAAAATAATTGCTCATTTGTCTTTTAAGGTGTCCAGGTCATGAAAGACAAATGAAGATGGAAGAATTATTGCAAGTTGGTGAGGAATGAAAAGAAATGACAACTGAATGCAAGATGGGATCCTGGAATAGAATAAGGGACATTAGTGGAAAAAGTGGTGCAACTTGAATAAGGCATGTAGTTAATACTATCTCATTAATGTTCATTTCCTGGTTTTGATGATTATACTATGGTTATGTAAGATGCTAACATTAGGGGAAGCTAGATAATGGGTAGATGTGAACTCTCTATTGTTTTGGCAGTTTTTCTGCTGGGAAAATTCCTTTTTAAAGATCTCTGGTCCCATCCCGAGGACAAGACTTGCCTGGTTTTCAAGGGAAGGAACTTGATTCTGAGTCTAATGAGTATTTCCATAGGATGCACACACTTATCAGCTATATCTTCAGTGGGTTAGTCATTTCTAGATTTTTAAGTCTATAAATGAAAGTGATCTTGTATCATTTGACCAAGAATCCCAGAGTGACGCTGTTTCTGCCTGCTTCTAAAAAGGTGTTGTCTCTCTCAGGCTCTGCTTTGGGCTGTGTGCGTAATGACACATGGCTTGTTCTTGTGTGTTGAGTGGTAAGAGGCCAGGACAGTTACCATGGTCTCCAACAGCCTGCCAGAGTGTTGCAGAGCCATTACTACCAGGATCCTTCTGCTTTCTATCTCCGTATAGCTCCTGAACCCCTGCTGTAGACGATAAAAGCCTTAGTTGCTTCTTTTGCTCACCAGATAGTTTATGTCTCCTGTCAAGTGTTCTCTTGGCCAGAGTTTGTTTCACCACAAGCAGCAGGAGAAAGAATTACATGTTGGAAAAGTACAGGCAGCACATGTTCAATAACAAATCAATTGGAAATTGCCCTAAGTGATGACCCTGTAAAGCTGTTCTGACATGGGAGACTTGCAGTGAAAGCCTCATTTTAGGGTCAAAAATAAATATTTGGCTGTCTTTTTCCCTTTCCTCTTTATCACATATTGACCCTCTAATATATTTTAATAGTAAGGAATAAAACACAAAAATGACATGGGCTAGCTGTAAAAATTCATGCAGTACAAAAAAGGACAAAGGATGTATTTTAAAAAAATCTGAAATCTCGGTGCTCAGGAATGAATGCTATTATCACACTTTGTGGCCATTATTGTAGATAGCTATAGAAATATGAATGGATGTGTAGGTCTTCAGACTGACACAAATTGAAAAGAATTGGGTCATATAGAAGCATGTTATTATTTTAATAATAAAAAGTGTTAGGTTTTATTTTTCCTGAATTTAACAGCAGAAAAATAAGATCAAGCTGAAGAAATGACTGAATGTGAGATAAAACTTTCTTTGCCATAAGAGATCTTGGTTCCCAAAAGATCCCTTTAAGATTAATGAAACAGATTCTGAAGATCGTTAGAAGACTGAAGCAATTATTTGTATTAGGACCGCATATTTTGATTTTAACAGTATGAATGAGCTTAGATCTCTTACCACTTGTCTCGCTTCCTTCCCTCCACATCTCAGTATTTGCTGCTTGTGTTGGTTTATGTCATCAAGGCTTACAAATGTTTACATATCCCTTTGAAATCCCAAATCCCACAGTTGTTTAAATTCTATGTTTAATTGGACTCAGTACTTAATGTCCCTTTACCTTATCTGGTCATATGATATTCATTAGGTTCCCCCCCCCCGCCCTTGGTGGACTGAATTTTATTACCAAATAGTATTTCTTTTGAGAGGAGTCATTAAGGCTACATTTCCTAAGTGTTTAATTTATTCATATTTGAGAATATCTGCCTGTTGTTTTTATATTTGAACAATTTGTCTGAGTGAAGTATTTTGGAGTCATATGTACTTTTCTTTAGGATTTTGTTCTATTAACACTGGAAGTTTCCAGGAAAGAGTCTGAGACCAGAAAGATTCCCACTCCTCCCATTGATTGCTTCCCCTACAACCCCACCCTTGTAGATAACTCTTTTTTTTTTCTGTCTGGTTACCTAAATAGTGTTTATTCATAGTTTAGGGTTTTTTTTTTCAAGATTTTATTTTTAAGTAGTCTCTACACCCAACATGGGGCTCAAACTTAACCCCAAGATCTAGAGTCACATGCTTCACCGACTGAGCCAGCCATGTGCCCCTTTCATGGTTGAGTTTTAATACCTCGCCCAGAATATATTTTGATGGTGATTGCATTGTATCAGTGTTTCTTGGTGTATGGTGTGCCCTTTTGACTGGAAGATCCAGTTTTTCCTTCTTGGAAATGTGTCTTACTTCAGAGACCCAATTGCTGGGTCCTCTTTATTTGTCCTTCATTACCTATTATCTTTTCTCTAGTTATGTAATGTCTTTTTCCTATACACACACTGTGATATCATGATTTCTAATGTTAAAAAATTCAACCAAGTAAATTTGAAAATCTAATTGGGTTTATTAAGTGATTGATAAATTAGGCAGCTTTCTACCTAGCAAGTATAGTGATGCTCTGAGTTGTGCAAAATGGAAGGTTTTGTTTTATTTATTTGTTTTTAAAGATTTTATTTTTTATTTGTCAGAGAGAGGGGTGGGAGAGAGTGTGAGCACAAGCGGGGAGAGCGGCAGGCAGAGGGTGAAGGAGAAGTAGGTTCCCCGCAGAGCAGGGAGCCCAATGTGGGACTGGATCCCAGGACCCCGGGATCATGACCTGAGTCAGAGACAGATGCTTAAACGAATGAGGCACCCAGGAGTCTCCCACATGGAAGGTTTTTTAGGAAGGAGGGTGGAGCAAGCAGTTATTAGCAAAAAAAGAGAAAGGATTGTATCAGGCAAGGTCACCTTACCTTAAGGGGAATCATGGAGGGGGGATGGTGTGTTATCATGTCGGTACTTCATTTTGGGGAATAGGGAGGGCCCATGTGACAGATGATCTCATTGGTGTTGACCAGAAAATTCCAGATTGACTAACTTAGAATTTTATTCCTGGAGTCTTTGAAACTGCAATTAAGTCTTGGTTTGCTGTCCCAGGGGCAAATGACTCCATCTTGGAGCTATGGTTTTCTTTTAACAGTAATAGGAAATACACACACACACACACACACATATTTATATTTGATCTTTGTCCAGTTTCAAGTACAAAGCTCCTAAAACTCTTGTAATTTCTTAAGTGAAGAGAGTTATAAGGGTGTGTTTTGTTTATGTTACTAGTGACTTTTGGAATCCCCCTGACCACCAGAGGAACCAGCCTGGTGATTAGAGGTTGGAACTTTCAGCCCCAACCCTGATGACCTCAGGGCCTGGAGACGGGCTGGAGGTTGAATCAGTTGCTAATTAATGATTTAATTGGTCATGCCTACATTATGAAACTTGCTTAAAATTCCAAAGAACCAGGTTCAGAAAGCTTCTGCATTGGTGAATGTGTGGGAATTTGGAGAGAATTCGCTCCCAGAGGGGTTGGAAGCTCCATGTCCTTTCCCACATAGTTTTCCCATCTGTCCATTCCTGAGCTATATGCCTTTGTAATAAATCAGTGATCTGGTAAGTAAAATGTTCCTGAGTTCTGTGAGATGCTCTAGCAAATTAATCTACCCAAAGGAGAGAATTGTGGGAACCTCAGATTTATAGTCATTTGGTCAGAAGTATAGGTAACAACCTGGACTGGCAATTGGCCTCTGAAGTAGTGGGAGTGAGGGCAGTCTTGCAGGACGGAGCCTTTTATCCGCAGAATCTGATGTCTCTTTGGGGAGATAGTGTCAGAATTGAATTGAACTGCAGGAAGCTCATTTGGTATCATGAGAATTGCTTTGTGGTGGTTGGGAAACCCCCTCCCGCCCATGAGCTGGAGTTGGGATCTGGATGGTTACCCACTTTCATTAACCTCAAATCTTTCCTTCGGGCAATTGATTCTGTTTTCTTGTCATTTCCTATTTATTTTTTATAATCTGTATTAGGGCCATTTTAGTTTTCATTTTATTTTCTTCTTCCATCTATCTCCTCTGATTTCATATTTTAATTCTTATATTATTCCCTCCCCCTTTTTTATTAGCATGAAGTACTTCCAGAAAAAAATTGAAATGACTGCTTTGGTTCCTTATGTTTTGCTTTTCTCCTGATTTGTTGAGTTTATTTTTCCCTTCCATTCCAGTCTCCTTCTTTCCTTTCCCTTCCTCCTTTTCTGCAGGAGTTTTCTTGCATAGCTGCTGTGTGATTTGATGTCTCATTCCTACTTATTATTGGCAGCTTTGTCCAAACATTTTATTTACTCTGCAGTAGTACGTGATGATGGTCTCTGATGCCCTTCCTGCTTTACCTAGGTCCATCTTTTAAACTCCAGTCCCATGCTAAGGTACAGCTCTGGATATTGGTTTCTGTAGTCTCAATGCCAGAGTGGTGGTATTGGTGGAGAGCTTGGCTGGTGTAGCATGAGTATTTGCAGAAAAACCTGTAGGGAGGACTCTTTCCTATGATCTTGTTAGACATGTCAGGGTCTCGCTACCCAGTCAGGGGTGTATTTCACTAGTGTGGGCTTTGACCTATTTCCTCCTCTCAACACACTACTTTGGAAAAGGTGATGAATCCTGATGGTTTTTGCTGCCATTGCTGAGGTCCTATGGGGACAAGTGTGCTGCTTCATTCTACTTCTCCGTAAGCTGAAGGTCATTAATAAAACTCTCATGATTTAGTGGACTCATCTTCCCTTTTCTCAGTTCTGTTTTTGAGGTGTGGGATTGGGGTTAGGAGCCCAGTGAGGGTAGGCTCTGCTAAGGTTCCCTATTCCTTACCTATCTCATATCTTTTCCTCCTACCTTTCCCTGCTTAAATTATATGCTAAATCATTCTCTTGGTTCATTTGCCTTCATCTCTCATGTGGCAAAACCATAGCCTTGCTGACTGGTTTCATGAACCTCAAATGGGCCCTTAGTGCCACTTAACAATCTCACTATTTTTCCCTGGTCCATTTATGCACCCACTCTCCCAGATGACTGTTCACACATTCTCCTCTCTCCTCAAACACCCAACACCTCCTCCCTCAAGTTCTCCCCCAGATAGTGTTTATGTTTCCTACTCCACTGAGAAAATTGAAGCGATCAGAAGGAAACTTCTGCAGAGTTCTACCAAAACATCTACCCACATACTTTCATGTGTACTCAGATTTTCTGCCTTCTAGTTACTAAAGATGAATTCCCATTGCTTTGAAAGCCAACCATTTCATCTCTGCATTAGACTCTGTCAGCCCTCTTACCTACTCAAGGACCTCACTCCAGCAATTCTGCCTTCTCCCTCATGTATTTTTCCTTTTCTAATGGATGAGTTTCAGCAACAGAAAGACATGCTATTAGTCCTCTGAGTTTAAAATAGTCTTCTGGGGGTACCCCAGGGTCATGAGTTTAAGCCCCATGTTGGGAATAGAGCTTACTTTAAAAGAATAGTCTGGGGCCCCTGGATGTCTCAGTTGGTAGGGCATGCAACTTTTGATCTCTGGGCTGCAAGTTCTAGTCCCACATTGGGTATAGTAATTACTTTAAAATTAAAAATAACATTTTTGGGGGTGCCTGGGTGGCTCTGTGGGTTAAAGCCTCTGCCTTCAGCTCAGGTCATGATCCCAGGGTCCTGGGATGGAGCCCTGCATGGGGCTGTCTGCTCAGCAGGGAGCCTGCTTCCCCCCCTCTCTCTCTGCCTGCCTCTCTGTCTACTTGTGATTTCTGACTGTCAAATAAATAAATAAAATCTTTTTAAAAAATAACATTTTTTAAAAAAATAGTCTTCTGTTGACCCCACTTTCCATCCCATTTTCTACCTCCCATTTATATAAGAATTCATACAGTTGTCTACACTAGTTGTCTCCCATGCATTTCTTGCCACTCTCTCTTAAACCCACTCAAGGAAGTCTTTCACCCCTACCCGTCCTCTAAACTGCCCTTCACAAGATGCTTATAACTCCCTTCTTTCAAATTCAGTGCTCTATTCTTTGTCTTCATTTCACTTGATCTGTTAGCAGCATTCGCCACAAATTGATCACCTCCTCTTTTTGTCAACACTTTATTCACTTAGCTTCTAGAACAATAGAGTCTACCTTCTTTGTTTTCCTCCTACTTTACTGGCCATTCTTTCTTAGTCTCCTTTGCTTGTTCTTTATTATCCTCTGACTTCTTGACTTTGGTGTGACTAAACCTTAGTCCTTGGATCTTTTTTCTTTATTTATACTTACTCCCTTGATAGTCTTATCCAGTCTCATGGATATAAGTACCTTACATGTGCTTTTATCTATCAAATGTATATCTCTTGCCTGAATCTCTTCATTAAACTCCATGCTTGTATATCCAACTTCTTACTTGACGTACTTGAATATCTAATAACCACCTCAAAACTAATATGGTGCAAATAGGACTCCTGATCGTGATTCATTCCTCATACCTGCTCCACTAACAGTCTTCTCTATATAATTTAATACCAACTCCATCTTTCCTTTTTATTAGATCAGGCCAAAAATCTTGGAGTTCACCTTAATTCTTCTCTGCCTCATATACTCTTAAACTCTACATCCAGCAGAGAATTCTGTTGACTTTACCCTCATTTGTTTTTTTTATTTTTCTCCTCTCCTTCCCTCCTTTTTTTTTCCATTTCATTCTGGAATCTGACAACTTTTCCTCCCTCCCATCACTATCGTCCTAGACCAAGCCACCATCATCTTTTATCTGCATTTATTGCATTTAGGTCCTCCTCCCCCATTCTCCTTTCTTCCATGCTGCCCTCTAGAGTCCTAGAGTAATTACTAGTGCATTTCTTTACTCAGAACTCAACAGTGGTATATAGTGGCCCACAGGCTGTACATTATCTGGTTCCTTTTCTCTCTTAACTTCATCATTTGCTTTTCTTTTTCTTGATCATTCTATACCAGCTTCCTTAGCCTTCTCACTATTTCTCAAACATGACAGACACACTCTTACCCGTGACCTTTGTACTTGCAATTGCCCTCTACTTGGACTTCTCTGATATATGTTAGCAGTATCTGACACTAGTGGGCACTCAAATGTATAGCGCTGAATTCACTGAGTTCACAAATTAAGCAATAGATCTCCTGAATGTAGGAGTTATAAGAGCACCCAGCAGATCCAAATAATCTCCTTATTCTTTTTATTTTTTTTATTTTTAAAAGATTTTATTTATTTATTTGCCAGAGAGAGTGCAAGCACGCACAAGCAAGTGGAGTGGCAGGCAGGGGGAGAAGCAGGCTCCCCACCAAGCAAGGAGCCCAATGTCCTGGGAACACGACTTGAGCCAAAGGCAGACATTTAACTGATTGAGCCACCCAGACACCCTCTCTTTGTTCTTCATTGTATTTTGGCTTCATTCTTTCCCGTGACTCTTCTTTCATGTGTTCAGCAAGGGGAGGCTATAGGATATTAGCTCCTTTAGATTCAAGCGCAGCTCCTTTCCTCATATGTGAGAACTCACCCTTTCAGCCTGTTCTGCACAAACACCAAGGGTTTTCTCTTGCTGACTTGAGCATTTTCAGGCATCTGGGAAATATGACTATCTTCTTGCTTTCCAGTTAACAGAGCAACAAGTGAGTGTTCCAAGGGCACATTCAGTCAGTTTTCTATTTGAATATTCTTCCTGGAACTCCTAATCCACCAGTTAGAACATTACTACTCAAGGAAAAACGTTGCTTTAGTTTGGAGAAACAATGTTCAGATTGTAGTTTCCATCATCCTGCTGGGTAAAGCCATTGACTTTGGTCTGGCACACATGTATTTGTACTGTTCAATTTGACAAGCACTTGTAGGTGAATACTGTCTTAATTCCTGGGGAGACCTACTTGTGTGTTTACAGTTAACAACATTGTTTCCAACTAATTAAACTCATTCTTAACTTTTTTTCTCCATTTACTTTTCTTGATTTAACATGTATGTGCCTACAGGGTTACTCTGTTACAAGCATCTATAATTTTCTGATGTCAGATCTGACTTTCAGAGCTTACTGACAAATATTACTGTTTGCTACCATTTAAAATTGCAGTGAAGGGCAGTAGATGTTTAGTTTTAAGACTTAAATGGCATTAATGTGATGGGGAAATTGTATTCATTGGTAAGGAAGATTTGGAACAGCAGTTGGCATGACTGCAATGTGTCTCTACTCTTTAAAATCTCTTCCAGATCTATATTGTGGGTATAAGTGGAGAGACAAAGGATAAAGAATAAGGAGGATAAATTTGTCGGGATTTCCTATCCCTTGGGCTTATAGAAAATGGGTTTTTAAGGACACTGCTCATATTCATCATGTCTAAGAGAAAGTAACTTCATGTCAAACAGCTCTTGGTATACTTGGAAATCAAAGATATTGCTGTGGACATTACGGCTTCCATAAGAAATTCATTCTGCAAACATTTTCATTGGTGCAATCACCACTTTTTTTTTGCCTTTTGATTTTTTATCTTATTTGATGAACCTGTAAAAAGTGTTATGCTGGGGGCAAATAATTTATTCTGAAAGAACACATATTATTAGAATTTATTTGGGAACCAAGCACTGAGACTTTGAAAACTGAGGAGCTGATGAAGTGTTCTTATTTTCTGGTTTGTTTACCATCTTTCCATGTACAAACCTCTATCTGAGAAGTGTTTTCTTAGTAAACTGGAGAGGTCCTGAGACTGTGTTTCTCTGCAGTTATGTGACACTTGATTACATTTATAAAACATATATGAAGACTCCAAATTGTTTCATATATACAAAAGTATTTCTCAGAGATCTGAAGAAAAATGCTGTGATCATGTTAAATAAGAATCAGGTTCTAGAACCATGATGTACTTTTCTCAGTATTTCTCAGAGATCTGAAGAAAAATGCTGTGATCATGTTAAATAAGAATCAGGTTCTAGAACCATGATGTACTTTTCTCAGTAAAGAGTGGTGAGGATATATATAGATATATATCTATGTGTATATATAGATATATATGTATTTTAATTATGGTTATGGGTTAAACTGAGTCCCTCAAAAAGATATGTTCAAATCCTAACCCACAATACCTGTGACTAGACATTATTTGGAAAGTAAGGCCTTTTCATATGTAATCAAGTTAAGAGGAAGTCATACTGGAGTATGATGGGCCTTTATCTAGTATGACTGCTTTCCTTATAATGGGAGAAGGGACCCTGACACACGTAGAAGATGGCCATGCAAAGACAGAGGTGGAGATTGGAGCTATGCTGCCACAAACCAAAGAATGACTGGGGGTACCAAAATGCAGAAGAACCAACCAAGGTAGGGGCCTCCATTAGAAGCTTCAGAGGGAAGATGGCCCTGCCAATGTCTTGATTTCAGATACAGTTACTGAAAAACAGGCAGGACATAACTCTCTAAAACACATTAAAACTGCCTACATGGAGGCAAAATTTGATGAACAATTAGGTATGTTGCCTGATAAATCTAATTATGGAACTCTGCATGTTTCAAAAGTAGGAGGCAACTGTTTTTCTTTTGATGCTTCCCAACTTGTTTAGAAACAAGCAAAGAATTGTGAGCAGGTATGAAATGGACCTCAGTGAATTTGATGGTGAATGAGAGGACTTGGTTTCCCATAGCAATGTCAGTTTCTAATGTTGGGCATCTTGTTCTCAGTCCCTAAGTCCCCTAATCGAATCAGCACCATAGCAATGATGACAGCATCTGTGTCAGTGAGACAATGCAGTTCAGTCCACTCTGAAATCTCAGTAATGGTACAGAGACAACATAATTAAAACTTGGATACCGAAATTTCAGGATCTCCTATCATGAAAAATATAACCTTTAGTTGTGAGCACGGAAAATCAGACAGGTTAACCATCCCTAGGTATCTTGTACTGCAGGGTTGCCTGCTGTAGGGGAGTGGTTATAAAAGTCGTGCCAGTCATATGCTGAATCTTTACAATATGGACTGACATCAGGGACCCCTTTCAAACTCCCTGTCTAAACAAGATGAAATAAAAACAAAAGTCATGTTCCTAGGTCTCTCTCAGCCTGTATGTAGCATATTCATCCAAACTCTCCCTTTATAGAACCTAGCTGATCTCTTTGGCATTAATGTTCCCCTTTCTGTTTAGCATTAGGTAGCATATTCATCCAAACTCTCCCTTTATAGAACCTAGCTGATCTCTTTGGCATTAATGTTCCCCTTTCTGTTTAGCATTAGGTTGTCTTTGCAGGAGGAACTACGTGAATGGTTTTCCTACATTGTCACATACAAACAAACAAACAAACGTTTTGTTTTCAAAGTTGCAAACACAAAGAAGAAAAGATCCTAAATAACATCACCATCATTATCATGATCATCATCAACAGTGGTTTATTTAGGATCTACTGTGTAAAGTAACTAATGTCTTGGGAATACAAAGAAGCTTAAGGCATTATATAATGGCTCTCAAGGGCTGACAATCTAGTTGGAAAGGCAGAATATAGAAATGAAGTAGCAGTGTGGCATGTTAAGATTTAAATGAAAGAAACTTTTTAAAAAATATTTATTTGACAGAGAGAGATCACAAGTAGGCAGAGATGCAGGCAGAGAGAGAGATAGAGAGGAGGAAGCAAGCTCCCTGCTGAGCAGAGAACCTGATGCGGGACTTGATCCCAGGACCCTGAAAGCATGACCTGAACTGAAGGCAGCGGCTTAACCCACTGAGCCACCCAGGCGCCCATAAATGAAAGAAACTTTTAAAAAAGATTTTTATGTATTTATTTGAGAGAGAGAAAGATAGTGAGAGGAAGTACCATGACCTAAGCCAAAGGCAGGTGCTTAACCGACTGAGCCACCCAGGTGCCCTGAGTGAAACTTTAAGTATGCTGGCCGTTGGTGGAAGAGAGAAGTTTGCAGTGAATTGTAGGGTTAGCAAAGGTTTAATGGAGGTGGGACTTGAGCTTGAGCCATGGGTGATATACAGCTTATTTAAGAGGAGATGATGGGAGAGTTCATCTTCTAGATGAAAGGAGTATAATGAACAAAACCCTGGACAAGGCAATGCATGAGGTTTGTTTAGGAGACCACAGCTATATTTATTTGATTGGATTGGAAAGTTCTTAAAGGGGAGCAAATGGAGGCTAGATTGTGGAAGATCTTGAATGTCTGACTTGGGTTTTTGACCTTCCCTATAGGAAACTTCTGAGCATGAGGATATTTGCAAAGCAATATTTTCAGAGATGTGACTAAGGGGAACCAAGTAGAAAATTCAGTGATACTTTGAAGATCTGGACTAAGGCACTTGGAGCTAAAAGGAGTTGATTGATGTAACTGCTATCATTAGGACAGATTTTGGAGAGTTGACTTACCGGATTTGGGAATGGGAAGAAGGAACATGGGAAAGGAAGTAATCAAAGATTCTTCAGACTTTAAGTTACCTTTTACACTTACTTAAGAATGTTTGTTTTTATTTTTTAGTCAACAATTCATAAGCTCTGATAATGTATCAAGTAACATGCTAAGTTTTGAGGACTAAATGATAATAGGGAATGGTTCTCAGCACTGAGGAGCTCACACACAAACTCTACAATGATTAAAATCTGCTGTGCCCAGTGCTTTAGTTAGTAATTATTGGCTCCTATCTTCATAGTGTGATAGATCCCTTTGGGAATCCAAGGAAGGCTATTGTCTAGAATGTGCTCTTTCCAAACATATACACAATAAAATGCATGTGCCTATCTATGCATCCAGGTTAAGATGTCTTCCCATAGATCACAGTGCAAAGTGCTATAGGAGTCTCAGGGATAGAGTAACAGTATTTTTAGGAATGCTGTGGGAAGCCCTCACAGAAGGATGGTACTGTCTCACAAGAAGAAAGCGCTGTAGTATAGGCATAGGAGTTAAGAATTCAGGGAAAGGCATAAAACTGTGAATGTGTATATGTTTAGGTGATAGCAAGTAACTTGTTGTGGCTGGAGTGTAGATATATGTGGTAGGAACTTAGGGCAAGATTGTGAACACCCTTTGAAGCTGTGTAAATAGTATCAGTAGTATTAATGAAAATGATAATGGTAACAAGGCTATTTATGGGGCTTCTACACCCTCTGATAAATATTTTAGTTTCGTTTAGTTTAGTTTTAAAGATTTTATTTATTTGAGAGAGAGAGAGAGTGTGTGTGTGAAAGAGAGAGCATGAGCAAGGGGAGAGGCATATGGAGAGGGAGAGGGCAGACTTCCCACTGAGCTGTTAACCCAATACAGGGCTTGATCCCAGGACCCTGGGATCATGACCTGAGCCCAAGGCAGTCTCTTAACCTACTGAGCCACCCAGACGCCCCCTGATAATTATTTTAAATACATTGTCAGTAAGCTTTTTATCAACCATGTAAGTCAGGTATTGTATACATTTTATAATGAAGAAATTGAGTTGTTGACAAGTTGGCTTATTCAAAATTATGCAGATAGTAAATGGTGAACTGTTTAAACAAGGTCTGATTCCAAAGACTGTTCATATTCCACTGTTATACTATTTTTTAAAAAGATTTTATTTATTATTATATATAGAGAGAATGAGTGTGAGAGAAGATGAGAGGTCAGCGGGAGAGGCAGACTCCCTGCTGAGCAGGGAGCCTGATGTGGGACTTGATCCTGGAACCCCAGGATCATGACCAGAGCCGAAGGCAGAGGCTTTAACCCAATGAGCCATCCAGGTGCCCCTCACAGTCTATTTTCAAGTCACAGTGTATCACTTGGTACGTAGTATAAAAGTCTAACAACAGTATACTACAATTTTCCCCTTCCTGGCTGTTGTTGCCAGCATATTGTCATAGTTTTTACTTCTACATATGTTATAAAACCTAAAATACACAAGGAATAACATGGAGGACATTTGGAGATGGAGAGGAGAAGGGAGTTGGGGGAAATCGGAGGGGAAGACGAACCATGAGAGACTGTGGACTCTGAGAAACTGAGGGTTTTGGAGGGGAGAAGGGTGGAGGGTTGGGTTGGCCTGGTGCTGGGTATTAAGGAGGGCAAGTATTGCATGGAGCACTGGGTGTGGTGCATAAACTGACTTTTGGAACACACACAAAAAATTTAATTTAATTTAAAAAACCTAAAATACATATTATTATTTTTTAAACTTTAAAAGCTTTATAAAGGTTATTAGAGAAATAAAAAAGTTCTGCCTTTGTGCCATTGATGAGAAGGAATAACATCCTTAATATAAAGGGCCATCATAAGTCAATAAGAGAACCCTAGAGTAAAAAGGGTGAATGTCATGAATAATGAAGAGAACTGGTCACAGAAAAGAAGTACGTGTGACCAGGACTAAACGAAAACAAATTAAAACAATAATTAGGTGGCTCAGTGGGTTAAGCCGCTGCCTTCGGCTCGGGTCATGATCTCAGGGTCCTGGGATCGAGTCCCGCGTCGGGCTCTCTGCTCAGCAGGGAGCCTGCTTCTCTCTCTCTCTCTCTCTCTCTCTCTCTCTCTCTGCCAGCCTCTCCATCTACTTGTGATTTCTCTCTGTCAAATAAATAAATAAAATCTTTAAAAAAAAACAATAATTAGGAATAATGTTTTACTCCTGGGTTGTCAAATGAAAAATCTGATATTAATTGCTGCTGAGGATGGGGGGAAGGAAACTCTCATATATTGTTTGTGATAGTATAAATTGAAAGAAAGCTTTAGAAGGACAACTTGGCAGTATCTGTCAAAATTTAAAGAGCATGTACTTTTTGATCTCACAATTCCACTTTGAAGAATTTGTCCTGTAGACAAACTTAAGTCAGCAAAGATTTGTGAATATGTATGCTTTGTGTTATTTTTTTAACATATATTATTTGTTTCACGGATAGAGGTCTGGAATTATCAGTCTTACACAATTCACAGCACTCATCATAGCACATGCCCTCTCCCCAGTATCCATCACCCAGCCACCCCATCCCTCCCCCCGCCCTCTGTCCAGCAACCCTCAGTTTGTTTTCTGAAATTAAGATTCTCTTATGGTTTGTCTCCCTCTCTGGTTTCTTCTTGTTTCATTTTTCCCTCCCCTTGCGTATGATCCTCTGTCTTGTTTCTCAAATTCCTCGTATCAGTGAGATCATATAATTGTCTTTCCCTGATTGACTTATTTTGCTTAGAATAACAGCCTCTAGTTCCATCCACGTCATTGCAAATGGCAAGATTTGGGGGTTTCTTTGATGGCTCCATAGTATTCCATTGAGTGTGTATGTGTGTGGGGGTATATATCTATATATATATCACATCTTCTTTATCCATTCATCTGTTGATGAACATCTGTGCTGTTTGCATAGTTCGGCTATTGTGGACATTGTTGCTATAAACATTGGGGTGCACATGCCCCTTCAAATCACTACATTTGTATCTTTGGGGTAAATACCCAGTAGTGCAATTGCTGGGTCATAGGGTAGCTCTATTTTCAATTTATTTATTCTTTATTTATATTTATCAATTTATTTATTCTTCTATTTATTTCTTTTTGAGGAACCTCCATCCAGAGTGGCTAAAGCAGCTTGCATTCCCACCAACAGTGGAAGAGGGTTCCCCTTTCTCCACATCCTCGCCAACATCTGTTGTTTCCTAACTTTAATTTTAGCCATTCTGACTGGTGTGAGGTGGTATCTCATTGTGGTACTGATTTGTATTTCCCTGATGCTGAGGCATGTTGAGCACTTTTTCATGTGTCTGTTGGCCATCTGGATGTCTTCTTTGCAGAGATGTCCATGTCTTCGGCCCATTTCTGGATTGGATTATTTGTTCTTTGGGTGTTGAGTTTGATAAGTTCTTTATACATTTTGATTACTAGCCCTTTATCTGCTATGTCATATGCAAATATCTTCTCCTATTCTGTCAGTTGTCTTTTGGTTTTGTGGACTATTGCCTTTGCTGTGCAAAAGCTTTTGATCTTTATGAAGTCCCAATAGTTCATTTTTGCCCTTGCTTCCCTTGCCTTTGGTTATGTTTCTAGGAAGAAGTTGCTGTGGCAGAAGTCGAAGAGGTTGCTGCTTGTGTTCTCCTCAAGGATTTTGATGGATTCCTGTGTCACATTGAGGTCTTTGTTCCATTTGGAGTCTATTTTTGTGTGTGGTGTAAGGGAATGGTCCGGTTTCATTTTTCTGCACTGGGCTGCCCAATTTTCCCAGCACCACTTGTTGAAGAGGCTGTCTTTTTCCCACTGGACATTCTTTCCTGCTTTGTCGAAGGTTAGTTGGTCCATTTCTGGGCTCTCTATTCTGTTCCGCTGGTCTATGTGTCTGTTTCTGTGCCAATACCAGACTGTCTTGATGATGACAGCTTTGTAATAAAGCTTGGAGTCTGGAATTGTGATGCTGCCAACTTTGGTTTTCTTTTTCAACATTCCTCTGGCTATTCCTCTGGCTTTTCTGGTTCCATATAAACTTTAGGATTATTTGTTTCATTTCTTTGAAAAAAGTTGATGGTATTTTGATAGGGATTGCTTTAAATGTGTAGACTATGCTCTAGGTAGCATAGACATTTTCACAATATTTGTTCTTCCAATCCATGAGCATGGAATGTTTTCCCATTTCTTTGTGTCTTCCTCAATTTCTTTCATGAATATTCTATAGTTTTCTGAGTATGGATTCTTTGCCTTTTTGGTTAGGTTTATTCCTAGGTATCTTATGGTTTTGGGTACAATTGTAAATGGGATTGACTCCTTAATTTCTCTTTCTTCTGTCGCATTGTTGGTGTATAGAAATGCAACTGATTTCTGTGCATTGATTTTATATCCTGACACTTTACTCAATTCCTGTATGAGTTCTAGCAGTTTTGGGGTGGAATCATCGGGGTTTTCCACATAAAGTATCATATCATCTGCAAAGAGTGAGAGTTTGACTTCTTTGCCAATTCAGATGCCTTTTATTTCTTTATGTTGTCTGATTGCTGAGGCTAGGACTTCTAGTACTATGTTGAATAGGGGTGGTGATAATGGACATCCCTGCTGTGTTCCTGGCCTTAGCGGAAAAGCTCTCAGTTTTTCTCTATTGAGAATGACATTCACTGTGGGTTTTTCATAGATGGCTTTGATGATATTGAGGTATGTACCCTCTATCCCTACACTTTGAAGAGTTTTGATCAGGAAAGGATACTGTACTTTGTCAAATGCTTTTTTTTCATCTGTTGAGAGTATTATATGGTTCTTGTTCTTTCTTTTATTAATATATTTTATCACATTGATTGATTTGTGGAAGTTTAACCAACCTTGCAGCCCAGTAATAAATCTCACTTGGTCATGGTGAATAATCCTTTTAATGTACTGTTGGAGCCTATGTAGCCAATTACTTTTAAAGGCAATTTAGATCATTACAAAAATAATTTTCGGGGCGTGGTGGGTTGAAGCCCCTGCCTTCGGGTCAGGTCATGATCCCAGATCCTGGGATCGAGCCCCGCATCGGGCTCTCTGCTCAGCCGGGAGCCTGCTTCCTCCTCTTTCTCTGCCTGCCTCTCTGCTTACTTGTATTCTGTGTCTGTCAAATAAATAAATAAATAATCTTAAAAAAATAATTTTCTATTTATTTATATAGTTACTATTACCAGTACTTTTCATTTATATGTGCAAGTTGAGATTTTCATCTGGTATCATTTCCCTTCTGTGTGAAGGGTTCTCTTTAGTATTTCTTATAGTTTGGACCTGTGGGTGATGAATTCTTTAATTTTTTATACGTCTGACAAAATTTGTATATAACCTTCATTTGTGAAAGATAAATTTGCTGGGTAGAATTCTAGGTTAAGGGTTTTTACTTTCAGGGGGCACCTGCCTGGCTCAGTCAGAGGAGCATGTGACTTTTTTTTTTTTTAAGATTTTACTTATTTACTTGACAGAAAGAGAGATCACAAGTCGGTAGAGAGGCAGGCAGAGAGAGAGGGGGATGCAGGCTCCCTGCCGAGCAGGCAGCCGGATGTGGGGCTCGATCCCAGGACCCTGAGATCATGACCTGAGCTGAAGGCAGTGGCTTAATCCACTGAGCCACCCAGGCACCCCAACATGTGACTCTTGATCTTGGGGTTGTAAGTTCAAGTTCCATGTTGGGTGTGGAGATTACTTTAAATAAATAGTTAGTTAGTTAGTTTTTACTTTCTTAAAAATTTTACTTCACTGTCTTTTACCTTACATTGTTTACAATGATAAATTTGTAGTTATCTTTTTTTTCCTTTTTTTAAAAAAGATTTTATTTATTTGACAGAGAGAAATCACAAGTAGGCAGAGAGGCAGGCAGAGAGAGAGGGGAGAAAGCAGGTTCTCTGCGGAGCAGAGAGCCCGACACGGGGCTCGATCCCAGGACCCTGGGATCATGACCTGAGCCGAAGGCAGAGGCTTTAACCCACTGAGCCACCCAGGTGCCCCAATTTGTAGTTATCTTTATCCCCCCCCACCCCCGTAAGTAATGTGTCTTAAAAAAAAATTTCTGGGTGCTTTTAAGACTTTTTCTGCCTTTCAGGAATTTGGAATATGCCTTGGTAATTCTTTTTGTTGTGTTTCTGGAGTTAGGGATTTGTTGAGCTTCTTGGATATGTTGGTTTATAGTTTCCAACAAATTTAAAAAATGGGCAGTTGTTGTTTCTTTAAATGTTTCTTTTGCCCTTTCCCCCAGTCTCTTTTCTCTCTCTGTGTGTGTGTGTGTGTGTGTGTGTATTTAAAATGTTAATTCCAGGGGAATCTGGGTGGCTCAGTGGTTTAAGTGTCTGCCTTCAGCTCTGGTCATGATCCTAGGGTCCTGGGATCGAACCCCGCATCAGGCTGCCTGCTCAGTGGGGAGTCTGCTTTTCCCTCTCCCAACCCCCTGCTTAATCTTTCTCTGACTATCTCACAAATAAATAAATAAAATCTTTAAAAATTAATTCCAGCATAGTTAAGATACTGTTATATTAGTTTCAGGTGTACAATATATTCATTCAATAGTTCTGTCCATTACTCAGTGCCCATCATGATATGTATTCCTCACCTATTTCGCCCATCCTTCCATCCATCTCCTCTTTGATAACTATCAGTTTATTCTTTATATTTAAGAGTCTGTTTTTTTGGTTTGTCTTCCCCCCCTTTTTTTGTTTTGTTTCTTAAATTCCACATATGAGTGAAATCATATTTGTCTTTCTCTGACTGACGTATTTCATGTAGTATTACAACCTCCAGACCATCCATGTTGTTGCAGATGGCAAGACTTCTTTTTTGGCTGAGTTGTATTCCATTGTATATATATGCCACCTCTCCTTTGTCCATTCATCCACCAAGGGACGCTTGCATTGGTTCCATAATTTAGCTATTGCAAATAATGCTACGTTAAGCATAGGGGTGCATTTATCTTTTTGAATTAGTGTTTTTGTATTCTTTGGGTAAATACACAGTAGTGGAATTACTGGATCATGTGGTAATCTTATTTTTATTTTTTGAGGGCACACCATACTGTTTTCCACAGTGGCTACATCAATTTGCATTCCCACCAAGTGTGCAAGAGTTCCATTTTCTCCACATCCTTGCCAACACTTGTTGTTTCTCACGTTTTTGGGTTTAGCCATTTTTTAAGCCTTTAAAACAGTTTATTTTGAAGGCTGTGCTTGGAAATAAGCTTTTTCCTTCTTTTTTAAAAATTTAATTAAATTTTTTTCAGTGTTCCAAGATTTATTGTTTATACACCACACCTAGTGCTCCATGCAATACGTGCCCCTTAATACCCACCACCAGGCTCACCCAAAATCCACCCTCCTTCCCTCCAAAACCCTCAGTTTGTTTCTCAGAGTACACAGTCTCTTATGGTTTGTCTCCCGCTCTGATTTTCCCCAACTCACTTCTCTCCAACTCCCAATGTCCTCCGTGTTATTCCTTATGCTTCACAAGTAAGTGAAACCATATGAAAATTGACTTTCTTTGCTTGACTTATTTCTTTCAGCATAATCTCCTCCAGTCCCGTCCATGCTGATACAAAAGTTGGGTATTCATCCTTTCTGATCGAGGCATAGTACTCCATAGTGTATATGGACCATATCTTCTTTATCCATTCATCTGTTGAAGGGCATCTTGGTTCTTTCCACAGTTTGGTGAGTGTGGCCATTGCTGCCATGAACATTGGGGTACAGATGGCCCTTCTTTTCACTACATCTGTATCCTTGGGGTAAATACCCAGGAGAGCAATGGCAGGGTCATAGGGAAGCTCTATTTTTAATTTCTTGAGGAATCTCCACACTGTTTTCCAAAGCGGCTGCACCAACTTGCATTCCCACCAACAGTGTAAGAGGGTTCCCCTTTCTCCACATCTTCTCCAACACACTTTGTTTCCTGTCTTGTTAATTTTGGCCATTCTAACTGGTATAAGGTGGTATCTCAATGTGGTTTTGATTTGAATCTCCCTGATGGCTAATGATGATGAACACTTTTTCATGTGTCTGTTAGCCATTTGTATGTCTTGATTGGAGAAGTGTCTGTTCATGTCTTCTGCCCATTTTTTGACTTGATTATCTGTTTAGTGTGTGTTGAGTTTGAGGAGTTCCTCATAGATCTTAGATATCAGCCCTTTGTCTGTAGTGCCATTTGCGAATATCTTTTCCTGTTGTCAAATGGCTTTTCTGCATCTACTGAGGGTTTTAGAAGGGAGAGGGGTGAGGGGATGGGTGAGCCTGGTGATGGGTATTAAGGAGGGCATGGATTACATGGAGCACTGGGCGATACATGCAAACAATGAATCATAAAACACTACATCAAAAACTAATGATGTACTGTATGGTGCCTAAATAACAATAAAAAATAATAAAGCTATGCTTTGGTACTCTGAAAAAATAATAAATGACTTATGGTTTTTATCCTTTCTTTAATTGACAAGATACATTACATTGAATGATTTGCAAATATTGAACCACTTTTGCATCCTGGAAATAAATTGCACTTGATCTTGATGGATAACTTTTTAAATATATTCTGGATTTGGTTTGGTAATATTTTGTTGAGGATTTTTCCATCAGTGTTTGTTACAGATATTGGCTTTATCTGGTATCTTTACCTCATTTTGGTATCAGGATAATGCTTCCTAGAATGAATTTGGGAAGTTTCCTTTCTCTTCTCTTTTTTTGGAATAGTTTGAGAAGAATGGTATTACCTCTTCTTTAAATGTTTGGTAAAATTCACCTGTGAAACCATCTGGTCCTGGGCTTTTGTTTTTTGGGGGTATTTTGGTTACTGATTCCATTTTATTGCTGGTAATTGATCTGTTCAAATTTTCTATTTCTTCCTGATTCAGTTTTGAGAGGTTATACGTTTCTAGGACTTTATCCAGTTTTTTTTGTTGTTGTTTTGTTTTTGTTTTTGTTTTTTACCTATCCAGTTCATTGGCATGTAATTTTTCATAATATTTTCTTAAAATCCTTTGTATTTCTGTGATGTCGGTTGTTATTTCTCTTATTAAATTACATGTCAGCCTTAGTAGGCCACAGATATTTGGCTAAACTCTCTGAGTGTGTCTGTGAGGGTGTTTCTGGATGAGATTAATATTTGAATTGGTAGACTCTTTCCCCAATCCCAGGCCTTATCCTATCCTTTGAAGTCCCTAATAGAATTAAAAGGGCCAGTAAGTGAGAATTCATTATCTCTGCCTATCTTCCAAATGGAATACTGATCTTCTGCCTGTGGAGTCAGACTGGAATTTAAACCACTGGGTCTGGTGGTTCTTGGGCCTTCAGACTTGGAATAAAATTATACTATTTACTTTCCTGTGTCTCCAGTTTGCCAACTACAGACTGTGGGACTTCTCAGCCTCCATAATCATGTGAGTCAATAATTTCTATAACTCTCTTAATCTAAAATAGAGTCTTTTTCTCTGAAGGATGTTAATACAAGTAGTAACTCGCTATAAAAATCTAAGAGACCTTGAAGTACACTGCTTCTTTACTTAATGATCTTGTGCTTGAACAAAACTTTCTCCTTTTACAACATTGCCCTTCTGTGGCTCCACACTGTGCTCAGACGTGTTTGTAGGATGTTTACAGCTGTATCTTGCATGAGCACAGCTAGGAGGCATGTTGGGAATTCAGTGAATGATAGGAAGCTGAGACTGAGGGAACTTGGGGCAGAGGCAGTGAGGAAGGTAGTAGCCAGAGGTGCAGTGTGTATTGTTCTAAGGTCTTTGTGAGATCAGGATTCTGTGAAGAGCAATGGCCATGACATCTGGTATCTCAAGAAGTAGAGTAGTTAATGTGAGGCTGCAACCAGTATTACAATTCCAGGTGATCTGGCTGTTTGTAAGAGAATGCTAGAGAGTAACATGCTGGATTAACAGAGTAATAAAGCTGGAGTAACAAAGGAGAAGAGGTTGTCAAGCAAGTAGGTTGACTGTCTGGACAAGGTTCTAGTCCCAGCAGAGAGGAACTGGCGGGTTAAGTGGGAACCATCAAAGATGACTAAATATATAGTGTGGGAATGAAGAGAATATTACAGCTCAATAGAAATGGGGATACCCAGGGCTCATTGCTGTGATCCCAGATAAATTCTGTACCATACCCAGTGGTAGTATCTCTTCTACTTCAGCCCCTTTAATGCAAGCCAATGAAGAAGTTTCCAGAATATAACAATCAGATTAATCACTTCAACTGTCCTTTGTAACTTTTACAGATTTATAACCTTCCGAAAGGTTCTACAATAGGATTAGATCAAGTATGGTGTGGGCCTGAACCTGAATGAGAGAACATGGAGATGATTCATCTTGAAATGAAGATGAGAAATTAGAATCCGAGGTCATGCCATTTCCTAACAGCAACAAAAAGCACATTTTTATCGGGTGACTGGGCCAGGGCTCCGTTGAAGCAAGCAAGGTACCTAGAATTTGTGCTCTGGTTGCCTTTTTTGCTCACCCTAATAGTGACCCTGCTGGTTGGCACTATTTACCCAAAGTTATTCAGTGTAAAGTCTAGGAAATGTGGGGGAAACAACCAAAAAGAGATAAAAATTGAAAAAGGGAGGGGCACCTGGACAGCTCAGTCTGTAGAGCTTGTGACTCTTGATCTCAGGGTTATAAGTTCGAGCCCCATGTTTGGTGTAGAGATTGCTTAAAAATAAAATCTTTTAAAAAATTGAAAAAGGGACACTAGATGTTAAGCTCTACCTTCTGGAGTTAGAGGGTTCAGTGGCAATAGCAGAGATGAAAAGCACTAACCTGGAAGAGGAACAGTAAACATTCTCACAGGCGAGTGGACTCACTCAGTGCTAGTAGGGAACCTGACTTGGTAAAAATGCATGATGCCAGAAGCAAAGGGTATCTGAAACAGGACAGGTGAACTCAGAGAGAAAAGAGAGAGAGAGAGAGAGAGAGACTGGGTGTGTTTGGTGAATAGTCAGTGTCCTTTTAAATATGAATTTCTGGACTTTGTTGTGACATTGTACTTTATGGCCATGTATTTACATGTTCTTTTAAAAAAAGATTTATGCCAAAGTGGTTGTACTAACTTGCATTCCCACCAACAGTGTAAGAGGGTTCCCCTTTCTCCACATCCCCTCCAACACATGTTGTTTCCTGTCTTGCTAATTTTGGCCATTCTAACTGGTGTAAGGTGATATCTCAATGTGGATAAGGAAGATGTGTTCCATATACACTATGGAGTATTATGTCTCCATCAGAAAGGACGAATACCCAACTTTTGTAGCAACATGGATGGGACTGGAAGAGATTATGCTGAGTGAAATAAGTCAGGCAGAGAGAGTCAATTATCATATGGTTTCACTTATTTGTGGAGCATAACAAATAGCATGGAGGACATGGGGAGTTAGGAGAAGGGAGTTGGGGTAAATTGGAAGGGTAGCTGAACCATGAGAGACTATGGACTCTGAAAAACAATCTGAGGGGTTTGAAGTGGTGGGGGGGTGGGAGGTTGGGGGAACCAGGTGGTGGTTATTGGAGAGGGCATGGATTGCATGGAGCACTGGGTGTGGTACAAAAAACAATGAATACTGTTATGCTGAAAATAAATAAAAAATAAATTAAATAAAAAGATTTATGCCTTTAGTTTAGAGAGAGAGAGGGATTGCATGTGCGAGTAGGGGGAAGGGTAGAGGGAGAGGGAGATAGAGTCTCAAGCAGACTCCATGCCCATTGCAGAGCCCCATATGGGGATCAGTCCCATGACCCATGAGATCATGGCCTGAACTAAAACCATGAGTGGGACACTTAACCTACTGAGCTATGCAGGCACCCTGCCTTTTGTTGTTATACCTGGATTTAAATCAGGAGTGCTTCCATTGTAATCTTGGGTAAGCTGCTTAACATTTCTGTGTTTCAGTTTTCTCATCTGTAAAGCTGGGCTAATATGGCACGTAATACATGTAAGTTACTCTGAAAACCAAATGAGTTAATGCACATAAAGTACTTTGAATAGCACCTGCATAGCATATGGCATTCAACAAATATGTTGCTGCCACTACTGTTGCTGTTGTTACTAGTAATAGTACATGAATGTAATTACAGCAATATCAAAATATGTGGTACATAATAATGACTGTAGCTGTGTTTTCTAGATTTATTTATTTTAGAGAGTGCATGGGTGGAGGGGAGGGGCAGAGGGAGAGAGGGGAGCTGGATGCAGGGCTCGATCTTGCAACCCTGAGAGCATGACCTGAACTGAAACCAAGAGTTGGACACTTAACTGAGACGCCTAGGTGCCCCAGCAATTTGATGAATCCTTAATTACATTAATTTAAAAGTGCCTGAAAATATATAGTGGATGTTGGAATGATTTCTCTCAAACTTTGGTTGAATAGGTAAGGTTGGGATTTAAAGCGTTCACATTTGCTTATATGGAAAACTTACGTGTGTTAAATATGTCATTTTTAGGTACTGTTGGTTAATTAAGATGTTACTATAAACAGTTATAAAATATTCTAAATTTACCTTTTTAATGTTAATGACAAAAAAGAGTCTGTCATCATATGCACACATTCTCCTAGGAATCATTTCTGCTGGCATATTTGCTATGGGATGGTAGGTGCACCCAAACCTGCTACTCATAAAAGCTAAGCTCCTGGGGGCACTTGGGGTGGCTCAGTTGGTTAAGCATCCAACTCTTGGTTTTGGCTTGGGTCATGATCTCCAGTCATGAGTTTGAACCCCGCGTTGTGCTACATGCGCAGTGTGGAGTCTGCTTCCCTCTCTTCCTGTGGTCCACCCCGACCCCCACTCTTGTATTCTCTCTCTCTTTCTGAAATAAACAAATAAAATCTTTAAAAAACAAACCATAACTAAGCTTCTGATCTCTTCTGAGGAACCTCAGCCCCCTCTAAGTAGATAAAGCAGCATGTCTTGGATTTGAGGCAAAAACCCATGGCCCTCTCAGCTATCACTTCATCATTTCACTTTGGAGGGGAGTGTTTGGTCCCAGGTAGAAGAGGATACCATCATCTAGTTACTTGAAGGAAGAATTAGCCTAGGGCTTGTGGGTTTCTCCATCACCATTCATCCTCCAGGTTTATCCTGAGACTAGAGAGGTTTATGTAAGGCCTAGTAGGTGGGTGGAAAGTACTTGTCCTCAAAGCTTGGGAAACATATATTTCAACTCTGTTGAACTTGGGCATATCCTTAGGGCATCTGGTATTATGTGGTATATGAATTCAGCTTCCTAATTCATAATGAGGGTCATATCACCCTTTATCACAAGATTATTATAAGGGTCAAACAAGGTATTAGAGGAAGATGTGCTTTTGACCTGTAGTATGCATTGATAACAAGGCGTTGCTCTACCATTCTCTAGTCATTCACTCACTTAACAAACATTTCTTGATGACTGAATATATATTGGAGACTCTTCTAGGTTCTGAGGTGCAGCAGTGGGAACAAAAACTTCCTATCAGGGAGCTTCCATTTCCGCTTATTTATAAAACAATAAACAAGTATTTATGATCTCATTAGCAATTAAGAAGAAAAATAAAGCAGGTTAAGAAGATAGAGAAAAGTGGGTGATAAGTAACAAGATTGTATTAGGTACGGAATGTGGGAATTGAGGGGCCCACTTCCGAGCAGCTGAAAAATTAAAAAGAGTCAAAACATGTGGAATATCAAAGCCACCCACACCCAATCCTCTTTGTGAGGTGAGGAAAACGTGTGTGTGTGTGTGTTTGTGTGCGCGCGCGCACGCACGCTTGCACACAATTTCAGGGTTACCAAGTGCACAGGAGGAAATTCAGGGTTTATAGACTGGTACTCCCCCAAGAATTTTGCGATCTAAAAAAGAATTCTGTGTTTTCTAAATGGTAATGGGAGAAATCACCCAAGGAGTAAACAAAGTCGCAGCAGCATTTTGTAACACAACAGCTTGTGGCAACAAAATGTTTTGGCAATTGATACTGTAGAATTGCCAATTGGGAAAGCCTGTTTTTGCAACCAGCTGAAGAAGTGAGAAACCTAAATGACATGATCTCACTTTGCCTTGTGCCAAAAAATGGAGCGAGGAGGTGGATTGTCTCTTGTGAGGATGGTTGAGACTGATGCATTGTCTCATACTAAAACCATGCAGGCCCGGCTTCCTGGGTGAATTATTTGGCTTTGGAACAAAAGTAGCACAAAGGATGTGCTCGGGAAATACCGGAGTAAAGAAGATCCCCAGTTTCCTTGAGCAATTCAGCTCTATGAGAGCTGGTTATGGCACCAAAGCTCTGGCTGAATTAGAAAAATTAATCTATTAATTGATGGTGAAAATATCACTGTCAAATGATGACTCATGTTAATGCTTTACCTTCCCGGGAGAGAGAGCCATAGCAGGAGTACCCTTCTCTACTGCACTGGGGGTGTGCAGTTGGTGGGTTATTTCATTTAAGTTTTTTTATTTTAACAAAATCTTAAAAATAACAAAATCATTGTAAGGAACTACTATGTACCATGTATCCTTTACTCAGATCCTTCAGCTGTTTACATTTTGCCTCACAGATAACTCTCTTTTTCTCTAGATTTTATCTATACACAAGATACACACACACACACACACACACACAGACGTGTATTTTTTTCATAAATCTTTTGTCAGTAAGTTACAGACATGGTGCCCCACATATACTTCAGTATGTACTTCCTAAGAACAAGGATAAATACACCACAATTACCCAAATCAGGAAATTTTTTTAAAGATTTTATTTATTTATTTGATAGAGAGAGAGATCACAAGTAGATGGAGAGGCAGGCAGAGAGATAGAGAGATGGAAGCAGGCTCCCTGCTGAGCACAGAGCCCGACGCGGGACTCGATCCCAGGACCCTGAGATCATGACCTGAGCCGAAGGCAGCGGCCCAACCCACTGAGCCACCCAGGCGCCCCCAAATCAGGAAATTTGACATTGATAGAATCCAAACCTGTTTTCTCATTCATAGTCCATTTTCAAATTTAGCCACTTTTTTAAAAAAGATTTTATTTATCTACCTGACAGAGAGAGAGAGAGATCACAAGTAGACAGAGAGGCAGGCAGAGAGAGGAGGAAGCAGGTTCCCCACCGAGCAGCGGGACTCGATCCCAGGACATTGGGATCATGACCTGAGCCGAAGGCAGAGGCTTTAACCCACTGAGCCACCCAGGCGCCCTAGCCACTTATTTTAATAATGTCCTATATAGCTAATGTTTTGCCTGTTAGAAGATACAGTTCAGGATCATGCATTGCACTTAGTTGCCATGTGAATTGACTCTCCTTTATTATTTTTTAGTTGAGGGATAGTCGATGTATAACATAGTAATTTCACATACACAGCATGATTTGATAACTATGTATGTTATGAAATGGTCAGCTCAGTAAGTCTAGTTACCATTATATATCACACATAGTTTTAGAATTTGTTTTTCATGTGATGAGAACTTGCGATTTCCAGATATGCAATACATTATCATTAACACTAGTCACCATGCTACACATCCCCATGGCTTACTTGTTTTAGAACTGGAAGTTTGTGCCTTTTGATTCCCTTTACCTATTTCACTCATTCCTTGCCTCTGGCAACCACCAGTCTGTTCTCTAGATCTATGAGCTCAGTTGGTGTCCACATATAAGTGAGATCGTATAGGATTTCTCCTTCTCTAAGTTCAAGTAGCATGTTGCCCTCTAGGTCCATTCATGTTGTCACAAATGGCAATATATCATTCTTTTTAAATAGCTGAATAGTATTCTGATGTATGTGGGTATATATCTATATATCTATATCTATATCTATATCTCACTTTTTCTCCATTTATCCATTGAGGGACACTTAGGTTATTTTCATGTCTAGGCTATTGTAAATAATCCTGCAGTGCACATGGGTGTACACATATCTTTTTGAATTAGTATTTTAGTTTTCTTTGCATAAATACCTAGAAGTGGAATGGGTGGATTATGTGGTAGTTATGCTTTTACTTTTTTGAGGAGCCCTGTACTGTTTTACATATTGGGTACACCAATTTACATTCCTACCAACAGTGCACAAGGGTTCACTTTTTTTTTTGAAGATTTTATTTATTTGACAGAGAGAGATCACAAGTAGGCACAGGGGGAGAGAGAGAGAGAGAGAGAGAGAGAGAGAGAGAAAGAGAGAAGGAAGCAGGCTCCCTGCCGAGCACAGAGCCCAAATCGGGACTCGATCCCAGAACTCTGAGATCATGACCTGAGCCAAAGGCAGAGGCTTAACCCACTGAGCCACCCAGGCGCCCACAAGGGTTCACTTTTCTCCATATCCTCACCAACTCTTGTAGTATCTCATTGTGGGCTTGATTTGCATTTCCCTGATGGAATTTGATCTCTTTTAATTTGGAATAGTTCCTCAGCCTCTCTTTTCTTCTTTGATCTTGACATTATTGAAGAGTATATGGCAGTTATTTTATAGATTGTCCCTCAATATGATTTTGTCTCACGTTTCTTTATGATTAGATTCAAGTTATATATTTTTGGCAAAAATACCACAAAAGCGATATGTCTTTCTCTTTATCATATCATTTTGATACTACTATAAATGGGGTTGTCTTTTTAAATTTCACTTTCAAGTGTTTCCTTTTAGTATATAAAAATATAATTGATTTTTGTATATTGATATCATGTATTTATATTTATTAGTTCTAGTAATTGTTTTTGGAAATTCTTCTAATTTTCTCTGTAAACAATAATGGCAACTACAAATGGCAAATAGAGATTAATTTCTTCTTTTCCTATCTTTTATCTTTTTTTCCTTACTATATAAGGTCACCTACTACAATAAAAATGGCAAGCCTTTGGATACCCTTGCCTTATAATGAAGACAAGGTATAGGTTTTTGAAGATAAATTTTGTAAGATCCAGGAAATGCCCTTCTATTCCTAGTTTGCTGGTGTTGTTATTATGAAAGCATGTTTAATTTTGTCAAGATACTTTCTGCATTGAGGTATATTTTGTATTTTTGTCAGTTCAGGTTGGCTAACATTGATTGGTTTTTATTTATTTAAAGATTTAAAGATTTTATTTAAATCTTTTATTTTATTTAAATCATGTGCACATGAGGGAGGTTCAGGGGTGGGGGCAAAGGGAGAAGCAGGCTCCATGCTGAGCAGGGAGCCAGAGGCCGTGCTAGATCCTAGTGTCTTGGGATCCTCACCTGAGCCAAAGGCAGATGCTTAACAGACTGAGCCATGCAGGTGCCCCTGGTTCTTATTTATTTTATTTTCTTTTTAAGTAATCTCTACACTGAATTTGGGGCTCAAACTCACAATCCTGAGATCAAGAGTCACATGTTCTACCAACTGAGCCAGCCAGGTGCCCTGACATTGATTTATAATGGTAAGTCAACTTTGCCTTCATGGAATAAGCTCCTCTTGGTCCTGATGTATTATCCCTTTTATGTCTCAACTGAATTATCTTTGATAATAGTTTGTTACAAAATTTTGTTTGTTTTTATGAAGGATATTAAAATGTAACTTTCTTTCCCTGTGATGTTTTAGCTGGTTTTGTATCAGGGTAACACTAACCTCATTGAATTGAGAAGGTTACCACCTCTTATATTTTTGAGAAGGGAGTGATTAGCAATGGTATTTTTTTCTTTCTTAATTGTTTGTTGTAATTCACTAGTGATGCCATCAGGGACTAAAATTTTCTATGTGGAAATGTTCAACTCAACTTGTTAATAGATACAGTGATGATATTCAAATAATATATTGCTTCTTGGTTAAGCTTTGGTACTTTTGCATTTCAAGAACTTTGTTAATTCAGAGTTGCTAAATTGTGGGGTATAAAATTGTTGATAAAAATCTTTCTATCCTTTTATTAACTGTAGGGTCTATACAGATGTTCCCTCTCTTATTCCTGATATTGATATTTTGTGGTTTTTTTGTCTACTTTTTTCTTATGTTTAAAAAACCCCAGCTTTTAGTTTTATTGATTTTTCTCTATTGGTTTTCTTTTTTCTATGTAATTGATCAATTTTTGCTTTATTCTATCTTTTTTCTTACTTTGGCTTAAATTTGCTCTTTTTTTCAAGATAGGATTTTAGAGCATTGATATGAGATCATTCATCGTCCCCCCCTCAATAGAAGCATTCAATGCATGAAAATTTCTTTCTAAGTACTGCTTTAGGTGCATCCCCCAAGTTTGGATGTTTTATGTATTTGGTTATAGCAGTTCAGGATATTTTAAAATATTTTCCCTCAATCTTTGATCCATGAAATCATATGGAACCATATTTAGAAAAGTTTGTTTAATTATCAGATATTTGGAGACCTTCCAATATTTTTCTGGTACTGATTTCTAATTAAAAATTTGTTGTGGTTAAATAATATTCTTTGTATCAGTTCAGTGATTTAAAATTTATCTAGACTTACTTTTTGGCCCATTACATAGTGTATATTGGTAAGTATTCCAACCACTCTTGAAAAGAATATTTATCTTGTTATTTTGGGGTGGTGCACTCTGTTAAGTCAAGTTAATTGATAGTATTGTCCAAGTATTTCATATTTTTACTGATTTTCTGTCTAATTAGTTCATAATGATTGAGAGTTTGGTGTTGAAATGTCCAAATATAATTGTAGGCATTTATTTCTTTCAGTTTTATCTGTTTTTCCTGATGTTCTTTGAAACTCTGGTATTGGTGGCATACATATTTAGGAATGCTCTGTATTTCCAATGAATTAGCCCCTTTTATTTTATGTGATCTCCTGTTTTACTCCTGGTTATAATATTCCTTGTTCTCAAACCTACTTTGTCTGATAATTGATGTGGATATTCCATCTTTCTTTTGATTAGTGTTTGCATGATATATTTTGTTCCATCATTTTACTTTTAACTATATTGTGTCTTTATATTCAAAGTGGTTTAGATAGCATATAGTAGAATCTTGCTTTTTTGCACAATTTGTCCACCTCTGACTATTACTTGGCAGGTTTAAACCATTTATATATGTTTTTTAAAGATAGCTGGTTTAGTGTAATTATTCATTTTAACTTTGGTTTACCATTTTGCTTTTTTGTTTTCTATTTGTCTCCTATCCTTTTCCCATGTATTTCTCCTTTCCTTTTTGGAGGAGGTTAATTGAATATTTTTGGTATTCCATTTTAATTTCCCTACTGACTGTGAAATTTTACCTCTTTGCTATTTTCCAATGATTGCTCTACAGATTGCAACATGAATCTTTAATTTTGGTGGTCTACATAGAATTAATACTGCATTATTTCACATAAAATAGAAGAAATTTGTAACAGCACAATTTGTAACCTTATCTTTTGTCCTGTAGTTTTCATGTATATCACATCTATGTATGTTGTAAACACAAAATAATTTAAAACTTAGGAAAAGAAAATTAGATATATTTATATTTACCTACATATTTACTAATTCAAGTGCTGTTAATTACATTCTGGAGATACGAGTTACCACTTGGTGTCCTTTCTCTTCATCCTGAAGAACTTTCCTAGGTATGGTTGTGACATATATCCTCAGCTTTTTTTTTCTTTAAATATGAAAATGTCTTTGTTTTGCCTTCAGTTTTGAAGGATACTTTTGTGGATATAGAATTTTGAGTGAAAAGTTTTCAAATTTTTTCAGTACCTTAAACATGTTACTTCTTTTTCTTCTGGCCTCTTGTTTTTTTTCTCTTGGTGATCCAGGTATCATTTGCATTAATGTTCTCTTATCTATCATGTCATTTATCTCTTTCTGTTTTTAAGATTTTGTCTTTTCATCACTTTGACTGTGATTGATTCAAGTGTGGGTTTGACTAGTTAATTTTTCAGTGACAGTTGTAGGGATTAATGAGAGTGTTTATATAAAAATACTAACATCTTTGGGCGCCTGGGTGGCTCAGTGGCTTAAGCCTCTGCCTTCAGCTCAGGTCATGATCTCAGGGTCCTGGGATTGAGCCCCGCATCAGGCTCTCTGCTCAGCAGGGAGCCTACTTCCCTCCTTTCTCTGCCTGCCTCTCTGCCTACTTGTGATCTTTCTCTCTCTCAAATAAATGAATAAAATCTTTTAAAAAAATACTAACATCTTAATTTAAAATAAAAAAGTACACTTTAAAAAAGATTATTTATTTATTTATTTGACACAGAGAGAGAGATCACAACTAGGCAGAGAGAGAGGGGAAGCAGGCTCCCCGCCGAGCAGAGAGCCTGATGTGGGACTTGACACCAGGACCCTGAGATCATGGCCTGAGCTGAAGGCAGAGGTTTAACCCACTGAACCACCCAGGCGCACCCCCCCAAAAAAAAGGTACATTTTTGATCAGTATTTAACATCAGGCATTTTTTTCCTTTGCATTAACTATACCTCCTTTAACATTTACAATTTGTGTTTCTTTAAACTAGGTAATGAATTTGTTGACACTACAGTGCAAATGAGTACAAAGTCCTTCCAGAATTTTACTGTTCTCTTCATTAGTTCACAGATGTCTTGCCCATATAATTTTACAGTGACTTGCATTTTTAAAGTCTTTTTAAAGTATTCAATTTAACTTGTTTAGAATTAAGACAATTTATAGAGCAGTTTTAGATTTGTTAAAAAATTGAGGGGAAGGAACAGAGATTTCCCATGTACCACCTGCACCCCCTTAAATGTATCCTCTTCCCCATTCTCAGTATTCACTGTAAGGGTGGAACATGTATCCATGAAGGTTCATCAATTGTAACAAATCTATAATCACCCAAAGTCCATATTTTACATTATGGTTCACTCTTAGTGTTGTGCATTCTGTGAGTTTAGACAAATGTAAAATTATATATATCCATCATTATAGCAGCTTGTAGAGTATTTTCACATTCCTAACAATCTTCTCTGTGGTGCCTATTCATCTCTTCCTCCCTCTTCCAACCCTTGGAAACCACTAATATTTTTATAGTCTCCATAGCTTTGCATTTTCCAAAATGTCATGTTGTTGGAATCACAACGTATATGGCCTTTTCAGAGTGCCTTCTTTTATTTAGTGGTATGCTCTAAGTAAGGTTCCTGCATGTTTTTCCATGGCTTGATAACTCATTTCATTTTAGTGGTGAATAATATTCCATTGTCTGGATGTATCACAGTTAGTTTATCTGTTCATTACCCGAAGAGCGTTTTTGTTGCTTCCAAGTTCTTGCAACTATGAATAAAGCTGCCTTAAACGTTTATGTGCAGGTTTTGACATGGACGTAAGTTTTCAACTCTTTTGGGTAAGCACCATGGAGCATGATCACTAGATTGTATTGTAAGAGTCTGTTTAGTTTTGTAAGAAGCTGCCAGACTAGCTTCCAAAGTGCCTCTGCCATTTTTCATTCTTACCAACAATGAAAGAGAATTCCCGTTGCTCCATATCCGCATCAGCATTTGGTGTTGTCAGCATTAGATTTTTGCCGTTCTCATAGGTGTTAGTGGTATCTCATTGTCTTAATTTGTACTCGTGGAATGACATGTGGTAGGGAACATCTTTTCATAAGTTTATTTGCCATCTGTATGTCTTCTTTGGTGAGGTGTCTGTCTTTGGTCCATTTTGTAATTGAGCTGTTTGTGTTCTTGTTGAGGTTTAAGATCTTTGTATATTTTGTGTACTCTGCACATTTGTGTTCCAATCTGTGGCTTTTCTCATTTTGTTGATACAGTCTTTCACCTAACTATTGAGTTTAACTTTTATACAAAGAACAACTCACATTTTTATTAAACTTCTGTTTATTTGATTTAACTAATATTTTAATTAAATCTGATAATTATAGTAACAGGTAAAATTTGAATAAACAGACTTGGGAATAAAATGAAACTTATATTTAATATGCACAGACCCTAATGGTAGATGCAGTGTGTGTGCATATAGTAGAACAACTTTTTATCCTTGAGGATTCAGCATACAATGGCCATTGGACAATATATTTTATAGATGGAATGAAGTATTTCATTAATTTTTCAAGTAATTTAAATAGAAATTGTTCAACAGAGATTCCATTTTACTTGGAAAAGTTTGTAAGAGCAGAAGGATGTGTGATTAAAACAAAGTCACAGCAAATGGATTTGGATAATCCTAATGTGTGTATTCAACCAGCTGTTGTGACCAGATAAATTACCCTCTTACACTGTAGGGATATTTACACCTGCCAAGTCATATGGATACTTAAGTCACCAAGATGCAGGAGATATTCAGTCCCACTGATTAGACTGAGAATGTTATGGCCTGAAATTAAAAACATGGGAAAAATGTAACAAATTGGTTCTATGGAGGAAAACAGATAAAGCCAAGTTGTGCCTGGAGCATGAAGCTTCTTGAGTATGAGAAAATGCCTCTGGGACTGACACAGATGGTAGAGAAGGAATGGGAGGGGATTGGTGTAGGTGAGGCTTCCGACCTCCTCCAACTGCTTACCCAGAACAATGATAATTTTTATCCATTTGCCTTTTAAGCTTCTGCTTAAAAATTCATTGGAGAAGAATTATGACTTTAAAAAGTTTAAAAACTTGCTGTAGAAGAATGAAAATGGAATAAGGTACTCAGTAATTCACAAGATAAATATATGAAGATACTTTCTCATGGCTTCAGATACTAATATCCACTGTATAAAGAATGGGTCATGACCAAAGTGACCTTAAAGATTTCATAAATGGAGTTAATATTATCTCCTAGGTTTTTCTGAGATATGTGAGTAGAATTCATGATTAGAATACTGTAATAGATGTATGTACTTTATCTGAAAAAACTCACCTGATAGGGGTTAAGATTTGCAAGATCTAAATCCAAAGACACAAGGAGAAACATGATGAAACATGATAAAAAGCAAGTGGGTAGTGATATTTCTGGGAGAATACTATGGACTTCTTAAACTGATAGATGGCTGTTTTGGATGATGCTTACATGGTGTGTCTGTAAAAAATAAAAGCAAGATAGAGCAGCGATGGCAAATTTTGACTATACTTATAATGGCTAGAGTTCTCCTTCCACTTAATAGCATCCAGAAGATTCTTTACTCACCTTGCTGGCAGCTTTAACTCTCAAAAAGAGGGCTTTATGTGCTTGAGGTTGAGAAAGGCATCCCATAAATAACCAAACTTGTTACCTCTAAAATAGGCAAGTATTGGTCAAGATAAATATGAATTAATTTCTAGAATTTGTCTCATGATTTCCAGTTAACATCTTTTTTGCAATTGGTGGACCCCCTCTCTTTGTGATGGTGTATTCACTTTGTATTCTCTTTTTCCTCATGCTTTTCAATCAGTAATAGAAACTTAGGCCACATTTTTTCTTAGAGAAGGCTCTTTTATTAGAATTTCTTCCCTGTGCATCTTCAAATTCATCTCTACACATTAGAATGGTCTGGCAGGACAAGGAAGGGGCTAGGGAGAGGTGCTCTAATTCTCAGGGTTGGTTTTTCTGTACTACCCATGGAAGACTAAGTCAGAGGGCCAGGGTTTGGTGGGTGGGAAAGTGGGTTGTTCAAGAGAAGGGCATACACTTAGGCTGCATGGCCTTTTCCATATCTGAGCAAAAGGAATTCTTTTTTTAAAATTTAAATGCATTCATTTAAGAGTGTAAGAGAGAAAGAAGGTAGGGGGGTAGAGAGAGAATCCTCAAGTAGATGAGTGTGGATCCTGGCACAGAGCTTGATCCTGGGACCCCAAGGTTATGATCTGAGCTGAAGTCAAACACTTAACTGAATGACCCAGATGCTCCTGAGCCAAAGGAATTATTAAAGCTTCACCCTGCTAATCAGATAAGAGAGCCCACATACAAATTTGGGACAGTGTTCCAGCTAAGTGTAACCAGTAGGTATTTGACTTTAGTGTTATGTTCTTTAGTACAGTAGTGACAGTGGACTGATACACAGATTCAAAGATCACTAGTTTGTGTAGACTGTACTAAAATTAAGAGAAGTAATGGTAACTGTGAAAGATAGGGAGTACCATGGTATTCATAAAAGCAAAGAAAGGGCGTGAGGTGTCTAGCTGGCTTGGTCAGTGGAACTCACAACTCTTGATCTTGGGGTTGCGGGTTTGAGCCCCATGTTGGGTGCAGAGATTAAAAATAAAATCTTATTTAAAAAGCAAAGAAAGGAGAAGCTGTGCACAAAAGCCCATCATAGACTGTGATTTCAGAAAGCTCAATAAAAAGTCAAGTATGAATCCATGGCCCAAGACTCTAGAAAGGGAGATTAAATCAGGAAGATTAAAGCTCACATAGCCTTGAGAGTGTCAAAAGAAGAAGACCAGAATGACTAAAATGCTTTTATCAATACTGAATTGGAGTGTGGAAGAGATGGGCTTAATTCCTTTTTTTTTTTTTTTTTTTTTTTTTTTTTGTGAAGACTTTATTTGAGAGAGAGAGAGAGCTAGTGAGCATGAGTGCAGGTGAGGGTAGGAGGGTAGAGGGAGAGAGAGAGAGAGGGAGAAGCAGGTTCCCTGCTAAGCAGGGAGCCTGACATGGGGCTCCACCCCAGGACCCTGAGACCATGACCTGAGCTAAAGGCAGCCGCTTAACCAACTGGGCCACCCTTCTTTTTTTTTTCTCTCTCTTTAAAACCACACCCAGTGCTCCATGCAAGCTGTGCCCTCTATAATACCCACCACCTGGTACCCCAACCTCCCACCCCCCCGCCACTTCAAATCCCTCAGATTGTTTTTCAGAGTCCATAGTCTCTCATGGTTCATCTCCCCTTCTAATTTACCCAAAAGCACATACCCTCCCCAATGTCCATAACCCTACCCCGCTTCTTCCAACCCCCCTCCCCCCTGGGCCACCCTTCTTAAGGCAAATGGCATATGATAAGAAATGGTGTCAAGAAGGCTGATTTGGTTAATTTTTATTTTATTCCTCTCCTTTTTCTCAAGAGAAATGGCCTTTATCAATTTTAACACCGATTGAGCAGCCTCCTTGTTTCTCCAGGTCATTGTAGGCCTGAGGACAACCACCCTGTGGGTTGTGATTGCTTTCTACTTTACTCCCTCCATTCTTGACCTGCCACCAGCACTTTCATTCCACAGCCACTGATACATAGGAAGCAGTAAGAAGCTTCAGTGTCACCATTCCTACAACCGTCCCTGGTGCCATTTGCTGCTAATCCTCTGCTCTCTGTCTAGCTGAGAATGCTGCGAGATTGTTTCTGCTATGTTGAAATTTGATGCTTCAAGGCAGCAGTTTATGATCAGAAAGACTTAGATTCCAAATCTTTACCACGTACTATTATATGAACTTGGATGCTTTCTGAACTCCAAGCCCCAGTTTTGTAATTCTACCAACATATTCCCTACTTCCCAAGGTTTCTGTGAAAATTAGAATGTTTTAAAACCTGTAGCATACTGTCAGAGTCATCAAAGGAGCTCAGTAAATAGAGATTTCCATGTCCAAAGTGATCTCTGTATACTTGATCCTTAAGAAATGCTATTGTGTTCACACAGCTGCTGTTTGCCTTCATCACAGGCCCAATGCCTAGTAGGAAATGATGTCTCATGAGTCCTAGCCTGAATATCCAAAGCTTAAAAGTTGCCTCTGAAGCAGTTTTTTGATCAATCATTTTTATTGCCGCCTAAACTCAAAAGTGTGCCAGCTCAGTTAAACTACAGAGCAAGGGCTGCCAAATGTAAAAACCTTTCTTTTGGAAATATATATTTTTGAAGACTCAATTTAATTTAAAAATTATTGATGATCCTTTTTATATCTGTTTACATTCTTTGGCATCTCAGAGGGTTTGGATGGCCATATGCTCCACAGATGGGCTTTACTTTAAGAAAACCTAATAAGGCAAAAAAAAAAAAAAAAAGCGAACTTATAGAACATAATCAGTGTACCTTGCTTCAGGGGTTTTCTGTGTGTGTGTGTGTGTGTGTGTGTGTGTGTGTGTGTGTTTAGCAGGCAGGTATAAGACTATCCTGTAGGCTTTGTAAAATGACATGCATTCACATATTCCTTTTCTCCTCTTTTACTCTCTCTGTAAGTATTCTGGCATTAAGGCCCATAGCTCCTCAGGGAGCAGCATGAGCAGCTTAATATTTCAAAAAATTGCAGGAGACTCTGTAACAATCCTAACGTATTTTCTTTACCAAAGTTTTGGCTTCCAAAATTACTTGTCAGTGATGCCACAGGGAAGGTACATATTGTAGCTCCACTCATTGAGAAAATACAGCTAAATTTATAATGACTCATTTCACACTCTGGAAACATATCTACCGCCTAATGTAAGGAATGTGTGGAAGTGTGAAGCTCTCCAAAGCATTCTTTCTTCAGTCAGCATTATTTTTACTTCTGTCAGAGAAGAGTTGGATGCTGGAGAACAAGGAAGGAGTTTTCTATGAAAGGATTTTGGATACATGTGTTGGATCTTTTCACCCTCCACCCATTGTCCATCCATAAAGCATAGAAGGCTGTTATGCTTTCACAAGGAGGTGACATTTAGGGTAAGACCCAAAGGAACATCAGACTGGGGCAAAAGGACAAGAACTGGCAAAGCATGGCTGGAAACTCCATATGGAACACATTACTGCATTGTCTGCCATTAACCAGACACATAGAGCCAATAGGAGACACACATCTCTATGTAGATAGGCCCCCTCTGTGTCTGTCTGTCTACCTCTCTGTCTCTGTCTGCTGGCAACTCATGTTTGCGGTGGGAATACAGACAAGAGATGAATGGAGCTCTCCATAGAAAGAAGGAAAAGAAGGGAAGGAAAGGATAAAGGGCTATTTGTGAACACTTGCCACTATAACATTTGAGGATATGACTGTTTCTCAAAAAGCAGCATAAATAACCTAACCTGTTTAAATCTAGTTAGGTGCCCTCTGGCACATATAAGTATAGATGTTAATCAATATGCATGAGTTCAATACACGTCCAGCTAAATTTAACAAAGCAACAGGGAAGGGGTTCATTTTCATAAATGCTATTGAAATAACTTGACATTACCATAGGGAGAAATTAACTTAGACCTATATCTCCTGCAATATATCATGATCAACAACATAAAAATTAAAGTGTCAAATGTTTAGGAAAATTTAATTACAGGGAAAAGAGAAAATAGAGCAATTATTCAGTCTATGGAGGGAGATAATGTTTGATTAAAGGAGAAAAATTAAAGGGAAAAGATAAGCAGTGTGATTGAACAGAAAATTAATAAAACTAAAATACAATGAAACCAAGATAAAAGTTAAGTGATGAAATAGAAAATATTGAATACATATGATGACATTTCAAAATATACTGAGTTTTTATGAATTTGAATTAAGTTCACTGTAGACGGTGGTCAAAGTATATGAAGAATCATTACATAAGATGAAACACCATTAGTAAATTAACATAGGAAACTGTATAGTCTTGCCAACAATTAAAGAAGTGCAAATTAAAACAATGATGAACTGTCACTTTATAACTCTAAAATTAGCAACAATAAAGGGATATTATTAAAACTAGTGAGACAGCTTTTGGGGAAATTGAAACATTTGTACATTTTTTTGTGACATGCTTAATTATTTCAGTCAATTTGATGAACAATCTGGCAGTTTTTAGCAAGAGTCATAAAAATGTTCATACCTTTTTACTGAATAATCTCACTATAGGGTATTTGTTTTAAAGATATAATTCAGAAGAAGGAAAGCATTATGTGTCATTTATTATCATGGAAAACTGGATATATCCCAAATAGCCATTAATAGAGAGATGGTTATAAGATTTTTGTATTTTAACTTGATGGACTTGCATTCAACGAATGAAAATGATAAATATTTTGATTAAATGATAAATTTTTGAGACACATAGAAAATTATATACAGAATAGTAAATAAAATGAAATAATAACAAATTATAAGATGTTAAGGTCTGAAGGGGCTGGAGCTGTATATTTCCCTATGATCTATTAAAATTAACCTACTAGGACTCCCCATCCATGATGGAGCCTCATGTTGAGGGGAAATCTTAGAAGTTGAATAAAATTTGAACATGTGAGGAATAGTAGAGAAGGAAAAGAGAAGGTCCAAATAAAAGTTGGGGAGGGAAACAGATACAAGAAATCTTAGAAATTAAGAGGCCATATTGTTTAACCAAGACAGCAGAAGATGGGACCAGTAAAGTTAGAAAATCTTTATGAATTCTTCCTCTTTCTAAAAGTTGAGTCAAAATAAATTGACATTTGAAATAAGCAAAAGAAATGTCTCATGTTAAAAATCTCATATAAAGTTACTATAGGAAAAGAGAATAAGGAACAATATAATAGTCCTTCAGAACATGGAAACATATCAGAAAAGCATGATTTAAAAATAGATCAATATTGCCACATATTAAACTCAAGATAGATAAAAATAATACCAACTATGAAAGAGTAATATAAATAATATAAATCAGAATTAGACACTCATAAATTCAGGTTCCAAACTTGAAAAATAACTAGGATAATGGGATAAGTTCAATCTAGAAATGAATAATAAACTAGAAGAACAAATAAACACAACAAATAATGCTTTAAGAGAAACAGAAGATTAAGAGGAAGAAAATTTTATTTTATTTTTACCTCTTAAAGTTCCCCACCACCCCCTTTATTTATTATTATTTTTTAAATTTTTTTAAAATTTATTTTCAGCATAATAGTACTCATTGTTTTTGCTCCACACCCAGTGCTCCATGCAATCCGTGCCCTCTCCAATACCCACACCTGGTTCCCTCAACCTCCCACCCCCCGCCCCTTCAAACCCCTCAGATTGTTTTTCAGAGTCCATAGTCTCTCATGGTTCACCTCCCCTTCCAATTTCCCTCAACTCCCTTCTCCTCTCTAACTCCCCTGTCCTCCATGCTATTTGTTATGCTCCACAAATAAGTGAAACCATATGATACTTGACTCTCTCTGCTTGACTTATTTCACTCAGCATAATCTCTTCCAGTCCTGTCCATGTTGCTACAAAAGTTGAGTATTCATCCTTTCTGATGGAGGCATACTACTCCATAGTGTCTATGGACCACATCTTCTTTATCCATTCATCCGTTGAAGGGCATCTTTGTTCTTTCCACAGTTTGGCGACTGTGGCCATTATTGCTATAAACATTGGGGTACAGATGGCCCTTCTTTTCACTACATCTGTATCTTTGGGGTAAATACCCAGTAGTGCGATTGCAGGGTCATAGGGAAGCTCTATTTTTAATTTCTTGAGGAATCTCCACACTGTTCAGTTATATTTTTCTGCATGTGGCTGTCCAATTTTCCCAACACCATTTGTTGAAGAGGCTGTCTTTTTTCCATTGGACATTGTTTCCTGTGCTGTCAAAGATTAGTTGACCATAATAGAGTTGAGGGGCCATTTCTGGGCTCTCTATTCTGTTTTATTGATCCATGTGTCTGTTTTTGTGCCAGTACCATACTGTCTTGATGATGACAGCTTTGTAATAGAGCTTGAAGTCCGGAATTGTGATGCCACCAACTTCAGCTTTCTTTTTCAATATTCCTTTGGCTATTTGAGGTCTTTTCTGGTTCCATATAAATTTTAGGATTATTTGTTCCATTTCTTTGAAAAAAAATGATGGGATTTTGATAGGGATAGCATTTATTATTATTTTTTGTGGTAAGAACACTTTAAATAAGGTGTACCTTCACAGCAAATTTTTGAGGAAGATTTTTAAAATAAAAAAATAAATGAAGAGCTGAGATAACTTGAACAGAAATAACACATATGGAAGGCAAGAAAAGAAGGTCCAACATACAGATGACCAGAGCCCCTGAAGAAGAAAAGTAGGCAAGGGAGCAAAATAAATACACACAACACACAACATAAATAAATACATAAATAAAGTGTACTGAGCATATTGACCCAGAATGACAAAAACCAGGAATATGTTATAGTAAAATTAACTGACCTTTAAATAAAAAGAAAAATTCTTTAGGCATCCTGGATAGAGAATGAGGCTTACAAGGAAAATTGAGGTCAGATCACAGACTTTAATAAGAATGTTTTATGCCACAGGGGAAATGAGTAATATTTTAAGATATTCAAGGAAAGCAAAGGTGAGGCAATAATTTTTTATCCAGGAAAACTGACTTTCCAGTATAGAGGACACAAATTGTTCACAACATGTTGGAACTAAAAGAATATTGACTATGTAATTATTTCTCACTATTTTTTAAAAAGATTTTATTTATTTGGGGGGCGTGGGAGAGCATAAAGAGGGAAAAGGGGCAGAGGTAGAGGGAGAAGCAGACTCCCCACTGAGCAGGGAGCCTGATGCAGGACTCAATCCCTGGACTCTGGGATCGTGACCTGAGTCGAAGGCAGATACTTAACCAATGAGCTACCCAGACACCCCTCTCTTATAATTTTTTAGGATTAGTATAAAACCCTTGAAATAATATATGAAAAAGAAGCATATATAATCATAACCCAAATGTTCATTGATAACCTATAGAGGATAATCAATAGGGATGAGTTAATATGGTTAAATATTAGCTTAATTTCACATGCTAAAACATCAATGCCATTGCATGCTGTTTGTACCTGAGGACACATTTTATGTTTTTTTAAGTTTTTTTCTGAGGACATACTTTATCTGCTCACTTCTTACTAGAACTTTGCTTTTATGTGAATTAGGAAATGTTGTGGCATTCAAGTTATTAACTTATTAAATCAAGGTCAGGAAAAAGAAATAAAAGAATATTGATATAAGCCCTTCCTGAGGAAAATAATGGAGAAAGAACTTTATTTTAAGAGATTTTATTTTTAGTTAGTCTCCACACCCAATGTGCAGCTTGAATTTACAACCCCAAGATCAAGAGAACAAGAGTTGCATGCTCTACTGACTGAGCCAGGGAAATGTCCCGAGAGTGAATTTTCTATAACCAAAAGATCTCTATATATTTCTAGAGGTATGTCAACATAAAGATTAGTGGTGAATATTAAATATATTCTACAAGTAAGTCTACATGAGAGTTAAAAGGGAGATACTATGGTAAATGATGAGGCATTGTATATGTAGTGTAACCATAAAACAAATGGGAGAAGAAAGGGGTTAGCAAATGGCAAATGTTTAAACTAGTCAATGATGCTGTTGGTAGAGGCAGTGATATTTTTGTTATGCAGGTGTTTCTGTGTGTGATACATGAGTGTGGAATATTTTGTCAGGTATTCTCAGCAGGGCTAATATTGCTCCAAATGGGGGCAAAAAAAAAAAAGATTCTTGGAAAGTGAAAAAATATTGACACAGAGTTCAGCTATTGCAAAAAGACTTTTCCCTGGGGGTTTTTGTTAAAATTATTCAGGGACAGTTGTTTAACTTCAGTTCTGTCTGAGCCAGTAAATGGTACAAACAATAGCTGAAGAAAAGCAAATGAGGCAAACATTGGCCAATCCAAAATCTTAAAACAAACAAACAAAAACCAAACAAAAAAACAAAAAAAACCAGCTGGGGAATGAGAGGTCAATAGAGATTTTGAACATCTCCAATATATTCTGGGGAATTTAATGGACACACTCATTTATAGGTCTGGTTCATGCTCGGTAAGAGCACGAGAGGACCCTAAACTCATCACAGACTGACATTTGTTCTCTGCGCAAGGAGGAAGTGAAGACCAAGGCTTGGTTGAAAACTGCCCCAACCTGCACACAGAACCTTGGGGTGATGACTGGGAGACTCACAGTCCCAGGCATTTGAGGGAATCTGCATGTTCATTAATGGAGCACAAAGCTAGCCAAGCAGAGACTTCCGTGACCACACACCACAAAGAATGCAGACATTCCTTAACTGGTATAGGAAACGCTCTAACCAAACACATAGCAATGGCAACCCACTGTGGTGATGATTGTGAAAATACTGAGGACCCCTGAATTATACACTTTAAGATGGTTAATTTTATGATATGTGAATTACAGCTCAGAAAACCTCGTTCCAGTTAGAGTGAAAATAAAATTGTAGAATGTGAACATTTTGAAACTGAGCAACAGTGGCTGCTAACCAGTGAACCCCTGAGACCGATCCAGATGGGATCTGGATATACAGAGGAACCAGGATATACAGAGGAACATGGTGAATGGCGCCATGAGTGTGCAGTCAGCAATAGGCGTGCTACGGGGACCTCTGCTAAACAGCATGAGTTCTTTGCCACTTAAATTGTATGGATGAAGAAATGGATGGAAGGAGAGCTTACAGATTAATAGAGGCTTAAGAGATACCTCAAGTTTTTAAAAATTGGGCAAGATTATTCCGTAGTGCCTAGTCATTCACCATTGGGTGAGGCAACCATAAAGAATACAATGACTTAATGACTCTAAAATTCAGGGTAGTGGTTATATTGGGAGTGGAAGGGGTTGCTGTATTTGAGATTGGGCATTTGGAGGAGTTTCTGGGGTGGCCTTTTTTTTTCTTAGGATGGTCATTGCAAGGCTACTTATTCACATAATAATTCACTGAGCTCGGGCGCCTGGGTGGCTCAGTGGGTTAAGCTGCTGCCTTCGGCTCAGGTCATGATCTCAGGGTCCTGGGATCGAGTCCCGCATCGGGCTCTCTGCTCAGCAGGGAGCCTGCTTCCTCCTCTCTCTCTCTGCCTGCCTCTCTGCCTACTTGTGATCTCTCTCTGTCAAATAAATAAATAAAATCTTAAAAAAAAAATTCACTGAGCTCTACTTTTGTTTTATGTGGTTTTCTGTGCCTGTTTTAAAACAAGAAGAGGGGTGCCTGCATGACTCAGTCATTTAAGCATCTGATTCTTGATTTTGGTTCAGGTCATGATCTCAAGATTGTGGGATTCAACCCCGAGTCAGGCTCTACACTCAGGTCGGAGTCTGCTTGTCCCTCTCCCTCCCGCTCTGCCCCACTTCTTACTCTCTTTCTCTCTCAAATAAATACAGTCTTTGAAAAAAAATATAAAAAACAAGGTAAAAGACCCACATAAAGCTAAAGGTTGGATGAGGTTAGAAGAACAAAAATATGGGTTATGGGCATATGTCTTCAAGTAAAATTAATAATAAGACTAATTATTAGGAATCTACCTTCTATCTCATCCTAATTATTACAGTGGAGCAATTACAAAGGAGAATCACCTCACACTATATCTCGAATGACTTTTTGGTTAAAAGGAACTGTGTCCTACTGTGTTCCAAATGGGGCCTGTATAAGTGGGCCACTCTACACAAAGAACATCCATCTTATACCCATGAATTGTCCAGGAGGCATTTTTAATTTAGTCAGCCTCTACAGTCATTTTTCAAAAACTACAAACAATAGGACCTTTATTTAGGAATGTCATGTTGATTCAGGATCATTGACGTAGAATTTCAAGCTTTCTGAAACCCAAGGGAGTTCCTCCCACCAGTTATTTCCGATCTCCCCTTCTCTCCTCAAGCCTCAGTCCACCCCCAGAGTTAGCAGATGACCTCTTCTACTTTGTGGAGATTCAGTCCCTTGTGTGTCCTCACCGCAACTCATCAACCTGACTCATCTCTGCCTCTATACATATTTATCCTCCTTCTTTCCATTCTCACAGGAAGAGCAAGGGCAACGTCCTCCTCTCTAAAAAAACGGTCCTTCCACCTTCACCTTAGTTTCCAAATGTCTATTGGACGCTTCAGCCTTGACATATCGCCATGTCCATTTTACTTTCATCAGAGACACCTCTAAAGTATGTAGCTTGGACACTGAAAGATTCTCTGTGCCCCTGATGCCAAAGACAGAAGAGTAAGGGAGATGACAGGCTTGTTTTGGGAAATGAAGAATTCCATTTGGGATACGATCCATTTGCAAAGTGACAGATGAGCACAAACTGAAAGTACATGGTCTGTGGTATGTCTGCTATTAACCTGTCACTGTTGTTATACCTTATTTAAACTATATTTATTATTCACCTAGTATGTGAAAAGTAATGCCCTGCGTGCTATGGGGGAGGGTAAACACTGAGATGAATGAGACCTCATCCTTGCCTTCAAGGAACTAACAATATGCAACTTATTTTAATATCCATAATACACAAGGCATTGTATAAGGGTAAGGTTGGGATGAGTGGGAACAAACAGAATGCTAAGTGTGGGCTAGACATGGAAATAAGCACTTGCAAATTTCCCAACTGGTAAGTTCTAGGCAACATTGGTGTGTTCTGTACTCAAGAGTCCTTCAGAATAGCTGGAAGAAAAAAAGTAGCTCTTTTGGGCGTTACTTGACCCCTGTCTCTCTAGTATTTCAGAATTTCTTTTTATCCATAGACATTGTGAGGTAGATACAAAGACATAAAACCATGGCACCTTACCTCAAAGAGTTTGCATTCTAGTTGAGATAAGGCACATCTATGAACCTAGAGACAGATCATGAATTAAAGGGTGCTACAGAAGTAAATATTGGAATGCCTTTTATGAGTTAATGCTAGGAATGAGAAGAAATATACCAAGATAATGCAAATAGATCCTTGCACCTACTGTGGTTAAGCCACGTTGATCTTGTTTTAGTTCCTAGAATATGCCAAACAGAATCTGATAAGATTTAGAGAGCAATGATAAAAGCTATTAGTAAAAGCTGTGCTTTAGCAAGATTAACCTGAAAACATTTTGTGGTAAAGGCTGAAAAGAGACAGTAAATAAGGTCTAATAAGGCATTGGAGTTGGACAAGTGAGATTTAATAAAGGGACTTATCTATCACAGTGCATGCATATACACTTGGATGTCAGGCATACATGGGCTAAAGCATCAGCTCTGCTGTCTATGAAGTGCATGAACTTGGACAGGTCACTTGTCCTGCCTGAGCCTTACTCTCTGTACTAGTCAGGGTTCTGCAGAGAAATATGGTGATCTATTATAGGAATTAGCTGATGTGATATGGAGGCTGAGATGTCCCAGAGTCTTCTGTCAGTAAGCTGGAGAGCTGGGAAAGCCAGTGGTATATTTCAGTCCTGGTTCTGAAGGCCTGAGAACTGGGCCGGTGGGGGGAGCTGATGGTGTAATTTTGTACCAAAGGTGTGACAACCAGAAGCACAGATGTCTGAGGGCAGGAGAAGGTAGATGTCCCAGATCAAGAGAGTGAATTTGAATGTCCTCAGCCTTTTTGTTCTATTCAGGCCCTCAACAGATCTGATGATGATCACCTGCATTGGTGAGAGTGATCTTCTTTACTCAGTCTACTGATTCAAATGCTAATCTCATTCAGAAATACCCTCATAGACACACCCAGAAAGAACATTTGCCATTTATCTGGGCATCCCCTAATCCAGTCAACCAACAGAGAAAATTAGCCATCATAGTACCTTCAGATGTTGGAGATGGAGAAGAGGCAACAAATGGGAGAGAAACCCTGAAGGTGGAATAGAGAAGACTTGACAATTAATTAGAGGTGGGGAATGAGAGGAGGCAGGAATCAAAGATGCTAAGTCTTTGGGCATGGATGACTTGATGCCATTCATAGGTCCAAGGAGTACAAGATGAGAAAATGGGTGACAACGGGAAGCAGAGAGATGGAAACTTAGAACTCTGGAAAGTGGTCGGGGCTGGGAATAAATTTGGGGGGGGGTCATACACAGAGTGGGCTTTAAGATTGCAGGAAGCTGTATGTGTCTTACCTTTTCTCCTTAGCTTTCTGAGAACATTGAGTAATGTATGCAGAGATGAGGAAATCTGTAATCCGGGCATATGCGTGTCTTTCAGAATCAGCTCAAAGGACAGAACAGAATAGTGATTTATTGTAATCAACACACTTATGACAAATAGCGAGCAAGATGACACACAGGAGGGCAGAGGCATAGAGTGTGAGCCTTGTGAAGTTCCTAAGACTAACTGTTAGTTGTTTTAAGGTCTGAGAGCCCAGACTGACTAATCACTCCTTGTTCATTTCCTTGCACAAACTTGGTACATAGCAAGTGTTCAATAAATATCTGTGGGAAGCATGGCTATTGAGTTAGAACAGACCCATTAGTCCTGATTATTTTGTCTTGGAAATATCTGTTCATTGTCTTCTGTAGCCATTGCTCAAGTTCCAAAAATAATGAAAAGTATTTCTCATTTGATCTCTGTGGACTCAAGGAGCCCTGGGGTTCTGGTCCCGATTCAATCCCTTATTGCTCCTTTACTTGATGGAACTCTTTTTGGTTTATCTCCTTCCTTCTGAAACAGTTATTAAACATTTCTCAGCTAATGAAAATGTGGCCTCAGAGTCACTGTGAATTTAGTACAACCCACGATTGATACTGATTCCCTTGACAGAATGCTTCTTCTATTTTAATGTCTCTGTAATACAATTGATGGAAAATAGAGAACATTTTAAAAACATTTCTCAGTGAAGGAGAATGTAAGTGGCCCCTAGTCCTTTGTAAAGTGTTCAGAGGATGTGACAAATAAAGGGAAACCTGGAAGTTACTCAGTCACGGAAATGAGGTCCTTTGGAATCTTGGCAGTAAGACAACACTGATATTTTTGGTCCTAGTGCAAATGGACCTCAGCTGTGGGTTTAGAGCTCAGGCAAGTAATTTATAGGCAGTCAAGAAGCAGCCATCCTAGAAAGCTTCCAGGAAGACGGATCTGCCTTGTTCATAGATGTACGCCTGGCACCCAGCACTGTGCCTGGTAGTGGTCGCATAAATGAAACAGGGGCAGGGCTGCTCCTCAGTATTGATGACTAAACTGAGTAGGATACTTGGCTTTTTGTCCCGGTTCTGCCACTCTATCTCTTCTGTGACCTCAGAAAAAAAATCCTTTCTGTTCTTGGGACATCAGTTAGCCTATGCAGAAAAGGATTTTCAGTGTTCCTTGTGTTCTCAAGTTCTGCAGCTTGTATCGGTAAGTATGGCACTTCACAATGAATCTACAGAAAGTCTCTTCGATTATTTGAATGAACTCCTGTGACAAAACAAAGCAGAGGAGCAGATTCCCTCAGTCTGACACAACACAGTATGATTTTGGCTTTGTCTTTGTGCTTAAAAAAAATTGTCTTCTCTGTGTCCAGAATGTTGGATGCTTGTGGTGCCCTATTAAATAACTATCCTCTGATCGGGATAAAGACATGCCCTTCTGCAAACTCTTATTACCTCCCAGAATCTTCAACTACAACCCAGCAGTCATTTATTCATGAGGCCAAGGCATCAAGACATTCCGCCAATGAAGTGCTCTGTCTGTGGCATAAAGCTTGTTCAAAGTGATAATTAGAATAGAGGCTCTTAATAGTAGAACCATTCAGTGTCAGCCTCAGGGGGCTACTAACTCATGTTGGAAATTCTCTCGACTGCTTTTAATCAAGAAGGAAGCTACAGAGACTTTTTTAAAGTTGCTACTTCAGTAGGGAAAGAACAGTACAAACGTTGCTACTTTAATACGACCTTCAGCTTCACAAAGCATCATGGGAACTTTTTTCCCAACGGTGCGGAGCAGGGATCCCAAAACAATTTATTAGAATGGGCTCGTGTATCTTGAAGCCTTATCTAATTGGTGTTCAAACCTGTTGCTGTCTCTTCTCCTTTTTCCTTATCTCTAAGGGCTCTCAGCCGAGGGGAGAGAGCATCCATTAATCACGCCTTCCCTCTCCCCGCACACTCACTTGTGGGCACGTGCTTGTATGAAGACACACACCTCTCCCCTCCCATTCCGCCCCAATCCAACACACACTCAGGGGCCTTGGAATAGAAACGTCATCTGGGCCACCTCCCTCCCTTTCGAGCTGAGGCTCAAAGAGAAGTTGTACACAGCAGAGCCAGCACCCAATCCCAGTTCTGGTATGGTCAGTCACAGTCAGGTTTCTGTATTTTTCCCACCATGAACTCACGGTTTCAGAGAAGTACAGAAGCTTATTCAGTTCAACTCAATATATACATCATTCACTCTCTTTGTTTATGAGACGTTATGCTACGTCCTGGAGACATTTTATAGGGGAACCAACCATAATCCTGATCCAGGGGAGGTAAATGGAGATGTGTGACCAGGTGGCAAGTCCAAGCAGATTGCTAAGCAATATGTACTGAGAGCTTTAAAAATGCTTGTATCTTGTTACCCAGTATATTTGACTTCTAGAAATATCTCAAAAGAATGAATACATGTGCATGTGTATTTAATTACATATATGTATATTTAATTTTTCAATTACATATATATGTATATTTTATATATATATAAAATATGTGTGTGTATGTGTAAAGGATGAATACAAGAAATGTTAGAGTGCTAAGTTTTAAAAATCAAGGGACAAGACAATTGTTCTGTTAAAATATCACTTTATATATGCTCTATGCCCATGCATATCATTCATAACCCAAATGTAGACCTGTCCTGTTTCTACCCAGTGTCTACCTTGAGGTCAGTAACATAGATCACATTAAAATAATCCCCGAATCCAAGTCTAAGAATAGATAAATGATGTGGGTTTTAAGGATTTCATGAGAAGATAGAGTTATTTCATACACCAGACAGCAAAAACTGCAAATCACTTTCCTTTCAACCTTCCTCTCTTGGCGTTATTTGATATCCTTTTGCAGCTCCTTTTCTCCTTTTCCCGCAGACCCCTTCGGAGAGTCTCCCCCTTTCTATTATGGACATCTCTTCCTTTTCTTCCTCTTTCACTACCACTGTGCAACCTTCTTTAGTTCCCTAGTCAAGCGTTATCCAACAGAATTTTCTGCAATGAATAGGATGTTTTATAAATTCCTCTGTCCAGTATGGCAGTACTAGCTACATGTGGGCATAGAACACTTGGCGTGGGACTGTTGCCATTGAGAACATGTTTTAAATTTTATTTTTTAAAATATTTCTTTATTTTTGAGAGCAAAAGAGCATGTACTTGTGAGTGAAGGGAGGGGAAAAGAGAGAGAAGCTACAAGCAGATTCCCCGCCGAGGGCCGAGCCTCATCTGGGGCTCCATCCCATGACCCTGAGATCATGACCTGAGCTGAAACCGAGAGTTGGATGTTTAACTAACTGAGCTACCCAGGCACCCCACAAATTTTATTTAATTTTAATGTAAGTTAAATTAAGCACATGTAGCTATTAGATATTTGAAATATGGTTAGTGAAACCGAGGAAATTTATTTTTAATTTTATTTAATTGTAGAGAATTTAAATTACCCATATGTGACTAGTCCCTATCATCTTGGGCAACACAGCTCTGGTCCCTTCTTAGGCAGAACAAGCTAGGTTTCCTTTGGATCTTCCACATTTCTTTGTTGAGTTCAGGGGATTTGAGGGGTGACTCACTGATTTTTCCTCAGCATCCACCTTGCTTAGAAAATCCTGGAAAGTGTAGGAGGCATTGTAAATAACCAGCAATCTTAGATATTTTCACAGGTATGCACAGGGGAAAAGAACACATAAATGAAAGTAATTGTTATAGTTGCAGTAGTTGGATAATGATGACTTTTGATTTTTTCTGTTTTTCAAGGAATGTAGAGTAGGCATTTATTACTTTTATGTTTAGAAAAAATGTAAAACAAATATTATTATAAAATACTTCTTGTGTAAGACTTTAAAAAAAAATAAGTGAATTAAGAAAGGCGACTCTTCGGAGGGTCCTGTCACCAGTTCCCAGAGCAGCCTCTCGCTTGGCAAATGGGGGAAAGCCCAACGGCAGGCCCCTCTGGAGCAGAGCCCAGGAATGGCGTATGTGTGTGTGTGTGTGTGTGTGTGTGTGTTCTCTCCCAGCTGCTTCCTCACATCAAATAGCTAACAAAGCAGAGCTCCAAAGCCAGCCCAGTTCCCACTGTCATCATTGGTGAAGCCTGTACACAGATGGAGAAGTAAAGAAAAGGGAGCGGTGGTGAGTTTTCTGTATTTGACCCACTTACTATTTTTGCCGAATAAGGAGAAAAAAGCTTGGGATTTCAAGCATGAAGAAATAGATCCTGATTTTGTGAGCAAAATCTTGTTGCTCTCTTTTAGCCCTTACTGGATGTGTGTTTCCTTCTTGGAATCAGGGCAGAACTTGGCAGAATCCATGTGGACTCCGAGTTGTGACCTTACAACCCAGCCCAGAAGAAGGGGCTGTTGGCCTCAGGCACAGAAAACCACGCAGAGGTTCTGAAAAAAGTCAGCTGACCTGGAGATCCATGGATTAGGCATGGGGCTGAAACTTTCCATTTAATATTTAAACTTGTCATTACCCAGCCTCCAAATTTGGATTCCAGAGCTGCTTAAGAAAAGGGGACCCTCCGGAAATGGCAAACACAGCAGTAGGATCGACGGAGACCTTTGTGTAGTCTTATTTCTGGCTTTGCCACACCAACACCAGACAAATGGCCATGTCTTTGGCAGTGTCTGCCTCTCCTCTCAGTACCTCCCCCTCAGAACACAGTGCCGGAACATCTCTACGAGCCTCATTTACTCCCTCCCTGGTACATGAGAACTGTAAGGGTTCATGGTTTGATACCTTCTAGCGTTTTCATGGTCTATTTCTTAGAGGGCTCTAGAAGGCTGAAATGCTTTATGGGACACTGGATAATGAAGCTTGACAGAGGCAAAATGTTATGGTAATTGGGGGTTACTTAGGGGCAGGGGGCAGGGCCTTTCCGCCGTCACACAAGCAGACATTTTCCATTGTACTTGCTTGCTGAGTGGCTTTCCAGGTGAGCTGCCATACTGTGTTGGCCGTACTGGGCCCAGCTGTGTGGCAACGGATGGTAAACCACATTTCAAATAACACATTTTGAGTTTGTGTTTATTTTCACTGGTTATTTTTACTTGGTTCAAGTCTAGGAAAACGTAAAAATCATTCCTTCCTGAAATAGCTTTATTTCCCTGAAATTGGAAAACGGAGATGCTTTCAAGTTGCAAATCATTGTGTTGATTATAAGACATTCTTTCTACTAAACAGCCAGAGATTAAGTGAGCAGGAAATAGCCCTCTGGAGTCTGAGGTGTTCAGGGCCTCTACCCTGCTTGATCGTACTGCTCTTGAACAGGGCCCATGGAGCAGTTTCTAAAATGTTCTCTTCTGGCACATTTCAAGTGGCTCTAGAGAGGTAAATGCACAGGCTCTTTGTTTATTAGACACAACATGGCTACTGATGGGTTCTTGACACCATTCATTTTACAAAGGGCTGTCTCATCTCTAATTCAGAGGTGCCTGAGGTACTTACAGCACACCCACACTGGGCCTTTCAGCTCTCAGTTGGCTAGAGCCCAGCACTGATGAGGCCAAGAGCGTAGATTTAATCCCAAATAGACCATTTAGCTTTAGATAGAAAGTTACATTTTTGTGCTTCTAGAGTCTAGCTCTCCCATTACCTTCCCGTTGGAAGGCATAAGTAAGACTATGGCTTGGTGTCTAGCCCGACTAAGGGTCGGTCAGAGCTTTTTCCAGTAGGTAAACAGGGGCATGAGGATTCAGAACTCTAGGTCACAGTAGGAGGACCATATTAGGGGGTGCCTGGGTGGCTCAGTGGGTTAAAGCCTCTGCCTTCGGCTCAGGTCATGATCCCAGGGTCCTGGAATCAAGCCCCGTATCGGGCTCTCTGCTCCGCAGGGAGCCTGCTTCCTCCTCTCTCTCTCTGCCTGCCTCTCTGCCTACTTGTGATCTCTCTCTCTCTCTCTCTCTCTCTCTCTCTCTGTCAAATAAATAAAATCTTCTAAAAAATTTTCTTAAAAAAAAAAAAAAAGAAGGACCATATTAGGAAGACAGTGGAACCAGGAGATGATAGACAAACCCCAGAGTAGTGCAGGTGTTTGGAGGGACATGCACAGGGTCTCAAGTAGGAGATGGCTCTCCAGGCAGACGAGTAGATTAGCAAGAGAGCAGTGGGCTAAGGCATGGTGAGCTTATGTGAAGGAACCACCAAATTTACGTGAGGAAAGTGTGGGAAGACTTGCTGTGCCTTTGGAATATTTCTTTATCTCCCCCACCCCAGATTTATTAAGATGTCATTTACATATGATATTGTGTAGTGTGATAATTTTATATACATACATTTTACAACATGATTACCACAACAGGGCCAGTTCACCCATCCTTTGCTCCCATAGTTACCATTTTTTCCAGGGTATTAGAACTTTTAGGATCTGCTCTTCTCATTTACTTTCTTTTTTTTTAAGATTTTATTTATTTATTTATTTATTTGAGAGAGCGAGAGCAAGAGAGAGCATAAGTGGGGGGAAGGGCAGACAGAGGAAGAAACAGACTCCCCGCTGAGCAGGGAGCCCAGCTTGGGACTCGATATCAGGACCCCGGGACCATAACTTGAGCCAAAGACAGATGCTTAACTGACTGAGCCACCCAGGTGCCCCTCCTTGTACACATTCACTTCTAAAATATGGTATTGTTAACCGTGCTGTACACTGGATCCTGGAATATTCCTTATGGTGCTTCAGGACTCCGTTGGTGTCACTTCATTTCTTCATTCCAGACCACCAGCCTCCTCATATCCAGGCAATTTGGAATGATTCACCTGAACTTCCATAGGACCCTGTGATTACCTCTGTCATACCACTAACTACACCGTGTCTTTACCGGCATTTGTAGTTAAGTTCTGCCCACTCGACAGCAAGCTGCTTTGTCTTTGGGTCCCTAGCAGCCACATACCATATAGACTTACTGCATGTTTGCTGGCTGACCGAATGAATGGAAGAATGGAGAAACAGGGCTGAAAACAGTTATGTGTGGATTTTTAAAAAAAAATTTTATTTATTTATTTATTTGATAGACAGAGAGAGATCACAAGTAGGCAGAAGGCAGGCAGAGAGAGAGGGGGAAGCAGGCTCCCCGCTGAGCAGAGAGCCCAATGTGGGGCTCAATCCCAGGACCCTGAGACCATGACCCGAGCCGAAGGCAGAGGCTTAAACCACTGAGCCACCCAGGCGCCCCTGTGTGGATTCTTAAAGAACGAGTACCTGTTTGATAGGAAGAACCTGCCATGTTCTGGAGAGAGGGAGAGGTTACCCTGGTTTCCAACCTCCCCAGAGACTGCTGTTGTGGAAATGGATCCCCAAGGGTCAGAGTAGCAGAAATTCCAGGGGACTTCCTAGAAGCTGAGGTACCACTGGAATTTAAATCTTTGGATTCATAGTGAGTAGTGCATGGCTGTGGACACCTTGAAAACTTTCAGCAACACTCACTGGTCCTTCATAAAGAAGTAATTGTTGTGGTTGTGTTTGCTTATCTCTGCTGTACTTTCTCCATTTCACCCGTGGCAGCATAATGTCATGGGTAGGGGCCGATGGTTCAAGTCAGACAGAAGTGGTTTTGACTCCTGACCCCGTTGGCATCACATGTCGTAATCTTGTACCATTCTGTGAGCCTCAGTTTCCTCATCTGCAAAACAGGGATGCTAGTCCCTGCCTCACAGGTGGCTGTCTGGCAGGTGACACACCAAACATCTTCAATGGTCACGTCTGGCCAGTGTGACTAGGAGGGTGGAGGAGATGGAAGGCTTTCACATTTTCCTGCGGTATGGGTTTAAATTTATAAATGGTACAACTTACCTTTGTAATTTTTGAAAGTACCCCCCAAAAACAGACCCAAAAGAAGCTGACCTCCAGCTCATGACCCTAAAGAATCTCCAAGTAGGAAACAAGGTTAGAGGTCATCCAGGCTGTGCCTCCTCCAAGTGCCAGAAACTTTGTAACCATCACCCTGAGAGGATGCACTCACTTTTTGCTGCACATTCTTTAGGCAAGGATTTCATGTCCAGACCATTTCATTTTTCATGCAGTTCAAAATGCTAGTAAGTTATCTTTCTATTTTGAGTCCAAAATCTGTCTGCCTATGATGGCCACCCATTAGACCTACCAAGTTTTGTCTCATGGAGCCTCCCAGAATCAGTTTAATAGATTCTGCTGTATCTGATGCCTTCTGACAAGCCTTGAAACATATTTAAAAAGAATGCTCCTGTCATTCTGAAATGAGCTCTTTTCATAACATCCTTCGATGTTTCAGTTATTCCTCAGAGGACATAGCTTCCCCACTCTGTCACAGATTTGGTTCTGTGGAGGTAGATATGGAAACGGACTTCAGGGTGCACGCGCTTTATTATGGATCGATGCTTTTGAAAAGGTCAAGCAAAAATCTGATTGCAGGGAGGAAGAAGTGGAGCTGCAATTCAGGCTCACTGGAGTCTCGGCTAACCAGGCAGGGAGCTCTGGAGAGGGCCTTTCCTGTCAGAGTGGCCCAGTGGCAGGCTGAAGTGGCTAGGAGCGATGCCCCATGTCCCTCAGCCCTCATATATGGGAAATGTCACAAGTGAGCCTGTCTGCCGACTGCAGTACTCACAACTGGGCTATGAGTTCTTCCCTGGAGAGGGCTATCCATTCCCGTATCCCTCACAGTCTGCCCATTGTGTCATGTTGATTCACGTCTCCACACAAATTCACCACCTGTCTTAACGGTTCTAGCATTTCCCCTTCACCCAGTATGGCCATCACTTTGTCCATGCTTGTAGGGGTCATCCCCTGAGGGGGTTCACGCCATCACCTGGGGTCCTCGCCAGGGTGTTAAATCCTGCATCTCTGGAGAGTACTCACAAGTTAATAGACTCTTCGTATCTAATCTTGTGATCCACCCCCCATCAGGCAACCTCAGAATCCAGCCCCATATGTGATTCCCCGAGCTCCTGTGGAGCATGCTGGCTAGTTCTTGTACCTTCTGTTGGGGGATAGTCCCTTTCTTCTGCCATAAGGCACCCCGCCATCCCAGCGACGTTATGCTGTAACTTAGCCCTAGTTACAGGTCTACTTGTCAGGAGTGGGAGAGGGGGTTACTAAGGGAAGAACCTGTTGCCTTTTGGTTAGAGACTTTTTTTTCTTAAAATTTATTTGAGAGTGAGAGAGCATGAGAGGAGAGATCAGAGGGAGAAGCAGACTCCCCATGGAGCTGGGAGCCTGATGTGGGACTCGATCCCAGGACTCTGGGATCATGACCTGAACTGAAGGCAGTTGCTTAACCAGCTGAGCCACCCAGGTGCCCCTTGGTTAGAGACTTTTGAGTTATCTCCCAGCAATGATATGGAGAACTTACTAGATGGACCACTTCTGTAGGCTCACAAGGTTCAGAACTAACTACTGTCTCCTCCGTAAAAGCTGGACAACATCTTGCCCAGGACTGCTTTCCTTTCCATGGAACCACCCTTTCAATTCTGGTGAAGGTCTTAACACCTGGACGGCCACTTCCGGTCAGAAGCTGTTCATGCTTTACCTGTTGCTAGTGAGGTGATCCAGCTTCAAAGGCCTGTCTTAATACCTGCCTCCTTGGACCACGCCTGGCCCCAGCTGCCTCACCCTGGGTCTCTTGGAAGCAGACACTAAGATGCAATTTAGAGTACAGGATGTATTTTTTAGGGACTGGCTCCTGTGAAGGAAGCACAATTGAGGAGAGGAAGGGGTCCAAGGGCAATGGAGGCCTGATAAAGCCTTGGCCAATCTGGCGAGGAGCTCTGGGGCAAGTGTTACCCTTCTCAGCTGCCCTGTGACAGGCTGAAATGGCCAGACCTTTTTGCCCCCCAACCCTTCATCCGCTTGGCTGTTGCCAGCTGACGGCAGCCTTGGGAAAAGGCGTTACCTCAGGTCCCTTGGTTCTCCGCAGGCATTACCTCAGGCGAGGCCGCTCTCTGCATCTGAGGCCGGCCCTGGAGGAGCAGACCGCTGGAGGCTGTGGGTGAAACCACATCCCACAGGTGGGCAGCCAGTCCTTCCCTGAAGCCGATCTGGGCTGTGTGTTTGATGCTGCCTGTTGACTAATTGTACAGCATGACTCTTACACAGCACGCTTCCCACATGCTAAAAAGCACACTCACTCTGCTGCTACAAGTTTTTCTTCCACTCCCCCTTAGCCTTGTGCCAGTGTTTGCGGGCAGCTCGGTGAATGGAATGCCGCGGGACTTGAGTGTGGCCCTTCCAAAGGGCCAAAGGGCCCCCCAGCACCAGTACACTCCGTCTACCGAGCTCAGGGCCATTCAAAACCTTCGAAGAAAACACTGATTTCAAGACGCCCCAAGAGTCATTTTGGGATTCTTTGTCCTTCCTCTCCTATGTCCTTAGAATCCTGAACACGGCGATGTGTTCTTTCTGGCCAGGTGAAACTAGGCCGTATTAGCCTTGCTCAGGGCCCTCAAATCTAATCTTGAGACCAGGATCTCGTGTGCTTTGGAACGTGGGTAAAGCATGTTATATAATACTCATGTCGGTGTTGGCTCACAGCTGAGATTAAACCTTGACTGATGAATGAACCTTTCATATCTAAAGGCAATAGCTAAGTATTAAAATCCTTGAACCAGCAGCATGTTGATAGAATACATGCTAGGAAAGTATAAGCAGCTTTAAAAACAAGCGTTTTCTGCTAATTTTAGCTTTCCTACACGGTAAGAAGACTCACCAGCTCTGTGGCTCCATATTTAAGAAATAATGAAAACGACTCTGCTTTTACCCCTTATTCTTCATTTTCTCACATGGGCGGTGACTTTTTCCAGCCAGCCACTGTCAGATCAGTACCTCACTCGCTACCAATGATATCCATTACTGTCATCAGTATTATAGAACACGATCCTACCCTTGGGTGAGTATTCCCCACCCACCCCAAGCCCGTTTTCTTCAGGAGCCCTTGTCTAAAGTGCTCTGACAGCCGCCATCAACATTCACTGTTCTTTCGGTCCTGCGTATGCCTCTTGTGTTCTGACTCTACAAAAGAGAAAATATGTGTGTGTGCGTGCGTGCGTGCTTTCATGCACGTGTGTGTGCGTGTGTGTATGGCATTCACCGGCAAATCCAGTTGCTACACCTTGAGACGATATCCAGAATGTGATTATGCATTCGGTATTTTATATGTGATCTCCAGCCTGGAGCACAGCCACAGCCTCCTCACCGGGCCCTCTGGTCATCCTAAGTGATCGCCCATGCTCCAGCAGCAAGGTGAATGATTCTTGAGTAATGTACATGACATCAACGTCACTCTCCTGTGCAGAAGCCTCTGACCACTTGCGATTATATTTGGAATCATACCCAGACTTCTTGCGGGGTCCCATGAGGCCTGTCTGACCTCTTAAAGCTCATCTCACTCTCCCCCTTTCTCATTGCCTCAGCCACGCCGGATGAAAGGAGATAAGGCAGACATAGCATGCATGACAGGATGTTTCCCGAAGTCCTGGAAATTTGGCTGGGTCTCACCTCCTAATTCCTGCACTTGAGAGGGCCCAAAGACATGGAGATGTTATTGCAGGAAAAAGCTTGATAATGAAATTTGCTGGAGAGTAAGGACTACCTCTTATACCTGCATCTGATCTCACGGCTTCTGTGACCATCGCCTCTGTCAGCAGGACCAGGGTCCCTTGAGGAATCAGAGCCAGAGTCAGGGAGGCTGGCGGCTGGGAAATGGAGTAAGGAGGAGAGGGATACGCCTTTAAGAACCATGGGCAAGGGGGCGCCTGGGTGGCTCAGTGGTTTAAGCCTCTGCCTTCAGCTCAGGTCATGATCTCAGGGTCCTGGGATCGAGCCCCACATTGGGCTCTCTGCTCAGCGGGGAGCCTGCTTCCCCCTCTCTCTCTGCCTGCCTCTCTGCCTACTTGTGATCTCTCTCTGTCTGTCAAATAAATAAATAAAAATCTTTTAAAAAAAAAAAGAACCATGGGCAAGGGGATCTGGGAAGTCTTTTTACGGATAGGTGGCTGGGGAGTTTAGACTATTGCTTATGAATTAGGGCACTTCAATCACAGTGGCTGGCTTCAAATTGTCATTAACTTACAAATTCGGGCATTGGCATGGGATACGTTAATTACCTCCTATATGACTGTGTTCTCATCTGGAAAATGGAGCTATTAACATCACCTACCTCGTTGGATTGTTATGAAAGTTAAATGAAACGTTGTGTGTACAGTGCTTGGTACTTCGCTAGTGCTTAACAAATATTTGCTCTTGTTGTTAACTCCTACCAGTATTTTTCACACTGTGGTTTCAATCCATTAATAGGTGAGAAAAATCATTTAGGTAGTCATGATTTGGAGAGTCCCTCAGTAAAGTAGCATTGGGTGAAAAATATGAGGGCCTTGAATGTTGCAAATATTGTCTCACGAAACTTGTTTCAGATACTAATGTGTGTGCACGTGTATCACAACACAAGGATACCTGAATTACAAGCACAGATATGCAGGCATACATGAAAATATGTATGTAATTATATGTGTAAGTAGACACACTTATACAAACACAAACCTAAAAACACATATTCACATGTACATACATAGTGGCATAGTAGCACACATATTTACAGACATGCAAACACATATAGACACAGACACGTATATACAGATACACATCCATATAGTATCCATATGTATATACAAACATGCGATGTGTGGATACATATAACCATGCTCAAATAAACATACTCCTGTATACCCACACACACAACACATACATATGCATTAACATACAAATACACATACATACTTACATACAAGCATACAAATGAACACACACTGTTGAAACACACAGACATAGCATACCCACATAGATACATGTTCACACACGTGCTACTGCACACACAAAGGAATACATATGTATTCATACCACATGTACAGATACAAACACACTTATGTATACCTACACAATACACGTATACATAGACACGAAGCACTGTTTTGTTGGCCTGAGGACCAGGTTCTAGATTTCCAATATGCCTTTGCCTCTGACCCATGTTCAGACTAGATCAGTCTTCAGACCCTAGCACACTCGGTACCAGTGGAGGAAAGTATCTGATCACACCAGAAGCATTTTAAAGTAATTCTTTGTAGATTTTATGACTACTTTTATTTATTTTTATTTTTTTTAGATTTATTTATTTATTTAATTTGACAGAGAGAGGTCACAAGTAGGCAGAGAGGCAGGCAGAGAGAGAGGAGGAAGCAGGCTCCCCGCTGAGCAGAGAGCCTGATGCGGGACTCGATCCCAGGACCCTGAGATCATGACCCGAGCCGAAGGCAGCGGCTCAAACCACTGAGCCACCCAGGCGTCCCTTATGACTACTTTTAAACCAATTACATTACATACCAAAGCTAAGTTGTAAAAGTAGCTTTGACTGGAATTCGTTTACAGGTTTGCCTTTTAATCTTTAAAAGGAGACAAGAAAGGCCTCAGTAGCTACCTCTTCAGCCAAGGAACAGCACTTGGTGGAGTTTCTGAGTTTGGCCAGTTTCCACTCAGAAAATGCTGGTGACAAGATGCCTGGATGGCTCACTAGAAGAGCATGTAACTCTTGATCTTTTGGTCATGAGTTTGAACCCCATGTTGGGTGTAGAGATTACTTAGATAAAGAAGCTTGAAAACAAAACAAAACAAAACAAAACAAAAAACCCCAGTGACATCAGTCATTCCTGTTCAGATCCTTTAGCTTCTGGGAGATGTTTGGACTTAGGTTATATCAACAAAACTTGACTCCATGCTGCTGGGAATTGTTTCAACTGACTAATTCCAGAATAGCTGATCCCTAACTATAATTCAAGGAGAAAGGAAAGTTGCATGAACAGCACATATCACAAAAACAGACAAACAGAGAAACCCCAAATTCAAAGACCTTTTATATTTGTGCAACACAAAGGAATTTTAAAGTAAGTGGCTAGAGAAGTACTGAACTGTACTTTCAAAGTCTAAAAAAATATGTATGGAGGAGAAGCTCCCCATATTCACTAGGTGGGAAGGAGGGGAAGTGTTGCAGGTACCTGAAAACCAAGAACCCTTGGGTCCCTCTTCTGTGGTGATGGAAAAGTTTTGGGAAGCGCTAGGGGTGAGTCCATATATGAAGGGTGAAGGAGACATAATTAAAAAGTTTGAGGATGGAGAGTACTGGGTAGAGAGATGCAGTAGAGATAAGTCACAAGAAAGAAGAAGTTTAGATTCTCCTGGCATATCACCAACTTGACTTCTTTGTCCCCCCACAAAGGTATCATCCCTGTGCTGAGTCGGAAGATACCGAAAGAACAGAAGACAGTCTCTTATCTCTAAGAGCTTAGAGTGTTGCCCCACCCTTACTCTGCCCATTCCAAGCTTGTTACCCTTGAGCATAGCGAGAGATGGGAGAGGTGGCTATCTGTCCAAACAAATCCATGTTTCCTTCCACCATATAGACTGGTTGCTGGAAACTTCTTGTACACCCAGGACTTCATTTCCCAGTCTTACAGTTTGATGGGGTCGTGTGACTAGTTATCACCAGTAGCCTTAGAGTGAAGAGATGTGTGTCACTTCTAGGCCAGTAGTGTTCGTTTTTTGCATCCCTTTTTCCCTTTTCACTGGCCTGATGCATGGTGATCCAGGAAGCCATGTGTTAATGATAAAGGAGCCACAATGTAGAAGGAGCCTGGGTTCCTGCCTCGCTGTTTAGAAGAGAGCTACCTGCATAGCAACACCCATTTGGGGTTTTAAATGAGAAAGAAGTGAAGTGTGTTTGAGCCTATCACATATTCAAGTCTGTTTCTTCTAACAGTTACTCTACTTTAATTAATACGAATATTTTATGCGAGATGTATCTTTCTGGATTTGTAATTTATATCAGAATATTCTTTGAGTTTGGTCATTGTCTTAGTCCATCCTGGCTGCTGTAACAAAAATACCATAGACTGGGGGCCTTTTAAAAAAAAACAAATTTATTTCTCATAGATCGGAGGCTGGGAAGTCCAAGATCAAAGAGCAGGCAGATTCCACGTCTGTTGAGGGCCCACTTCCTGGTTCATAGAAGGCTGCTTCCTCACAGTGTGCTCACATGGTGGAAGGAGAGAGCGAGCTCTCTGGCGTCTCTCTTTTTTTTTTTTTTAAGATTTTATTTATTTATTTGACAGAGAGAAATCACAAGCAGATGGAGAGGCAGGCAGAGAGAGAGAGAGAGAGAGAGGGAAGCAGGCTCCCCGCCAAGCAGAGAGCCTGATTGGGACCCGATCCCAGGACCCTGAGATCATGACCCGAGCCGAAGGCAGCAGCCCAACCCACTGAGCAACCCAGGAGCCCCTCTGGCGTCTCTTTTATGAGCGCACAGATCCCATTATGCTGCCTCCACCCTCATGGCCTAATTATCTCTGAGAGGCCTCACTTCCTAATACCATCACATTGGAAGTGGGTTTCAACATACAAATTTTGAGGGGACTTCTCTGTCTATGACAGTCATGGATTCAAAGTAATGGGAGGCTGTCTGAAACCTCTCTGCTGATTTTGGCTGTTAGTCCTTATGCTCTGCAAGTAGGTTGAAGATTTTTAATAAAGGAGACAAGTAACTAAACTACTATTGACCTTCAGAAACTTTACTTGGTGCCAAATATATAAAAATTATTTATTTTGTTTAATGAATAACTAAAAAAAACCACTCTGACAGGCACTGTGGAAACCCTTTATACATATTAACTCGTTCAATTTTCCAACATTTCTGTGAGCTGGACTCTATTAATGTCTCTGCTTTACATGTGAGGAACTGAGGTGCAGAGAGATTAAATAATTTACCCAAAGTCACACAGCTAGTAAGTGGTGGAGTGGGGAGGAAAAACCCAGGCAATCTGGTTCCAGAGCTCATGCTTTCATCCACCAGAGCAGATTGCCTCCACTAATGGATAAACTATTTTTCCTGCTTTACTCTTAGTAGGAAGCAGATCTGATTCCTTCTCTCAACCCTAAAGGAGGGAGTGGTTTTTCAAGGAGTATTCAGGATCATAGTTTTGCTTTGAGCAGAGGACAGCCTCCAATCCCCAAACTCTTCCTGAATTAAAAAGTAGATGACTGCCCCCTACTGCCTCCATAATACCATTTTGAGTGTGCTTTGGAGGTTGCATGTGTGCAAAGGGAGGGAGGCAGTCAGCCCCACATAGCTGCTTTGCTTGTGAGAATTAATAGGATCACAGCACACAGTGGTATGATTGCAAATAGAAATACTGCTCTGTTCAAACAAATCTGTTTCTTGCTTCATGCCAAGAACTACAGTGGGTAAACTTGCATTCAAATTGGCCTTGGTGCATGGAGTGTTGTTTCTTCTGCAACAAACCCTTGGCCTTGGCCAGATCTTGCTAGGCCACAGTCCCCATCAGTGAGTGTTCAGCAGGGCAGAAATGGACCATGGCTCTGAATCGTAAAGGGTCTGCCGTGGTTTTGGTTGAGAGGGGTACAGAGAGGCAAGTAGCCCATCCCCTGCAGCTCTCTCCTCTTGCCATCACAGAGACCTATTGAGGTTGGGTTTGTTGATTCTCATATACCCCTTTCTGTACTCCCCACGTAGAAGTTCCTGTGGAAATTTTGTGACTCTTTATCACATTTTACTCTTGAGTGCTCAACTCCTCGCTACCTCCACTAACCCCACTATTGAGGCATTCCCTCAGCCCTCTATCTCTGTCAGTTCTTTAAAAATCTCAGGAACATGGTGTTTCTACATGTTTATATCTCTGGATATAAAATCATGAGAACTTAGAGAATCAGACATGACTTTCTACCCTAATTCCTTTATTTTAAAAGCAAGGAGGTAAGGGGCACCTGGGTGGCTCAGTCGGTTAAGTGTCTGACTCTTGTTTTTGGCTCACCTCATGATCTAATGGGTCATGAGATCCAGCCCTGTGTTGGGCACTGTGCTCAGTGAGGAGGGTCTACGTAAAGATTCTCTCCTCTGCTCCTCCCCCCATGCACATGGACATGCTCGTGCACTCTCGCTCTCTCCCTCTCAAATAAATAAATAAATCTTTAAAAAAAATGTGAGGATGTGAGGTCTGTAGGAGGCTGACCTGCTGCAGGGATGTATTCCTGCAAGTGGCTGTGGGTAAAACTGGCATTGAGGTTTGATCTATGTCCCTAAGCCAGGGCTGTTACACCAATGAGCCACATCGTTCCAGACAAAATACGGGTGTTCTGTGGGGTTGGCCTCCTAATTAGTATACTTGGTAGGGTTCTGGCTACTGTTCAGAAGGTCACGTAATTTAATGAGTGTTCTGGGCTGGTAAGCAAATGTGGGAGCCAGTGCAAAAAGTTGAATAATAGATACAAACATCAAATCCCCTACTCTAGCTCAGCGGTTGTGCTGTGTGCTTGTGTTCTCAATTTTTGAGGCAACTAAGGGTTAACTGTCACAACTAGAGTATCTCATTTTGTCATCTCACAGAAATCTCCAAGGTTGGTTTTATTATTTTACAGATGGGTGAACTGAGGCAAAGATAAATAAGTTGCCAATGGTCACATAGTCAGTAGTTGCAGAGCCAGGATTCACACCTAGCTCTGTCTGGCTTCACAGTCTCCATGTTGAACATTGTTCCAAAGTGGAGGGACTCTGTGGCCACCATATGAGATACTCAGATGCTCCCAGAAGTATGTGTATATTTGCTTTCACTAGTATGAGAGCTCTTTTCCTGTTTGCTTTGGAAGAATCAGTAGTAGCATCTCAGAGCCATGCTTTGGCTGGTGACCAGGCCCTAACTTGGACCCCACTTTGTAGCAGGAGGAGTTTGGCTTTCACAGCCCGCTGCCCCTGGTAGCTCGTCGTGTCCCCAGGTGACCCACTGCCAGGTGGCCTACTGAAGTTGCTCTACAAGTGACCTACACCATAAAGTCCTTCATGATAAGGTACTGCAAAGTTTATAGAATTGGTTTCTGAGGAATTATTGCATTTTTGAAAGAGAAAAGAGTTTATTTGTAGTTACACTGTATTCCAGAGAGAGAAAGTTGCAGTGTGCCTGGGGTACAGGCAATGGTGGGAGAGGACAAGAAGCATGGAGGAAGTTCTCACTGGAGTAAAGCTGTGATTCCCTTTAGTACCACTTGGTCTTACCTGCTTTTATCGCTAACCATGTAGTGAAGGATAGAAGCAAGAAATCAGTTTGTGTCCTATGAGTATGTTCTTGAATCAAGCCATGTGTCCTGGTACTTGGAGAACTGGGCAGAATCCAGTGAAAATAGCTAATATTTATATAGCACTTATTATATGTCAGATGCTGATTTAAGTGCTTTTATATGTTCATTAATTCACTTAATCCTCACAACGATCTTAGGAAGTTGGCATACTTTTATTGTCATCATCACCATTTTACAGCTTTAGAAACTGAGGCAGAGAGAGGTAATGTAGCTCCCTCAAGATCACATACCTGGGAAGTGGAGAAGCCAGCATTATAAATCCAGGTGGTGTCTCCAGAGTGTGTGCACATGGCCATCACACCATCCTGTCTCCAGGAGAGAAGAATGGGCCAAAGTAGGGATCTGCCTATCTTTTGAGAACAGGCTGTCTGTGCTATGACTGTAACTCCATCTCAGTACTTGCCCGGCCACTGGTAAAGAGTGCAGTGGGATACCATGATGTCAGGGCTAGCAAGAGCAAGAAAGATCAATATCCAGGAAGTAAAAACTCTGGATTTATCACCTTTCTTCAGCAGAACTGCAAATGGAACCCTTTTCCCTACTTGATTCTGTTCTTGCCAACTCTTTAATGGACCAAATCAGCCTTTCGTTGAAATGAGTGAAGGTAAAACCAACACTCACCTTGTTAGGCCTTCTCCTTGGAGAAAAGTGAGCCAGCATGTTTATCAGTAGTTTATTAGTTGATTAGACTATAGTCATAGTTTGGACTCCCAACTGGACAGTTGGACTGGTAATTGGACTGGACAAGTTCCATGATAATTTTCAGATATAAAATATAGGATTCTGCCAGTGAATATAGGGAGTTCCAGGCATTTTTGTAATTTCTGCCAATTGTGGGAAAAAAAAGAAAATTGAAGCCCAGCCTCAAGAATTTCATAGTCCCGAACCTCATGGTTTCACTGTAAAGGACGAGCAAGTAGCAAAGAAAATTTGATATTTGTTGCTCTACATTCAGGAAAACACAAGTGGTTTTAAATATTACAAACGTTTTTAGATTCCTCCAACCTCTTACTCTAGTTTTAGAAGGCTGATCAAAATAAATCAATAGGGGTACCTGGGTGGCTCAGTTGGCTGAGCATCCAGCCCTTGGTTTTGGCTCAGGTCATGATCTCAGGGTCATGAGATGGAGCCCTATGTTAGTCTCCATGCTCAGCCTGGTGTCTACTTGAGGTTCTCTCTCTCTCTCTCTCTGCCCCCCTCTGCCCCACCCCCTGCTTATGCTGTCTCTTTCTAAAATAAATGAATCTTGAAAAAATAAATCAATAAGTAATAAATACATAAATAAGGAACTAGCTGGCTAGCAATGGCTTCTGCTTAAATTAGGTCTGTCTCAGTTTCCATGACAGCCAATCTGTTAGTACCAATATTCTTGCCAAGATCTCTACTTAGCCTTTAGGATGGCAACATTTGCTTTAAAGTTTATAGGACATATCGTAGGTCAATGGATTCCATTATACTCAAGGAGAGAGAAGATTTGTGGACGCCAGCAGGTAATTCTATATTTGATTCCTGGTGTCAGTGTTTAGTGCTAGCCTTCATATGGCTCTGGGTCATGGAATTACAGATGATATATTTATGGTAAATGCTTGGCCTCTAGCTACAGTGTTTTGAAGCAACCATTACAGGTAACATTCCTAGACTGATCCTAACCAAAGGGTACCCCAGGAAATCATTCCAATGCAGAGAGTATGGAAAAAACAAGGTTTTGAACAATGTTTAAATCTTAATTTTGCTCTTCAATAAACATAACTGCAAGGCTCAAGAGAAAGTTTTCCTGTGTCCACACCAAATTTATTTCCTCAAGCAAATAGACAGACAACCATATAAATAATACCTTTGGAGGCCTTCCTTTGAATGGGAAGAAAATATAATTATTTTATTTATTTTTTTAGAAAGGGGGAAGGGCAGAGAGAGAGTCTTAAGCAGGCTTCATGTCCAGTCTGATGTGGGGCTCAATCTCACAACCCTGAGATCATCACCTGAACTGAAATCAAGAATTGGACAGTTAACTAACTGAGCCATTGAAGCACCTTGGGAAGAAAATGTAATTAAACTTTGATGTACAATTTCCAAAGAAAGTAATAGGAAGGCAAGTGTGGACCTAATAGTTAAAGTACACATCATGAAATAAAATAATGTATAATTTACTAAGTGGAATGGTTTTCATTTCTCTCTAGACCTATCACTTAAAAGTAATATTCCATTTAGAAAATATAATGTACTCCTGATTCTCAAAGTTTATCCATAGTGTTTTTTATTAATCAGGTAACATATTTTAAACCTTGTCTTCAATTTATTTTTTAAGTTTTCTATTTTTCAATCAGATTGCAATTGGAAAAAGATCATTAGAAAGATCAATTTAGATAGGCCTTTACTGTTAGCTTCATTGTCTTTAAAAGGAAAAAGTTACATTAGAATATAGGATCTTAGTCTGAACTTCATGGATTTGAGCTGCATGAGGGGTCTCTAAGACCCAGGAAAGACTGTGCAAAATTGTATGTGTGTGAATACATGTGTGCAGTGTTCTGAGGAAAAAGTATGTGGTTTTCATTAAAGTTTCAGATGTTCATATAAACCCTAGAAAATTAAGAATTTCTGATTTAAGTGCTTTCTCAGTTCCTGTGTAACTCTAAAGTTCAAAGAGATTTGCTAAGCAGATTAATTACAGCTCTTCCTTGGTTGATAGGAAATCCAACAGGTGGCCCAGTGAAGGCTGTATCATATGTACCATAGTCAAGCAAAATGAAAATCTGTGCAATGAGATAATCTAATGTATGATTTAAAGTAATAAGAGCCCGTAATTTGTAAGCCCCAATAATTTTAAGTCAAATTAGTAATTTTAAGTCAAGTTAGTAATATTAAAAGATTTCTTTAAACCCACTTTATTTTCAGTGTTCTTTATTATCACACTAACTGCCTACTTTTTTTTTTTTTTTTTGCACATCCACGGATATCCCATGGCCTTTTAGAGCAAGCTACCCAAATGCAGAATAAACATGTGAGGGAGACAAGATGAGAATGAAGCTGACTATGATTGCAACTAGGTCAAATCTATTAATATGTGATATTTATGTCTCTGCATGGTTGAAGCTGCAAATCCTTTTGCATAACATTTCCTCTTGCTTTGATAGAAAATTTCTCACTCAAAATACTTCAAAACCATCATTTAAATTTTTGTCACCCCTGAAAATTTCATTTTTAAATGGAGCACAATGTTATCATGCTGAAATAGATGTCGTTGGATTACATCACTTCACATGGTGTGAAACTCTGTCTCTCTAGAATGAATTTCACTGCTGCATATCAGAAATGTGCCTGTGAACTTGGGTTGGGGTTAGAGGACACATCTAATGAGGACAAGGTCACACATTCAGTCTCTGTAAAAGTATTAACTCAGTTATGTTCTCTGGCCACAGACTGTACCCCAATCCCAGCCAAAAGACCCTTGGGGTCAAGAGAATCCAGGAAAGAGAGGAGATGACTCTGTAAACCCATCCCCCATGATTAGAGAGATGAAGAGCACCCATTTTGTACTTTCTCAATATCAGTGTTGGAGAGAACCTCAGAGCTCTTCTTTTTTTTCCCCATCTGATGTACTCTAATTTTGTCAAGGGCTTATCCAGTCTCCTCTTGAATACCTTTAGTGACAGAGAGCTCATTGCTTCTCTGTGCCACTCATTCAATCTTAGAACAATTCTGATAAATTCTTTCTTATGTGAATTACAACTGTCATTTTGCAGACTGGTCTGAGGCCTTCCATGTGGGATCAAAAAATACTCCAAGCCAATCCTTTATAAGTTGGGAAACAGCAAAAGGGTTGAAGTAGGGGCTTCTGCCTTTATTCCACATTGCCATCCTTACTGGTTTACGTCAGCAGGGAGAGTCCTTGCTTATAGAAGCAAACATTTAAGCGAAGTCTTTTTTACCTTTATATAATGGACTTGGCATATAGGATGTGGGAAGGGAATTTTAATTCCCTTCCAGGTCTTGAGGTCAGCTTCACATACAGCATACAGCTGGATAATACAAAATGGATCACCAGAGAGACATCCATCAACCCTCAGCCTGTAAAGAATATTGCAGTGGAACGCTGCCTCCAGGCTGGGCATTTGGGAAATGAATGGGTGGTCCATACCAGTCTGTCTGTGCTTCTCTGAAGAGCCTAGCAGGGAGACCTTTGAATGATAAGGTTGACTTTTTTAAAAATTTCTTTTCAGCATAACATAATTCATTGTTTTTGCACCACACCCAGTGCTCCATGCAATATGTGTCCTCCATAATACCCACCACCTGGCTCCCCCAACCTCCCACCCCCTCACCCCTTCAAAATCCTCAGGTTGTTTTTCAGAGTCCATAGTTTCTCATGGTTCACCTCCCCTTCCAGTTTCCCTCAACTCCCTTCTCCTCTCCATCTCCCTATGTCCTCCATGTTATTTGTTATGCTCCACAAATAAGTGAAACCATATGATACTTGACTCTCTCTGCTTGACTTATTTCACTCAGCATAATCTCTTCCAGTCCCATCTATGTTGCTACAAAAGTTGGGTATTCATCCTTTCTGAAGGAGGCATAATACTCCATAGCATATATGGACCACATCTTCCTTATCCATTTGTCTGTTGAAGGGCATCTTGGTTCTTTCCACAGTTTGGCGACCGTGGCCATTGCTGCTATAAACACTGGGGTACAGATGGCCCTTCTTCTCACTACATCTTTATCTTTGGGGTAAATACCCAGGAGTGCAATTGCAGGGTCATAGGGAAGCTCTATTTTTAATTTCTTGAGGAATCTCCACACTGTTCTCCAAGGAGGCTGCACCAACTTGCATTCCCACCAACAGTGTAAGAGGCTTCCCCTTTCTCCACATCCTCTCCAACACACGTTGTTTCCTGTCTTGCTAATTTTGGCCATTCTGACTGGTGTAAGGTGGTATCTCAATGTGGTTTTTTTTTTCTCTTCTATATCAGTATTGTGTCTTTTTTATTTCTTTTTTTCAATTTATTTATTTTCAGAAAAACATTATTCATTATTTTTTCACCACACCCAGTGCTCCATGCAAGCCGTGCCCTCTATAATACCCACCACCTGGTACCCCAACCTCCCACCCCCCCGCCACTTCAAACCCCTCAGATTGTTTTTCAGAGTCCACAGTCTCTCATGGTTCACCTCCCCTTCCAATTTACCCAAATTCCCTACTCCTCTCTAACACCCCTTGTCCTCCATGCTATTTGTTATGCTCCACAAATAAGTGAAACCATATGATAATTGACTCTCTCTGCTTGACTTATTTCACTCAGCATCATCTCTTCCAGTCCCGTCCATGTTGCTACAAAAGTTGGGTATTCATCCTTTCTGATGGAGGCATAATACTCCATAGTGTATATGGACCACATCTTCCTTATCCATTCATCCGTTGAAGGGCATCTTGGTTCTTTCCACAGTTTGGCGACCGTGGCCATTGCTGCTATAAACATCGGGGTACAGATGGCCCTTCTTTTCACGACATCTGTATCTTTGGGGTAAATACCCAGGAGTGCAATTGCAGGGTCATAGGGAAGCTCTATTTTTAATTTCTTGAGGAATCTCCACACTGTTCTCCAAAGAGGCTGCACCAACTTGCATTCCCACCAACAGTGTAAGAGGGTTCCCCTTTCTCCACATCCTCTCCAACACATGTTGTTTCCTGTTTTGTTAATTTTGGCCATTCTAACTGGTATAAGGTGATATCTCAATGTGGTTTTAATTTGAATCTCCCTGAGGGCTAATGATGATGAGCATTTTTTCATGAGTCTGATAGCCATTTGTATGTCTTGATTGGAGAAGTGTCTGTTCATATCTTCTGCCCATTTTTTGATGTGTTTGCCTGTTTCGTGTGTGTTGAGTTTGAGGAGTTCATTATAGATCCTGGATATCAACCTTTTGTCTGTACTGTCATTTGCAAATATCTAATCCCATTCCATGGGTTGCCTCTTTGTTTTTTTGACTGTTTCCTTTGCTGTGCAGAAGCTTTTGATATCAGCCACAGCAACTTCTTTCAAGATATGTCTCCAAAGGCAAAGGAAACAAAAGCGAAAATAAACTTCTGGGACTTCATCAAAATCTCAATGTGGTTTTAATCTGAATCTTCCTGATGGCTAGTGATGATAAGGTTGACTTTTAATCCCCTCAGATGACATGTATTCATTCATTCATCCATTCAGAAAGTATTTATTGAGGGCCTTCTGTGCCCTAGCTGTTAGGGATACAGTGTTGAGGAAAACAGACAGGGCCAAATGAGAGAAATAGACATTAAACAAATAATCACATAAAGTAATGTGTGAGTCCAAGCCATGATTAGTGGGAGAAATGAAAATTACAGATTATTTTCAGAGCCTATAACAGGTCTGACTTAGTAGAGGATTTCAAGGAGGGTTTGCCTGATGTTTGAATTAACATATGAAGGATGAATAGGAATTAACAGTAAATGGTACAGAGATGGGGAGTCTAGACAGAGCCAATAACCTCCTCAAACAGAGAAACTGAATCTTCATTCATTGATGGTGAGGATGTGAAAATTGTATAATCACTTTGGAATCAGTTCATTAATTTCTTAACATAGGACTCAGCACTTCCACTCCTAGAAATCTACCAGAGATAAATTGAAAACATGTTGCACACAAACACATGCATTCAAATGTCCATGCCACTTTATTCATAATGTCTTAAACCTGAAAGTTGCCCAAACAACTATTAATACATATGTAATAAAAAATAAAATGGGGCTTATTTATATGATAGAGTATTGTTTTTCAATTAAAAGGAATGAACTATGGGCACATGAAATGACATAAATGAACTTGAAAAATATTGTGATAAGTGAAAAAATTTAGGTACAAAAAATTGTGTCATTGTGTATGGTTTCCCCTTATTGAAATGCCATTAAAAGGCATATTTATAGAGACCTGAAACAAATCAGTGGTTGCCTAGGGGGTTGGATTAATTGTAAAAGGTTATAAGCAAACTGTTTGAGGTGATGCAAAGGTTCTAAAACTGGATTATGATTCTGGTTATAAAACACTATAACCTTACAGGGGCATCTTGGTGGCTTAGTTGGTTAAGCATCTGCCATTGGCTCAGGTCATGATCCTGGGGTCCTGGGATCGAGCTCTGCGTTGTTTTCCTTGCTCAGCCAGGAGCCTGCTTCTCCTTCTCTGTCTGCCTGCCACTCTCACTGCTTGTGCTTTCTTTCATTCTCTGTCAAATAAATAAATAAATCTTAAAAGAACCTCTATAACCTTACAAAAGTTATTTTTAAATGCTTACAATAGATGAATTTTGTGTTACCTAAAGTATACCTTAATACAAGTATTAAAACTAAAATAATCACTTTTATAAAGGCTGACAGAAGCCCAGCCTGGGAAGCACATTTGTCCCAAAGAGCCTGGAGACTCCCTTCCCCTGATGTGGCAGCAGAGTAGATAGGAAGACCTGGAAAAAGGAACCTAGTCAACAGCAAATATCTAGATCTTAGAAACCTCTTTATCCTCATAGGTAAAAAAAATTCTTTACCTTTCCCCACCAGAGGCACCAGAGCAGTTAGAGGCATCAGTAAGGGCATCCCAGCATACCCTTCCATTCTCCCACTGAGAACACCTCACAGTCTGACCTTATGGTAACCCTTCTGTTCACCCATTCATCAGTCAGCACTAGAAGGAAACACAGGGAGCCCCAGTAGCACCAGATAAATGAGGTGGCCCAAAATAATACCGCAAAGTCTCTGAAAACAAATAGCCATTGGAAACACAGCCCACAAAATTAGGCCAAGACCAGTTTGTTAAACTCAAACAGGATGACTGCCTGCTGAAATAAAAGAATTAAATAGTTCTCAGAATGTCCTAACATAATGAACAAAATGTCAAAGATGAACTTGAAAACCACCCATCATAACAACCAGAAAATCACAACTTGAATGAGAGAAAAGAATCCACTGATGCCAACACTGAGATGAATCAAATGTTGGAATTATCTGACAAGGATTTCAAAGCAGCTACCATAAAAATGCTTCTGCAATCAATTGCAAATTCTCTTGAAACAAATGAAAAAAAAAGAAAAGAAAATCTCAGCAAAAAAAAAAAATTCATGTAAAAGAACCAAATAGAAGTTAGAGTACTGAAAATTTCAACAACTGAAATAAACAGCATACTGAATGAGCTTAATAGTACATTGGAGATGACAGAGGACATAAACTTGAGGGGCAACTCATAGAAGCCTCAACAACAGAGAGAAAATAGACTGAAAGGAGACAGAGCCTCAGGGGCCTATGAGAAAATAAAATATTCCAACATTTGTATAATCAGTGTCTCAGAAGCATAAAAGAGACAGTGAGGCTGAAAGAGTATTTGAATTTGAAGAAATGATGCCTGAAAAGTTCTAATTTAGCAAAAGACACAAACCTATAGACCCCAGAAGCTGTGAACCATAAATAGGAAAACTAAAGAAAAATGATAAGACACATCCTAATTAAACTTTTGCAAAATAAAGACAAAAAATCTTGAAAGCAGCCTCAGTGAAATGACATATTACCTAAAAGAGGATGCCATTTCAAAAGTATATTTCTGATCTGTAAACATAAAGGCCAGAAAGAAGTGACACAACATTTTTCAAGCACTGAAAGGAAATAACTGTCAATAAATTCTGTATCCATTGAAACTGTCCTTCAGGAATGAAGAGAAAATAAAAACACTTTCAGGCAAAGGAAAACTAAGAATTTTTCACTAGCAGACTTACCATTAAATATTAACCAAAAGAAATTCTTCCTACAGAAAGAAAATGATAAAAGAACAAATTTTGAAGCATTAGGAAGAAGGAACAGTGAAAAGAGCAGAAATATGGGTACTTACAATAGACTATCCATTTTCTCATGAGTTTTATAAACCGTATTTGTAGATGAAAACAAATATTATAACACTAATACCCAAAACAATATTTAAAAGTGGGGAAGGTAAATAGACCTAAATAGAACTGAAGTTTCTACACTTGAAATGGTAGAAAACTGATTCCAGTAAACTGTTTTAAAGCATATATTTATGGTAGCCACCACTGGAACTTCCACCACCATAGCCACCACCACCAGAACTGCTAGAAGTAAGGGTCAAATTCAATTACCTCTAACATTGAAAAATGGGTTAATGTACTTGAAAAAGTACTATCATGACTTTATCAACATATTCAAGCACCTGTGATGCATTTCTCTTGTGGATGGATGAAGTCTTCTCAACAGCCTTGCCCAACTCTGTCCAATTTCATGCTCTCTGCAGCTTATGTTGAGAAACAAATCAAAGCACACCTACTTAAAGTTCCACACACTCCCCACTACAAGCAAGGAGGAACTCTGTAGAGGAAGGACCAGTGGGAAAGAACAACCAAAACAATAGCAGAGTGTACACAGCATACACCAGAAACATTTCCTGAAGTTTTTTGTTGTTGTTTTCTTTTCTTTCCCCCTTCCTTTCTTTCCTGGACAAAATGATGAGACAAAGAAACTTATCACAAGAGAAAGAACAGGAGATAGTACTCATTGCCAGGGATTTAATCAATATGGATATAAGTAAGATGTCTGAATTAGAATTTAAAACAATGATTATAAAGACACTAACTGGTCTTGGAAAAAAAACCTGAAAAGACTTTAGAGAATCCTCACTGTTGAAATAAAAGAACTAAAATCTAGCCAGGCCAAAATTAAAAATACTGTCTCTAAGATACAGTCCCAAATGGAGGCTATAAAAATGAGGATGAATGAGGCAGAAGAGAGAGTCATTGATATAGAAGATAAAATGATGGAAAATAAGGAAACTAAAAAGAAGAGAGAAGGAAAACTACTGGACCACAAAAGGAGACTTAGAGAACTCAGCCCTTCCATAAAATGAAATATTTGGATACTAGAAGTTCTAGAAGATGAAGAGTGGGAGAGAAGGGCAGAAGATTTATTTGAAAAAATTATAGCTGAGAACTTCCCTAATCTGAGGAAGGAAACAGACATTCAGGTCCAGGAGGCACAGAGAACCCACATGAAAATCATTAAATAAGTCAACTCTGTGACATATAATAATGAAGCTTACAACTTCAAAGATAAAGAGACAATCCTGAAAGTACCTGGGGACAAGAGGTCTTTAACTTACAAGGGTAGAAATATAAGGCTGGAAGCAGACCTGTTCACAGAGACCTGGCAGGCCAGAAAGGACTGGCAAGGTATATTCAATGTACTAAATGGGAAAAATATGCAGCCAAGACTACTTTATCCAGCAAAGCTGTCATTCAGAATAGAAGGAGAGATAAAGACTGTCAAGGACAACAAAAATGAAAGACATTGGTGAACACTGAACTAGCCCTGCAGGAAATATTAAAGGGGATCCTTTGAGAGCAGGGAAAGCCAAAAATAAACCAGAAAGGAACAGAGATAATCTGTAGGAACAGTGACTTTACAGGTAATACAACAACACTAAAGCCATATCTTTCAATAATTCTGAATGTAAATGGACTAAATGCTCCAATCAAAAGACAATAGTGTATCGGAATGGATTAAAAAAATAGACCTATTCATATGCTATTTACAAGAGACTCATTTTAGACCCAAAGATACCTCCAGATTTAAAGTGAGGGGGTGGAAAAATTATTTACCATGTTAATGGACATCAAAAGAAAGCTGGGGTGGCAATCCTTGTATCAGACAAATTAGATTTTAAGTCAAAGCTTATAATAAGAGATGAGGAAGAATACTATGTCATACTTAAATCCAATAAGAAGATCTAACAATTATAAATTTTTATGCTGATAACATGGGAACAGCCAAATATATAAGCCAAATAATAACAAAATTAAAGAAGCTCATTGACAATAATACAGTAATAGGGGACCTTAACACTCCACTCACGGCAATGGACAGATCATCTAAGCAGAAGATCAACAAGGAAACAAGGGCTTTGAATGACACACAGGCCCAGATGGACTTAACAGATATATATCCAGAGTATTTCAGCCTAAAGCAGCAAAATGCATATTCTTCTTGAGTGCACATGGAACACTGTACAGAATAGATCACATACTGGGTCACAAATCAGGTCTCAACTGGTACAAAAAGACTGAGATCATACCATGCATATTTTCAAACCACAGTGCATTAAAACTTGAAGTCAACCACAAGAAAAAATTTAGAAGGACTACAAATGGAGGTTATAGAGCATCCTACTAAAGAATGAATGGGTCAACCAGAAAATTAAAGAAGAATTAAAAAATGCATGGAAACAAATAAAATGAAAACACGAAAATTCGAAACCTTTGGGATGCAGCAAAGGCAGTCCTAAGAGAGAAGTATATAACAATGCAGACCTTCCTCAAGAAACAAGAAAAATCTCAAATATACAACCTTACCTTACACCTAAAGGAGCTGGAAAAAGAACAGTGAATAGAGGCTAAATCCATCAGGAGAAGAGATAAAATAAAGACTAGAGCAGAAATCAATGATCTAGAGATAGGAAAAAACAGTACAACAGATCAATGAAACTAGGAGCTGGTTCTTTGAAAGAATTAATAAGATTGATAAACCCCTAGGCAGTCATATCAAAAAGAAAATAGAATGGACCCAAATAAATAAAATCATGAATGAAGGAGGAGAGACCACAACCAACACTGAAGAAATACAAAGAATTACAAGAGAATTATAAGCAATTATGTGCCAACAAATTAGGCAATCTGGAAGAAATAGATGCATTCCTAGAAACATATAAACTACCAAAACCGAAACAGGAAGAAATAGAAAACCTGAACAGACCCATAACTAGTAAAGAAATTGAATCAGTAATCAAAAATGTCCCAACAAACAAGAGTTCAGGGCCAGATGGCCTCCCAGCAGAATTCTCCCAAACATTTAAAGAAGAATTAATACCTATTCTTCTGAAACTATTTTAAAAAAATAGAAACAGAAGGAAAACTTCCAAATTCATTATATGAGGCCACATTACCTTGATCCCCAAACCAGAGACCCCATGAAAAAGGAGAAATACATATGTGCTATGGTGAGTGCTGTGAAATGTGTAAACCTGGTGATTCACAGACCTGTATCCCTGGGGCTAATAATACATTATATGTTTATAAAAAAATAAAAAAAAAGAAATACAGACCAATGTCCCTGATGAACATGGATGCAAAGATTCTCACCAACATACTATCCAATAGAATCGAACGGTACATTAAAAGGATTATTCACCACAACTAAGTGGGATTTATTCTGGACAGTAGGGGTGAGGATGAAGAAAGACACCGCTCTCCAGAGGCAAGAGAAAGAAAAGCAAAAATGAACCGTTGGGACTTCATTAAGTAAAAAGCTTTTGCCCAGCAAAGGAAACCATCAACAACACTAAAAGGCAACCTGTGGAAAAGGAGAAGATATTTGCAAATGTCTTATCAGATAAAGGGCTAGCATCCAATTAAGAACTTATCCAAATCAATATTCAAAAACCAAGTAATCCAGTCAGAAGATATGAACAGACATTTCTCCAAAGAAGACATACAAATGGCCAACAGATACATGAAAAAAAAGTTCCACATCACTTGGCATCAGGGTAATACAGGCCAAAACCACAATGAGATACCACCTAGCCCCAGTCAGAATGGCTAAAATTAACAGTTCAGGAAATGACAGATGTTGGCGAGAACGTGGAGAAAGGGAAACTGTCTTGCATTGTTGGTGGGAATGAAAACTGGTGCAGCCACTCTGGAAAACAGTATGGAGGTTCCTCAAAATGTTAAGAATAGAGCTACCCTAGGACCCAGGAATTGCACTACTAGGTATTTACCCCAAAGATACAAATGTAGTGATTCAAAGGGGACACCTGCACCCCTTAGAGCAACAATGTCCACAATACCCAACTGTGGAAAGAGCTGAGAAGTCCATCAACAGATAAATGGATAAAGAAGATGAGATACACACACACACACACACACACACTGGAATATTACTCAGCCATCAGAAAGAATGAAAACTTGCCATTTGCAACAACATGGATGGTATAGAGGGTATAATGCCAAGCGAAATAAGTCAGTCAGAGAAAGACAAACACCATATTTCACTCAAATTTGGAATTTAAGAAATAAAACAGATGAGTGTTGGGGGGGAATGAAAATAAAATGAGATGAAAATAGGGAGGCAAACCATAAGAGTGAATTCTAGGAGACAAACAGGGTTGCTGGAGGGGAAATGGGTGGGGGGATGGGGTAATATGGTGATGGACATTAAGGAGGGCACTTGATGTAATGAGCACTTGATGTAATGATCAGTAAAGTACATGCAAGTGATGAACCACTGAATTCTACCCCTGAAATTATACAGCAAATGTTAGCTACATTGAATTTAAATAAGGAATTACCATGCTCTCTTGGTGATCACAGCTTTGTAATAGAGCTTGAAGTCACACAATGTGATGCTCCCAGCTTTGTTTTTCTTTTTCATCATTCCCTGGGCAATTCAGAGTCTTTCCTGGTTCCATACAAATTTTAGGATTTTTTGTTCTAGCTCTTTGAAAAATGCCACTGCTATTTTAATAGGAATGGCACTGAAAGTGTAAATTGCTCTGGAGAGGATAAACATTTTAACAATATTTATTATTCCAATCCATGAGCATGGAGAATTTTTCCATCTTTATGTCTACCTCAATTTCTTTCATAAGTGTTCTGTAGTTTCTAGAGTCCAGATCTTTTATGTCTTTAATTAGGTTTATTTCTAATACCTAAAAGAGTGCTGAGAAGGATATGTATAGAGTCAAATGCTTGAATTACCAATGAAGACATGTCTCAAACCAATAACCTAAAGCCCCTACCTCAAGAAACTGGAAGTGAAAAGCAAAATATAACCAAAGGAAGAAGAAGAAGGAAATTATAAGATCAGAAATCCATGAAATGGACAATATGGAAACAAAATATGAGTGAAGCAAAAAGCTGATTCTAAACAAATCAGTAAACTTGATAAATTGATCAATTGAAAATTGATCTCTCGCAAGACTGATGAAATTAAAGACAAATCATTAACATCACGGATAAACTAGGTGATATCATTATAGATTCTATAACCACCAAAAAGATAATAAGGGAATACTAGGAACAACTTTATGTCAATTAATCTGAAACATAGAAATGGACCAATTCCCTGAAAATCAAAAGTCCAGAGACCTAAGGTGAAATTGATAGTCTGAATGGGCCTATAACCATTATAGAAATTGAGTTCATAATTTAGAAACTTGAGGAAATAATTTCTAGGTTTCACTGGGAATTCTACTAAAGACTTAAAGAGTTACTAACAATTTTATGTAATCCCCCCACAACAAAGAAAGGGAGAAATTACTACCCAGTATATATTTTTTAAAAAACCAGACATTTATTTTTCATAGTTCTCGAGTCTAGAAGTATAAGATCAAGGTTCCAGTAGATTTGCTTTTTGGCAAGGGTTAACTTTTTTTTTTTTTAAATAGTACTTATATTTATTTATTTATTTATTTTTCCAATTTATTTATTTTCAGAAAAACAGTATTCATTATTTTTTCACCACACCCAGTGCTCCATGCAAGCTGTGCCCTCTATAATACCCACCACCTGGTACCCCAACCTCCCACCCCCCCGCCACTTCAAACCCCTCAGATTGTTTTTCAGAGTCCATAGTCTCTCATGGTTCATCTCCCCTTCCAATTTACCCAAAAGCACATACCCTCCCCAATGTCCATAACCCTACCCCCCTTCTCCCTACCCCCCTCCCCCCAGCAACCCACAGTTTGTTTCGTGAGATTAAGAGTCACTTATGGTTTGTCTCCCTCCCTATCCCATCTTGTTTCATGGATTCTCTCCTACCCACTTAAGCCCCCATGTTGCATCACCACTCCCTCATATCAGGGAGATCATATGATAGTTGTCTTTCTCCGCTTGACTTATTTCGCTAATCATGATACGCTCTAGTTCCATCCATGTTGTCGCAAATGGCAAGATTTCGTTTCTTTTGATGGCTGCATAGTATTCCATTGTGTATATATACCACATCTTCTTGATCCATTCATCTGTTGATGGACATCTAGGTTCTTTCCATAGTTTGGCTATTGTGGACATTGCTGCTATAAACATTCGAGTGCACGTGCCCCTTTGGATCACTACGTTTGTATCTTTAGGGTAAATTCCCAGTAGTGCAATTGCTGGGTCATAGGGCAGTTCTATTTTCAACATTTTGAGGAACCTCCATGCTGTTTTCCAGAGTGGTTGCGCCAGCTTGCATTCCCACCAACAGTGTAGGAGGGTTCCCCTTTCTCCGCATCCTCGCCAGCATCTGTCATTTCCTGACTTGTTGATTTTAGCCATTCTGACTGGTGTGAGGTGGTATCTCATTGTGGTTTTAATTTGTATTTCCCTGATGCCGAGTGATATGGAGCACTTTTTCATGTGTCTGTTGGCCATCTGGATGTCTTCTTTGCAGAAACGTCTGTTCATGTCCTCTGCCCATTTCTTGATTGGATTATTTGTTCTTTGGGTGTTGAGTTTGTTAAGTTCTTTATAGATTTTGGACACTAGTCCTTTATCTGATATGTCGTTTGCAAATATCTTCTCCCATTCTGTCAGTTGTCTTTTGGTTTTGTTAACTGTTTCCTTTGCTGTGCAAAAGCTTTTGATTTTGATGAAATCCCAAAAGTTCATTTTTGCCCTTGCTTCCCTTGCCTTTGGCGATGTTCCTAGGAAGATGTTGCTGTGGCTGAGGTTGAAGAGGTTGCTGCCTGTGTTCTCCTCAAGGATTTTGATGGATTCCTTTCTCACATTGAGGTCCTTAATCCATTTTGAATCTATTTTTGTGTGTGGTGTAAGGAAATGGTCCAATTTCATTTTTCTGCACGTGGCTGTGCAATTTTCCCAACACCATTTATTGAAGAGGCTGTCTTTTTTCCATTGGACATTCTTTCCTGCTTTGTCGAAGATTAGTTGACCATAGAGTTGAGGGTCTATTTCTAGGCTCTCTATTCTGTTCCATTGGTCTATGTGTCTGTTTTTGTGCCAGTACCATGCTGTCTTGATGATGACAGCTTTGTAATAGAGCTTGAAGTCCGGAATTGTGATGCCACCAACTTTGGCTTTGTTTTTCAATATCCCTTTGGCTATTCGAGGTCTTTTCTGGTTCCATATAAATTTTAAAATTATTTGTTCCATTTCTTTGAAAAAGATGGATGGTACTTTGATAGGAATTGCATTAAATGTGTAGATTGCTTTAGGTAGCATAGACATTTTCACAATATTTATTCTTCCAATCCAGGAGCATGGAACATTTTTCCATTTCTTTGTGTCTTCCTCAATTTCTTTCACGAGTACTTTATAGTTTTCTGAGTATAGATTCTTAGCCTCTTTGGTTAGGTTTATTCCTAGGTATCTTATGGTTTGGGGTGCAATTGTAAATGGGATTGACTCCTTAATTTCTCTTTCTTCTGTCTTGTTGTTGGTGTAGAGAAATGCAACGGATTTCTGTGCATTGATCTTATATCCTGACACTTTACTGAATTCCTGTATAAGTTCTAGTAGTTTTGGAGTGGAGTCTTTTGGGTTTTCCACATAGAGTATCATATCATCTGCGAAGAGTGATAATTTGACTTCTTCTTTGCCGATTTGGGTGCCTTTAATTTCCTTTTGTTGTCTGATTGCTGAGGCTAGGACTTCTAGTACTATGTTGAATAGCAGTGGTGATAATGGACATCCCTGCCGTGTTCCTGACCTTAGTGGAAAAGCTTTCAGTTTTTCTCCATTGAGAATGATATTTGCAGTGGGTTTTTCATAGATGGCTTTGATGATATTGAGGTATGTGCCCTCTATCCCTACACTTTGAAGAGTTTTGATCAGGAAGGGATGCTGTACTTTGTCAAATGCTTTTTCAGCATCTATTGAGAGTATCATATGGTTCTTGTTCTTTCTTTTATTGATGTGTTGTATCACATTGACTGATTTGCGGATGTTGAACCAACCTTGCAGCCCTGGGATAAATCCCACTTGGTCGTGGTGAATAATCCTTTTAATGTACTGTTGAATCCTATTGGCTAGTATTTTGGTGAGAATTTTTGCATCTGTGTTCATCAAGGATATTGGTCTATAGCTCTCTTTTTTGATGGGATCCTTGTCTGGTTTTGGGATAAAGGTGATGCTGGCCTCATAAAATGAGTTTGGGAGTTTTCATTCCATTTCTATTTTTTGGAACAGTTTCAGGAGAATAGGAATTAGTTCTTCTTTAAATGTTTGGTAGAATTCCCCCGGGAAGCCATCTGGCCCTGGGCTTTTGTTTGTTTGGAGATTTTTAATGACTGTTTCAATCTCCTTACTGGTTATGGGTCTGTTCAGGCTTTCTATTTCTTCCTGGTTCAATTTTGGTAGTTTATATGTTTCTAGGAATGCATCCATTTCTTCCAGATTGTCAAATTTGTTGGCGTAGAGTTGCTCATAGTATGTTCTTATAATAGTTTGTATTTCTTTGTTGTTGGTTGTGATCTCTCCTCTTTCATTCATGATTTTATTTATTTGGGTCCTTTCTCTTTTCTTTTTGATAAGTCTGGCCAAGGGTTTATCAATTTTATTAATTCTTTCAAAGAACCAGCTCCTAGTTTGGTTGATTTGTTCTATTGTTTTTTTGGTTTCTATTTCATTGATTTCTGCTCTGATCTTTATGATTTCTCTTCTCCTGCTGGGCTTAGGGTTTCTTTCTTGTTCTTTCTCCAGCTCCTTTAGGTGTAGGGTTAGGTTGTGTACCTGAGACCTTTGTTGTTTCTTGAGAAAAGCTTGTACCGCTATATATTTTCCTCTCAGGACTGCCTTTGTTGTGTCCCACAGATTTTGAACCGTTGTATTTTCATTATCATTTGTTTCCATGATTTTTCTCAATTCTTCTTTAATTTCCCGGTTGACCCATTCATTCTTTAGAAGGATGCTGTTTAGTCTCCATGTATTTGTGTTCTTTCCAAACTTCCTCTTGTGATTGAGTTCTAGCTTCAGAGCATTGTGGTCTGAAAATATGCAGGGAATGATCCCAATATTTTGATACTGGTTGAGTCCTGATTTAGGACCGAGGATGTGATCTATTCTGGAGAATGTTCCATGTGCACTAGAGAAGAATGTGTATTCTGTTGCTTTGGGATGAAATGTTCTGAATATATCTGTGATGTCCATCTCATCCAGTGTATCATTTAAGGCCTTTATTTCCCTGTTGATCTTTTGCTTGGATGATCTGTCCATTTCAGTGAGGGGAGTGTTAAAGTCCCCTACTATTATTGTATTATTGTTGATGTGTTTCTTTGATTTTGTTATTAATTGGTTTATATAGTTTGCTGCGCCCACGTTGGGGGCATAGATATTTAAAATTGTTAGATCTTCTTGTTGGACAGACCCTTTGAGTATGATATAGTGTCCTTCCTCATCTCTTATTATAGTCTTTGGCTTAAAATCTAATTGATCTGATATAAGGATTGCCACTCCTGCTTTTTTCTGATGTCCATTAGCATGGTAAATTCTTTTCCACCCCCTCACTTTAAGTCTGGAGGTGTCTTCGGGTTTAAAATGAGTTTCTTGGAGGCAACATATAGATGGGTTTTGTTTTTTTATCCATTCTGATACCCTGTGTCTTTTGATTGGGGCATTTAGCCCATTAACATTCAGGGTAACTATTGAGAGATATGATTTTAGTGCCATTGTATTGCCTGTAAGGTGACTGTTACTGTATATTGTCTCTGTTCCTTTCTGATCTACCACTTGTAGGCACTCTCTTTGCTTAGAGGACCCCTTTCAGTATTTCCTGTAGAGCTGGTTTGGTGTTTGCAAATTCTTTCAGTTTTTGTTTGTCCTGGAAGCTTTTAATCTCTCCTTCTATTTTCAATGATAGCCTAGCTGGATATAGTATTCTTGGCTGCATGTTTTTCTCGTTTAGGGCTCTGAAAATGTCATGCCAGCTCTTTCTGGCCTGCCAGGTCTCTGTGGATAACTCAGCTGCCAATCTAATACTTTTACCATTGTATGTTACAGACTTCTTTTCCCGGGCTGCTTTCAGGATTTTCTCTTTGTCACTAAGGCTTGTAAATTTTACTATTAGGTGACGGGGTGTGGGCCTATTCTTATTGATTTTGAGGGGCGTTCTCTGAACCTCCTGAATTTTGATGCTCGTTCCCTTTGCCATATTGGGGAAATTCTCCCCAATAATTCTCTCCAGTATACCTTCTGCTCCCCTCTCTCTTTCTTCTTCTTCTGGAATCCCAATTATTCTAATGTTGTTTCGTCTTATGGTGTCACTTATCTCTCGAATTCTCCCCTCATGGTCCAGTAGCTGTTTGTCCCTCTTTTGCTCAGCTTCTTTATTCTCTGTCATTTGGTCTTCTATATCGCTAATTCTTTCTTCTGCCTCATTTATCCTAGCAGTGAGAGCCTCCATTTTTGATTGAACTTCATTAATAGCTTTTTTGATTTCAACTTGGTTAGATTTTAGTTCTTTTATTTCTCCAGAAAGGGCTTTTATATATCTGGAGAGGGTTTCTCTAATATCTTCCATGCCTTTTTCAAGCCCGGCTATAACCTTGAGAATTGTCATTTTGAACTCTAGATCTGACATATTACCAATGTCTGTATTGATTAGGTCCCTAGCCTTCGGTACTGCCTCTTGTTCTTTTTTTTGTTGTGAATTTTTCCGCCTTGTCATTTTGTCCAGCTAAGAGTATATGAAGGAGCAAGTAAAATACTAAAAGGGTGGCAACAATCCCAGGAAAATATGCTTTAACCAAATCAGAAGAGATCTCAAATCGTGAGGGGGGATTTCTCCCCCCTCACGATTGGGTGAGGGATCTCCTCTGATTGGGATCTCCTTTGATTGGGATCTCCCAATCTCTTCTGATTGGGATCTCTTCTGATTTGGGGATAAAAAGAGGTTCAAAAAGAAAGAAAGAAAAAAAAGAAAAAAAGAATTTAAAAAAAGAGATTGAATTAAAAATTCAATCAAGAATTTAAAAAAGAATTAAGAAAAAAAAAGATTGAAGAGATTAGGATCTCTTCTGATTTGGGGATAAAAAGAGGTTCAAAAAGAAAGAAAAAAAAAAGAAAAAAAAAGAATTAAAAAAAAATAAAATGAATAAACAAAAGTATAAAAAAGAAAAAAATATATATATTAGATAATCTAGTTAAAAAACGTTAAAAAAGGAAAGGGTAAAAGTTATAAAAAATTTTAGCAGAAGAAGAGAAAAAAAATGAAAAAGAAAAAAAAAAGAAAAAAATTAAATTAACTGCAAGACTGAAAAATCACAGGCAGAAAGCCATGAGTTCCATGGTTTGTTTTCTCCTCTGGAATTCTGCTGCTCTCTCCTTGGTATTGCAACTGCACTCCTTGGTAGGCGAACTTGGTCCTGGCTGGATTTCTTGTTGATCTTCTGGGGGAGGGGCCTGGTGTAGTGATTCTCAAGTGTCTTTGCCCCAGGCGGAATTGCACCGCCCTTACCAGGGGCCCGGCTGAGTGATCCGCTCTGCTTTGCTTTCAGGAGCTTTTGTTCCCTGAGCGCTTTCCGTAGAGTTCCGGAGGACGGGAATACAAATGGCGGCCTCCTGGTCTCCGGCCCGGAGGAGCTGAGAGCCCGGGGCCCCGCTCCCCTGTGCGCCCTCAGCGAACAGCTCCCAGTAACTCGCGTCTGCCTGACCTCCGGCCGCGCTCCGAGCTCACCGAGCCTGCGACCGGTTCAAGGCAACTCCGAGCTGCGAGCTTACTGTCGGCTCTGTCTCTGCAGCCGGCTTTCCCGTTCCAATAACCGCAAGCTCTGCGACACTCGGACACCCCCCATCCTTCTGTGACCCCGCGGGACCTGAGGTCACGCCGACCCCGTGTGGGCTTCGCCCCGGTTTAGCCTCCGGAGCGATGTCCCTCAGCGGAACAGACTTTTAAAAGTCCCGATTTTGTGCTCCGTTGCTCCGCCGCTTGCCGGGAGCCGGCCCCTCCCCCCGGGGTCTATCTTCCCGTCGCTTTGGATTCACTTCTCCGCCAGTCCTACCTTTCAGAAAGTGGTTGTTTTTCTGTTTCTAGAATTGCTGTTCTTCTCTTCGATCTGCCGATGGATTTGCAGGTGTTTGCAATCTTTAGATAAGCTCTCTAGCTGATCTCCTGCTAGCTGAGGTAGTCTCAGCCTGCTACTTCTCCGCCATCTTGACTCCTCCCCCCAAGGGTTAACTTTCTAACTTGCAGATGGCTGCCTTCTTGATATCTTCACATGGTGGAGAGTGAGTGAACTGTGGCCTCTTTCTCTTCTTACAAGGGCACTAGTAATGATCATGATAGTCCCGTCCCCATGACCTTATCTAAATCTAACCAGCACCCAATGTCCATACTTCCAAATATTACATTAGAGGTTAGGACTTCAACATATGGATTTGGGGAGGGAAGGGAAATGCAAACATTTGTTCATAGCCTCCTTTAACAAGTTTTCATGGGAACAGAATACAAGGAATCTGCCAAAAACCCATGTTTATTTGAAAACTATTCAGTGATTTCACTCCTCTCCATATAATTGTTGGGCACCTGTTGAGGAATGCCTAGTGATGATGGCAGAGCTTTTCAGCACATTTTATGAGGACAATATTATCTGATTCCAAAACCAGATAAATACAGTACAAAAAGAAGGAAAAAAAAAGAAAGAAAATGATAGACCAATATATCTCATGAATTTATATGCCAAAAATACCAACAAAATATTAGCAAACTGAATTCAGCAATGTATAAAAAGAGTTTTACACTGTGGCCAAATGGCATTTATTCCAAGTTGCAAGGCATGATCGGCATTTGAGGAACAATCAATGTAATCTGCTTTATCAAGAAGCTAAAGAAAGATAATCATGTGATCATATCAACTTATACATAAAAAGCATTTGTCAAAATCCAACACTCATCAATGATAAAAAGTCTCAGGAAGTTAGAAATGGAGAAGAATTATCTCAAGTTTATAAAGAGCTTCACCAATAAACTTACAGCTAGTATACTCAATGGTGAAAGAGAAAATGGGTTACTCTTCTTTCTTTATTTATTATTTTTAGAGTGGGAGGGAGAGGGAAGGGTGGTGTGGAGGGGCAGAGAGAGAATTTTAAGCAGGTTTCATGCTCAGCATGGAGCCAACATGGGGCTTAGCTCACAACCCTGAGATGATGACCTGAACCAATATCAAGAGTTGGATGCTTAACCGACTGAGCCACCCAGGCACCCCAACAATTGTTTACTCTTGACATCAGGGACAAATCAAAGATATCTGCTCTTGCCACTGTTATTCACCAGAGTACTGTAAGTTGTAACCTCTATATCCAGACAAGAAAAATAAAAGACATACAAATTAGAAATGAAAAATCTCTTCCTGTTTTGAGGTGACATGATTACATAGGTAAAAAAAAATAAGTAATCTATAAGAAACTTTTAGAAATAATAAGTGAATTCAGCAAGGTTGTAGGTTATAAGAGCAAAACACAAAAACCAATCACATTCTTACACTTACACTGCACCGATGGAAACAAAAAAACAGTATCATTTACAGTTGCTCCAAATAAAGCAAAATCCTTAGGAGTATGTGGAGCAAAACAGGTATAGGAGCTATATGATTGAAAGTACAAAATGCTGGTGAAAGAAATTAAAAACAAATGGAAAAATGTACCAAGTTTATGGAATTAATGGCTCAACATACTAAAGATGTTACCTCTCCTCAAACTGATAAATGTAAACACCACCAACTGGCTTTTTGGGGGAGAGGCACAGATATAGACAAACTTATTCTAATTTGTGTGGAAAGGCACAGGCCATGGGACAGATAAAAAAATCTTTGTAAAGAAGAATAATGTGGGAGGAATTGCTTTACCTTATAATAAGGCTTACCATATAGCTACAGTAATCAAGATCGTATGAAGAGATAGACACACTGGTCAGTGGAATGACATAAAGAATCTGGAAATGGACCCTCACAGAAATATACTCAATTGTTCTTAACAATTGTATGAGAGTAATCAACATAAAGATGGTCTTCTGGAGCAATTAAACATCCATAGGCAAAAACAAAACAAAACAAACTTCCTCCTAAATCTCATACTCTAATACAAAAATTAATTCAAATTGTGTCACAGACTTAAATGTAAAACATAAAAACTATAAAACTTTTAGAAAAATCATAGGAGATAATCTTTGGGAACTAGGGCTAGGCAAAGAGTTCTTAGACTTGATATCAAAGCATGATTCCTAAAAGGAAGACTAGAAAAATTTCACCTCATCAAAATGAAAACTTTTGTTCTGTGAGAGTCTATGTGAAGAGGATGAAAGATAAATTATGGGCTGGGAGAAGATATTTGCAAACAATGTATCTGACAAAGGACTGGTACTAAGAATATATAAAGAGATCTCAAAACTCAGCGGTAGCAGAACAAATTATAAAATGATCAGGAGACCTCATGAAGAGACATTTCACCAAAGTGGATACACAGATGGCAAATAAGTCCATGAAAACATGTTCAACATCATTCGCCATCAAGGAAATGCAAATTGGAGCCAAAGTGAAGTAGGACTATACATCTATCCGAATGGCTAAAATAAAAAATAGTTACAGTACCAAATGTTGGTGAGGATTCAGAGAAACTAGATCACTCATACATCTCTGAGAAAATATAAAATGTTATAGCCGCCCTGGAAACTAGTTTTGCAGAGTCTTAATGCAGTTATCATATGACCCAACAATGGTACTTTTAGGCCTTTATCCCAGAGAAATGGAAAATTTTTGTTTTTTAAAAAAGATATTATTTATTTACTAAAGAGAGAAAGAATGGAGGGAGAGTGAGAGGGAGAAACAGACTCTCCACTGAGCAGAGAGCCCAACACAGGGCTTGATCCCAGGACCCTGAGATCGTGACCCGAGCCAAAGGCAGATGCTTAACTGACTGAGCCCCCAGGTGCCCTGGAAAATTTATATTTATACAGCCTGTACACAAATATTCATAGCTGCTTTATTCTTCTATAGTCAGATGTATTAATCTATTGCACAACTGGCCCACCACAGCTTTAGTCTTAGTAGACAGAAACTAGAAACACTGCAGATGTTCTTCAAAAAGTGAATGGTTAAAAATACTATGGTATATCCATACCAGGAAGACTGCTTCTCAGCAATAAAAAGGCATCAACTATTGATACATGTAAAAACTTGGACGAATCCCCAGAAAATTATGCTGAGTGAAAAAAAGTGAATCCCAAAAAGTTTAAAAAGCGTGATTCCATTTATAAAACATTTTTGAAATGACAAAAATTTTAAGATGGAGGGCTAATTAGTGGTTGTCAGTGATTAGGGTTGAGGGAGGGGTAGCAGGAGGGAGGAGGTGAGTATGATTATAAAGGAAAACAGGAGGGATCATTATGTTGTTGGAACCTACGCCAAAGGGAATAATGTATAGAGGTAAATATAGAACACACACACACACACACACACACACACAAATGAGGATCAGTAAAACTGGGATAATTTTAATAAGATTGGCTGATTATATCAATGCCAGTATCTAGTTGTGATATTATACTATAGTTTGCAAAATGTTGCCATGTGAGTAAACTGGGCAAAGCAAGAAAGTGATCTTTCTGTATTATTTCTTAAATTATCATAGGAATTTTCAATTATCTCAATAAGAATTTCAATCAAATGTGTTACTGCAGAAGTGTAGGGAAGAAGAGATGAGGAAATTAGGTTAGGGTGATAATGGAGGTCTCCTAAGCGAATCAGTCAATGAAAAGAAATAAGGTACAGGATAGTTTGTGCAGTATATTCCCATTTATGATTTAAAGGATGTATATATACATATTTGTATATCTATGTTGAAAATTACTGGAAGGAGATTTAGGAAACTTGCAATAATGGCCTCTGGGAAGTCTAGCGTGGGGGCAGGGGAGACTCACTTTTCAAAATACGCCCTTCTGTGGTACTTGATTTTTTTTAAAAGATTTTATTTATTTGACAGACAGATTACAGTAGGCAGAGAGGCAGGCAGAGAGAGAGGAGGAAGCAGGCTTCCTGCAGAGCAGAGGGTCTGATGCGGATCTCGATCTCAGGACCCTGAGACCATGACCTGAGCCGAAGGCAGAGGCTTTAACCCACTGAGTCACCCAGGCACCCCGGTACTTGATTTTTTTAAACCACATGCATATACTGCTTGTGTTAATTTATACTAAAAAATACATAGGAACTAGGCAAAATATAAACCTCAGTGTTTTAAAATATGATTTTTTATATTCAGTACTATCGTAATTATTACAAGAAGTAGAAGAATCTATAGAGGTCTTGTAGGGGGCAAACAAATTTGCTAATTTCATTGGAGAAGGAAGCTTTCAATGAAAAATGATTCCCATTGCTCTGATAACCCCCAACCCCAAGACTCTAGGCCAGAGCCAGTCCCAGAGGAATCTATCACCAGGGAGTGTGATGAGCTGTGATATCAGCTTCATGGTAGTTTAAAAAATGGGGGGTTTCTGAGGGTCTTGTATTTTGATGTCAGACTGTATGGAAGAAATTAATTCTTTGTGCTAGTGTTTTGTCATTTATACTGTCCCACTGATCACATTTTAGATCTGTTCATAAAAACAGTCATAGAAAAAAATAGTCATAGATAATTGATAAAGCTTATTTCCTCCTAATGCTTAGGCATAAATATCAACAATATTGACAGCAGTTGGCGGCCGGTCTTTCCTACAGCCTACCAGCAGGGAAGAGACAACTGACGTGCAGATTATATAAATCAGCTGGGCCTCATTCTGGGTGCATCAGAACTCCTGAAAAGGCTGATCCGTTATGATTAAATGAGGAACAGCTAGGGAACAGGTCTGCAGTACAATTAATTGATGTATAAATTCCCTGAGACCTTTAGAGCTAAATGTAAGCCTTAGCCGTATGCAGAGGCAAGACTGCACAAACAAAGGAGTCTGTGTAAACAGCAAAGGTGTTGGGTCAAACTTACGTTACCTTGGGCCAAACTGATTTTGAAAATGGGTCGAAGTGATTTTGGGAAAATGTTTTTTGACAGTGATGAAAGATCTCTGATAAATCACTACTCCACAGCAACATTTTCATCATGAAACCTGTTTGTCCCCTAATTTTATTTTTATATCATGTGTCCTATTTTAGGAAGGAATTGACAAGCAGCTGATTAAAACAGCTGAAACAGTTTAAAAGCAAACACCGTGGGCTTTTGGCTCCCTCTTTCACATATCTTAAGGGCTGGAAGGCATCACTTTGCAACATTCCTTCCCCTGCCTTGGTTTTGTTAAGTGATCACACTTATGTTTAATCCTCAGTGGCTACTGTGCTCTGCCTACTATCATTTGAGAGACCTTTGCAAATGGAGATGAAAATTCTTGGTCTTGGTTCAGTTGAGCTGTGCATCATTTGGCTTGAGAAGAACATGTCTAATGAGTTGGATTGTAATTGAAACTAGTCTCTAGGTTGGCCCCAGAGGTTAAGGTAGAATTGCCACCCCATTCCCTGTTCTGATGTCTGGCTTGCAGAGGAACTCCTAATGGATCTGGGTGAATGACTTGGGATTACAGATAATTTTGGACTGAACAAGTCTGGGCAACCATGTGTTTGATGCTATTTTCCCTGCGGTGTGTCAGCCAGTCCATCAGGACGATTTGACTTGGAAGACTTGGAGGCATCTCAGACTTACCATATTCCAAAATGAACGCAGAACTTTCCTTCCAAAAGTTGTTTCATCCCTTACCTCCTCTAGTTTCAACTCTAACTTCTTATTCTCCAGTCCCTGTCCAATCAGTCCAATCAGTGAACAAGTCCTGTTGATAATCTCTGTCCAGTCAGTGAACAAGTCCTGTTAATAATCTCTCCAAATGCCCATCAACTCTGCCCTTCTTTTCTATTCCCACTATCAGTGCTTTAAGTCAGGCCCACAACATTACCCACCCAGATGACTTTAACAGATTCTTCTTTTTCCACTCTTACTCTTCCAAGAAATAATATATACATAATGCATATGGAGTTCTTATTGTATACTGGGTATTTTCTTTTTTTTTTTAAAGATTTTATTTATTTATTTGACAGACAGAAATCACAAGTAGGCAGAGAGGCAGGCAGAGAGAGAGGAGGAAGCAGGCTCCCCGCTGAGCAGAGAGCCCGATGCGGGACTCGATCCCAGGACCCTGAGATCATGACCTGAGCCGAAGGCAGAGGCTTAACCCACTGAGCCACCCAGGCGTCCCTACTGGGTATTTTCTAAGAGCTTCATATTCATTACCTTAATTCTCACAATCCTGTAAGGCAAGTGCTGTTATCATTGCCATAGTACAGATGGAGGAAGCTGAGGGAGAGAGCAGTGGAGATACTTGTTCAGGTTTACACACATCCAGTAAGTGCCCCGGTTCTCATGCTTTAGTGAATACAAAAATCATGAAGGGGGAGGATTATGATAAATTCAGACTCCCAACCTCCAGCTTTTGGTAATCTTCTGCTACTGGAGTTTGTCAATCTGCATTTCTACTAACACCACTGATTCTGATGCAGGTGGTCCGAGGAGTACACTTTGAGAAACACTGGTCCTCAGTTTTAGAGTGAGCTTACTAAAACACGAATCTCATAATTTCATTCTCTGCTTTTAAACCTTCCAATGGCTCCCTGTTGTTTTCAGGATAAGTCCCAGTCCCTTGGTATGGCATACAAAGCCCTCTACAAACCTACAAATCTACTATAGATCTTCAGCACCTTCTCCCTATACCAGACTTCTTATAACTGCTTGGCTATCCATTAATTCACTCATTCACCCCACCATCACTGACAAAGTTTTTGCGTGCACTATACTAGATGTGCAGATATAACCAAAAAGATAGGTACATTCTCTCAAGAAACTTGGGCCAATGGAGGTTCATTTTAAGGGGGCAGTTACAAAACACAATGAAAGCAGAGTAGAAGAAGCACTTAACCCAGCCAGGGAGTCAAGGAAGTCCTCATAGAGGAAGTAACAGCTGAGACTTAAAGTATCCATAGAAGTTTACCTGATAGACAGAAGAGAGGAGGAACATTCCTGGTAGAGAGATGTAGCATGTACAGAAGTAAGGGAATATATATTCCAGAGTCTCTACCTCGTTCTGTAATTCTAGAGTGAAATTACAAGGCGATGGCAGAGAGTTGTCAAAGTTGAAGCTAGACAGGTAGGCAAGGACTAGGGGTTTGTATACAGAAATCTAAGATGGTCCCCAAGATTCCCAGTGTTAACTGGTATGGTTTTCCTGTTCAAATTCCCTTACCTCTTGAATGTAGGAGGCAGGACCTATGAATATGATGGGCTATCACTCCAATGTGTAGAGTACTAATTCACTGACTTTGAGTCGATCAAAAGGGGAGATTATATCATATGGGTCTGACTCAAATCAAATGGGCTGTTAAATAGGGATTAAAAAGTCAGATACATGAACCTGTGCTTGACAGGAAGGAAGAAAAATTGTTGCCTATGGGGAGCACGTGACAAGGAATTGCAGGTGATCTCTGGCAGCTGGGAATGGTCTCTGGCAAACAGCTAGCAATAAAATGGGGCCATCATTCCTACAAATACAAGAAGTGAACACTGCTGACAACCTGAATGATCTTGGAAAAGAACCCCAAGCCTCATATGAAAATTGTAGCCCTAGCCCACCCCTCAGTTTCAGGGTGGTGAGACCCTGAGCAGAGGACCCAGTTAACCTATGCCTGGAAACTGTGAGATCATAAATTTGTGTTGTTTTAAAGTGCTAAGTTTAAGGTAATTTGTTATTTGACAACAGAAAGCTAGCACATATTTCATGCAAAAGAATTTCGATTTTGTGCACATTTGAGTGAGAAATATGAAAAGAATCTAAGCAGAGTAATGCCATTATGTACATGTTAGAAATAGAAATTTGACAGCAATATAGAGAATGAATGGTAAACACTGAACGGGGAAATCCAGGGTATTTATCTCTCTCTCTCTTTCTCTCTCTCTTTTTTGTTCTACTTTGGACACCATGTTCAGCAGTGGCTGTGCTCCTTCTGTGTTTCCTCGTAGCCCTTGTCTACATGATCTCAGCTCCTACCAGCAGTTCCCACCATTGTTCTAGCTCCTACTGGAAGGCTACAAATTCTGGTCTGTGATAACACTAACTACACTTATTGTTCTTTAATCCTTGGTGGGTAGGTAGTAGCTAATCTCTGGGTTACCTTATGATTACTGTTTGGCTTCCCAGCAATTTGTTTACCTATTCAACCAGTTCTCTTCTTTAAAAGCCCCATGTTTGAAATTTCTGGAGTGGCTTCTCTTTCCTGACTAGAATTCTCATAGATCCAGGTGGTAAATTGACAACTGTGGGTGATTGATTATATGTAAGACAGAGTCGACAATGAAGGATCTCAGATGACTTAAGAGGTTGAACAAACAGCTGGATGATAATGCTGGTGAATTTTCACTGGTGAATTGAATAAAATATTTAAGGAAGAAATGTCACTAATAATATACAAACTTGTTCAGAAAATGGAAAAGGAGGTTCATTTTATACATTTTTCTATAAAGCAACAAAATCTTAATACCAAAGTCTTGCAAAATGTTACAGAGAAAGAACTAGAAACCAGTATACTTTGTGTACACAGATGCAAAAGTCCTTTATAAAATATTAAGTTGAAACCAGCAATGTATAAAAAGAGTAAAAGGAAAAAATATGATTATTCCAACAGATGTAAGAAGATTTTGACAAAAATCCAACACCTGTTCATGATACAAAACAAAACCTCAGCAGACTAGAAATGGAAGGAAACTTCCTCCATATGGTAACCCACAGGTCTCATGATATTTATTGATCAAATACAAATAATTTCCCCTAAACTCAGAATTAGACAAGGATACCCTGTCTCACCACTTCCATTGAACATTATTCTAAAGATCCTAGGAAGTTCAATAAGTAAGGTAAATCAAAGGCATAAATATTGGAAAAGAAAACTTAAGCATCTCTAGTCATATACAACATGATGGTTTATGTAGAAAATTATAGGAAATCTACAAAACAATTAGTCAAACTACTAAGTGAATCAACCAAGGTGATGTGACTTAATATTAAAAAATAGTGATAGAATTCCAATCCAAGATAATGATGTAGGGAGCCTCTAAAGTCACCTCCCGCATAGAACACACCCCAAATTATGCCTATTATTAGAAGAGTTTTTCCTGAACAAGAACTGAGGATTGACTCAACAGCTACTAAACAAAGATAGAATGGCAAGAGAACAGCAAAGAGACAGACACACACTATGGTTTAAAAGAGTACTAGCATATACAGCTGCAGCTGCAGCCCACCAGCAAGTCACTAAGCACACCTAGTCTGCATAGGGGACACCATACACAAGACCACTCATTCAACTTTAGGAGAAGCGGGCGCCTGGGTGGCTCAGTGGGTTAAGCCGCTGCCTTCGGCTCAGGTCATGATCTCAGGGTCCTGGGATCGAGTCCCACATCGGGCTCTCTGCTCAGCAGGGAGCCTGCTTCCCTCTCTCTCTCTCTCTGCCTGCCTCTCCGTCTACTTGTGATTTCTGTCTGTCAAATAAATAAATAAAATCTTTAAAAAAAAAACTTTAGGAGAAGCCTTTCTGCTTAATCCATAGACCTCTCCTTCAATTTAGGAGAAGTAGCCATTCCACCTAATCCATAGAAACAATCACAAAAAGTCATGCAAAATAGGGAGGCATGAGTATGTTCCAGAAGAAAAAATAAAAAAATACTCAGAGGGCGCCTGGGTGGCTCAGTGGGTTAAGCCGCTGCCTTCGGCTCAGGTCATGATCTCAGGGTCCTGGGATCGAGTCCCGCATCGGGCTCTCTGCTCAGCAGGGAGCCTGCTTCCTCCTCTCTCTCTCTCTGCCTGCCTCTCTGCCTACTTGTAATCTCTCTCTGTCAAATAAATAAATAAAATCTTTAAAAAAAAATACTCAGAGAAAGAACTAAATGAAACAGAAATAAACAATATTCCTGGGAAAAGCCAGTATCTCTCATGAACATAGATGCAAAAATCCTCAACAACACATTTGCTAGCTGCATACAATGATATATTGAAAAGATCATTCACCACGATCAGGCAGGATTTATTCCCAGGATGCAAGGATGGTTCAGTATTTGCAAATCAATCAACATTATATACCACATCAACAATACAAAGGATAAAAAAATCATATTATCATCTCAAAAGATGTAGAAAAAGCATTTGACAAAGTATAACATCCATTCATGGTAAAAACTCTTAACAAAATAGGGTTAGAAGGGACATACCTCAACATAATAAAGGCCACATGAAAAACCCACAGCTAACACCATCCTCAGTGGTGAAAACTGAAAGCTTTCTCTCTCAGGTCAAGAACAAGACAAGGATGTTAACTCTTACCACTTTTATTGAATATAGTACTTGAAGTCATAGCCCCAGCAACCAGATAAGAAAAAGAAATCAGAGGTATCCATACTGGTAAAGAAGATAACTGCCAATGTTTGCACACAACATAATACTGTACATAGAAAATCCTGAAGACTCCACCAAAAAACTACTAGAAGTAATAAATGAATTCAGTAAAGTGGCAGGATACAAAATTAATACTCAGAAATTGGTAGCATTTCTATACACTAAAAACAAAGTCACAGAAAGAAAAATTTTAAAAAATAACATTTATAATTATCCAAAAAAAACCGCATGGGAATAAACTTAAAGAGGTGAAAGACCTGTACTCTGAAAACTATAAAATGCTGATAAAAGATATTGAAGATGACACAAGCAAATAGAAAGATAGTTCATGCTGATGGTTTGGAAGAATTAATATTGTCAATGTTTCCATATTATCTAAAGCAATATATAGATTCAGTGCAATCCCTATCCAAATGCTAATAGCATTTTTCACAAAACTAGAACAAATAACAGTAAAATTTGTATGGAACAACAGAAGGCCCTGAATAGCCAATGTAGTCCCAAGAAATAAGTCCAAAACTGGAGGTATCACAATTCCAGATTTCAAGATATACTACAAAGCTGTAATAATTAAAACAGTATGGTACTGGCACAAAAACAGACACATAGATCAATGGATCAGGATACAGACCCAGAAATAAACCCATCTTTATGTGGTCAATTAGCTGATGACAGATGAAGCAAGAATATACAATGGGGAAAAGACAGTCTTTTCAATAAATGGTGCTAGGAAAACTGGACAGCTACATGTGAAAGAATGAAACTGGATTATTTTCTACCACCATACAAAAAAATAAACTCAAAATGGATTAAAGGCCTATGCATGAGACCTGAAACAATAGAAATCCTAGAAGAGAGCACAGTCAGTAATTTCTCTGACATGAGCCATAGCAGCATTTGTCTCCTGATGTCTCCTGAGAAAAAGGAAACAAAAGCAAAAATAAGCTATTGGACTCCATCAAAATAAAAAGCTTTTGCACAGTGAAGTAAACTGTCAGGAAAAGAAAAAGACAACCTACTGAATGGGAGAAGATATTTACAAATGACATATCCAGTAAGAGATTGATATCTGAAATAGATAAAGAATTCAGACAACTCAATACCAAAAAACCCCCAATCTGATTTAAGAAACGAGCTAAGGACCTAAATAGACATTTTCCCGGAGAAGACATCCTGATGACCAACAGACATGTGAAAAGATGCTCAACATCACTCATCATCAGGGAGATGCAAATCAAAACCATGATGAGATATCACCTCATGCCTGTTAGAATGGTTAAAATTAAGAAAATAAGAAACAACAAATGTTGGCAAATATGTGGAGAAAAAGGAACCCTTGTCTACTCTTGGTGGGACTGTGAATTGGTATAGCTACTGTGGAAAATGGTATGGAGGATCCTCAAAAAACTAAAAATAGAAATACAATACCATAATCTAATAGTTTCACGATTGGGTATTTATCAAGGGAAAATGAAACACTAACTTAAAAAGATATATACACCCCTGTGGTTATTATAGCATTATTTACAATAGCCAAGACATGGAAGCCACCTAAGTGTCTATCAATAGATGAATGGATAAGGAATGTGGTGTGTATGTATGTACACACACACACACACACACACACACACACAGAAATAGTATATGACCATTAAAAAGGATGAGATTGTGCTATTTTAGACAACAGGATTGACCCAGAGAGTATTAAGCTAAGTGAAATAAGTTAGACAGAGAAACACAAATAACATATGATTCCACTCATAAATGGAATCTAAAAAATGAAAAAACAAAAAGCAGAATCTATAAACACAGATAACTGATGGTTGCCAGAGGATAGGAGAATGGCAAGTTGGGCAAAATGAGAGAAGGGGAGAGGGAGATACAGGCCTCCAGTTATAGAATAAGCCACAGGAATAATAAGCAGAGCATAAGGAGTATAGTTAATGATATTTTCTTTAAAGAACCTGATTTTTTAAAAGATTTTATTTATTTATTTGACAGACAGAGATCACATGTAAGCAGAGAGACAGGCAGAGAGAGAAGAGGAAGCAGGCTCCCCGCGGAGTAGAGAGCCCGATTTGTGGCTCGATCCCAGGAACCTGGGATCATGACCTGAGCTGAAGGCAGAGGCCTCAACCCACTGAGCCACCCAGGTGCCCCAAGATACTGATTTTTTAAAAGAAGATTTTTTTTTTAAAGTTGGAGTATTTTTTTAAAAGATTTTATTTATTTATTTGACAGAGAGAAATCACAAGTAGATGGAGAGGCAGTCAGAGAGAGAGAGAGAGGGAAGCAGGCTCCCCGCTGAGCAGAGAGCCCGATGCGGGACTCAATCCCAGGACCCTGAGATCATGACCTGAGCCGAAGGCAGCGGCTTAACCCACTGAGCCACCCAGGCGCCCCTAAAAGAAGATTTTATTTAAGAGATAGAGTGCACAAGCAAGGGGACAGGCAAAGGGAATCACAAGAAGACTCTGCACTGAGCATGGAGCCCAATGTGGGGCTTGAGCTTATGACCCTGAGATCATGACCTGAGCCAAAATCATGAGTTAGGCACTAAACCGACTGAGCCATTCAGGAGCCCCACAGTCAATGATCCTGTAATAGCAATGTGATGGAACAGATGGTAGCTGTACTTGTGATGAACGTAGACTAATGTATAAACCTGTCAAATCACCAAGTTGTACACCTGAACCTAATGTAACATCATGTGTCAACTATCATTAAAAATGATATTTAAAATGATAATATTAAAAATGATAATAATAAAATATTTTTAAAAATTAAACAATCAAAAAATAATATATATTTATAGTGGCACAAAACAGTTGGAAAAAATTTGCGCAAACAATTCTGTTAATTGCCTCAAAAACATTACATGATTTAGAGAAAAAATAACAGACATGCATGAGATCTCCACATTAAAAAGCACAAAAGTGGCTGGTTAAACCTTGATATTATTTTTTTAAGACTTGCTATTATTAAGATTTTCAATCTCCCCAAATTAACTGCTAGATTCATGCAATAAAATAAAAATACTGGAAGATTCTTTTGTAAAAATTGAGAAGGAGCTTCTAAAATTTATGTAGAACTTCAAAGGACTTAGAATAACCTAAATTTCCTTCCCCTATTATTATTGGCATAAAATTGATAAATAAAAATTAGCTGTGTTTAAAGTTTAAGTCTTGATATTTTGATACATGTGTACATTTTGAATAGCCCAAATCAAGATAATTAATATATGCATTTACCTCACATACTGTTTCTTTTTTCTTCTTCTTTTTTTTGTGAGAATACTGAAGATCTTCCCTCTTAGCAAATTTCAAGTATACAATACAGTATTTTGGACTATATTTATATTGCTGTACATTAGATCTCCATAATTTATTCATCTTGCAAAACCAAGACTATGTACTTGTTGACTATCTCTCCCTAGCAACCCTACCACCAGCCTCTGGCAACCACAATTCAACTCTGTGCTTCTGTGAGTTTGGCTATTTTAGATTCCACATATAAGGGAGATCATGCAGGGGTGGCTCAGTTGGTTTAGCTTCAACTCTTGGTCCTGGCTTGGATCATGATCTCAGGCTCTGTACTGGGTGTGGAGTCTGCTTGAGATTCTCTCTCTCTCCCTGCCCCTCCCCACTCTGTCCCCCTCTCTAAAAACATAAGTGAGATCATTTAATATTTGTTTTTACGTGGCTGGCTTATTTCACTTAGCTTAATGTCCTCCAAGTTTATTCATGTTGTCTTAAATGGCAGATTTTTCTTTTTTTTTTTTAAAGGGTGAATTTCTTTTTTATTCTAATTTTATTTTATTTTTTTCAGTGTTCAAGATCCATTGTTTATATACCACACCCAGTGCTCCATGCATACATGCCCTCTATAATACCCACCACCACCAGGCTCACCCAACCCCCCACCCTCCTTCCTTCCAAAACCCTCAGTTTGTTTCTCAGAGTCCACAGTCTCTCATGGTTCAACTCCCCTTCCGATTTCCCCCAACTCACTTCTCTCCAACTCCTAATGTCCTCTGTGTTATTCCTTATGCTCCACAAGTAAATGAAACCATATGATAATTGACTCTCTCCCTTGACTTATTTCACTCAGCGTAATCTCCTCCAGTCCTGTCCATGTTGATACAAAGTTGGGTATTCATCCTTTCTGATGGAGGTGTAATATTCCATTGTATATATGGATCATATCTTCTTTATCCTTTCATCTGTTGAAGGGCATCTTGGCTCTTTCCATAGTTTGGTGATTGTGGCCATTGCTGATATGAACATTGGGGTACATATAGCCCTTCTTTTCACTACGTCTGTATCTTTGGGGTAAATACCCAGTAGTACAATTGCAGGGTCATAGGGTAACTCTATTTTTAATTTCTTAAGGAATCTCCAGGGTAAATTATATATATATATATAAATTTTCTTTATCCATTGATTTGTTGTTGGGCACTTAGGTTGTTTACGTATCTTGGCTATTTTGCGTAATTCAGCAATGAACATGGAATGCAGATATCTCTTTGAGATACAGATTTTAATTCCTTTGGATATATGTCCAGAAGTGGGATTGCTGGATCATATGGTACTTCTAATTTTCATTTATTTTTATTTTTAATTTTTCGAGGAAACTCTATTTTGCATATTCATTTCCAGACCAGTATAATAAAGTGAATATTGCAATAAACAAGTTAAATGATTTTTTTTGGCTTCCTAGTGCATATAAAAGCTATGTTTGCACCATACTGTAGTCATTGTGTAATAGCATGTCTGAAAAAACAATTACATACCTTAATTAAAAAATACTTTATTGCTAAAAAATTCAAAACATTATCTGAGCTTTCAGCAAGTCATAATCACTAATCATAGATCAGCATTACAAATATGATAATAATAAAAAAGCTTGAAATATTGCAAGAATTACCAAAATGTGACGCAGAGACATGAAGCAAGAAAATGCTATTAAAGAAATCGCACCAATATACTTGCTCGATACAGGGTTGCCACAAACCTTCAATTCGTATAGAACACAGTATATGTGAAATGCAATAATGTGAAATGTAATAAAACAAGGTATGTCTGTACTGTTTTCTAATGGCTGTACCCAGTTAGATTGTTACCAGCAGTGCACCAAGCTTCCCTTTTCTCCCCATCTTCACCAACACTTGTTACCTTTTGCCTTTTTGATGATAGCATAGCAGGTGTGAGGTGATTTCTCCATTCATATTTCCCTGATGATGAATTATGTTGAGCAACTTCTTATATACCTGGTGCCCTTTTCAGTATCTTCTTTTGAAAAATGTGTATTCAAGATCCTTGCCCATTTTTAAATTAGGTTATTTGGAGATTTTTGTTTGTTTTTGCTGTTGAGTTGTATGAGCTACTTACATATTTTGAATATTAACCCCCTTTTTGCTTGATGTATGGTTTTCAAGTATTTTCTCCCATTCTGTAGGTTGTCCCTTGGCTCCACTGAATGTTTCTCTCTCTTTTTTAAAAAGATTTTATTTATTTATTTGACAGAGATCACAAGTAGGCAGAGAGGCAGGCTCCCCGCTGAGCAGAGAGCCCGATGTAGGGCTTGATCCCAGGACCCTGGGATCATGACCTGAGCTGAAGGCAGAGGCTTTTACCCACTGAGCCACCCAGGTGCCCCTGAATGTTTCTCTTGCCATGCAGCAGCCATTTAGTCTGATACAGTCCCAGTTATCTACTTTTGCTTTTGTTGTTTCTATATTGAGGTCATATCTAAAATAATCATTGGCTGGATCAATGTGAAGAAGCTTTTTCTTTGTTTTCTTCTTGTAGTCTTATATTTTAGTCATTAGTTCTTTAGAAGTGATTTTTGCATGAGATGTGAGATATGGGTCTGATTTCATTATTCTGCAAGCAGATACCTAATTTTCCCAAAATCACTTACTTTTTTAAAGTAGGCTTCATGCTGGAGCCCAGCATGGGGCTTGAACTCACAACTCTGAGATCAAGAGTTGGACACTTAACTGACTGAGCCACCCAGGCACCCCTAGTTTTATTCTTCTTGCTCAAGATTGGTTTGGTTATTCTGGGTCTTTTGTGGTTTCATATAAATTTTAGGATTTTATTTCAATTTCTGTGGAAAATGCCATTGGAATTTTGATAGGGTTTGCATTGAATCTATAGACCATGTTGGTTAAGTATGGACATTTTAATAGTATTCTTCCAATCCACGAACATGGTCTCTCTTTCATTTATGTATGTCTTCTTTAATTTTCTTTATTGATGTTTTGTAATTTTTGGTATATAGGTCTTCCATCCCCTTGGTTAAATTTATTCCTCAGTGTTTTATTCCTTTTGTTATTATTGTGAATGGGATTGTTAGTTTCCTTCTCAGATAGTTTATTGAATGTAGAAATGCCACTGATTTTTGTATATTCATTTTGTATCCCACAACTTTACGGAATTTGTCTAAGTTTTAATAGATTTTTTTAAAAGATTTATTTATTTTAGAGAGAATGTGTGTGTACAAATTGGGGGAGGGGCAGAGGGATAGTGAGAAGAAAAGCATCTCAAGCAGATTCCCCATTGAGGTGGAGCCTGATGCAGGGCTTGTTCTCATGACCCTGAGGTCATGACCTGAACCAAATCAAGAGTTGGATCTCAATCAACTTAGCCACCCAGGCATCCCTCTAGTAGATTTTGTTGTTGTTGTTGAGCATTTAGTGCTTTCTTCATTTATGATCATGTCATCTGCAAACAGAGATCATTTTACTTCTTACCTTTTTTTCTGGATGCCTTTATTTTTTCTTCTTGTCTAATTGTTCTGGCTAAGGCTTCCAGTGGTACTATTCCATGTTAAATAGAAGTGACAAGTGTGGGAACCCTTGCCTTGAACTGGAACTTAGAGGGGAAAGCTTTCACATTTTCTGAACTGCTTATGTTAGTCAATGAAATCCCCACAAAAGCATAATTCTTTACCAGTTTCTAGCTCAGTGTACACACTAGACACTTAGGAAATATTTGATGAATAAATAAATAGTAGTTTTTCATTCATTTAGTAGGGGCTGTGTCTGTACATTTATTCACTGGGTGAGGGCTGACATCATCCAAAGAGTCAACTTGCCTGTGTGTGGGAGGTTGTAACTGTGTACCTCTCACAGCTTAGGGTGGATCTGCTTTGTATTTCCTATTGTTGACAACTCAAGATGTCTTTATACCATGCCTCTGCCTCAGAAAGTGAAATCTGATATTAGTCACCATGATACTGAAACAGTCTTTTAGGCTTGTATTGTTCCTTGAGTTATTCTATGCTTAGCTAACAACTAAATTGGAATGGTCCTAAGGTAAATCTTTTGGTCTGGAGTATGGCAAACCCCAGTACTTTGTCATGGTTTCAGAGCTGTTTTCACATATTAGTGAGGATATCCAAGTTTTGCAAGCTTCCAGATGGAAGTACTTAAGCAAACTGCATACCATCTTGGTGCAGGAATCATTGACCTTGGGGCTAGCAAATGAGACTTATCAACCTGTCTTATATACCAAAATGCCAGCTAAGATAGTGATCCCTGAGAAAAATTTGGCCATTGATTGTTTATATACCAGCCAGTATGAAAATTTTGCTTCCAAATTCTCAAAATCAATTTCCATTTATTTGCACACAAGT